>NW_027493623.1:0-373398 GCF_021521415.1 Bidens hawaiensis
TATCTAACATACGGATGTATGCGGACCTCTCGAGCCCACTAGTAGGAATAGTGAAAGGTACTTCATTACCTTTACCGACGATTTTAGTCGATATGGGTATGTGTATCTAATGAAACACAAATATGAAGCCTTTGAAATGTTCAAGGAATTTCAAAATGAAGTACAAAATCAGCTCGATCCGAACAATCAAGGTACTCCGCTCCGATAGAGGAGGCGAATACCTAAGTGATGCTTTTCAAAGTCATCTTAGAGATTGTGGAATTGTTTTCACAGCTCACTCCTCCTGGTACTCCTCAACATAACGGAGTATCCGAGAGGAGGAATCGAACACTGTTGGACATGGTTCGATCAATGATGGCACGAAGCTCACTACCACCATTATTTTGGGGATATGCGCTACTTACAGCAGCTCGTATTTTGAATATGGCCCCGACCAAAAAGGTGGATCGAATACCCTATGAAGTGTGGCATGGAAAGGTTCCATCCTTTTCATATTTAAGGGTATGGGGATGCATAGTTTATGTTAAACGTGACACCCCAAATAAGCTTGAGGCTCGATCCATCAGGTGTATCTTCATAGGATACCCAAAGGATGATATAGGATATATATTCTATGATCCTAGTGAACAAAAAGTGTTTATTTCACGCAAAGGATACTTCTTAGAAACTAGGTTCCTTATGGAAGGACCTAGTGAAAAGAGAGTGGAACTTGAAGAGGTTCAAGAATCACTGGATGATACACAGTTGGTCGATACTAGTTTTCAACACGAGGATGTTGAAGGTGATCAAATGGTTGATCATACACACGTTGCTCGCAGATCTAGTAGGATTAGTCGACCTCCCAAGAAATATGGATTTCTCGTGGATGATTGCTACTTGGTCGATTCGGATGAACCGATCTCCTACAAAGATGCTATGTCACAACCTGATTGTGACAAGTGGCTTGAAGCCATGAGCGCCGAGATGCAATCCATGCACGATAACCAAGTTTGGGAATTGGTTAATCGTCCACTTAACTCCAAAATGGTTGGATGTAAGTGGGTCTTCAAGAAGAAGACCGATATGCATGGAAATTTAGATACTTACAAAGCACGACTTGTAGCAAAAGGTTTCACACAAACTCAAGGGATTGATTATGATGAAACCTTCTCGCCGGTCGCGATGCTTAAGTCGATCAGGATATTATTTGCCATTGCAGCTCATTTTGATTATGAGATATGGCAAATGGATGTCAAGACCGCTTTTCTTAATGGATATCTTGAGGAAGATGTCCATATGGTTCAGCCTGAAGGTTTTGTCGATCCATCTAATCCTGATAAAGTATGTAAGTTAAGGAAATCAATCTACGGGTTGAAACAAGCATCACGGATGTGGAATCATCGTTTTAATGAAGAAATCAAAGCGTTTGGTTTCGTCCAAAACGGTGATGAGGCGTGTGTACATAAATGGGCTAGTGGGAGTATAATCATGTTCCTTGTTTTGTATGTCGATGATATACTTTTATTTGGAAATGATATACCAAGTATGGAAAACGTTAAAGCGTGGTTAAGTAGTCGTTTCTCAATTAAGGATCTTGGAGAAGCGACATATATCTTGGGAATAAAGGTCTATAGGGATAGACAAAGGAAATTGATCGGACTCAATCAAAGTGCATACATTGATAAAATCCTGAAAAGGTTCAGGATGGAAAACTCTAAGAAAGGTTTGGTACCTATTCCTAGAGGAACCGTGTTAAGCTCATCCCAAAGTCCTAGCTCTAAGGAAGAGCAGGATAGGATGAAGCATGTTCCTTATGCTTCGGCAATAGGATCTATTATGTATGCAATGATGTGCACTAGACCGGACGTCTCGTATGCTTTAAGCATAACGAGTAGATACCAGCACAACCCAGGTGACAGTCATTGGATGGCTGTCAAGAATATATTAAAATACCTTAGAAGGACTAAGGATATGTTTTTAATATATGGGTCTGGTGAGGAGGAACTCGTCGTAAAGGGTTACGTGGATGCGAGTTTCCAAACTGACCGAGATGATTCTCGGTCACAGTCGGGATATGTCTTCATTTTGAATGGAGGCGCTGTCTCTTGGAAGAGTTCGAAGCAGGATGTTGTCGCGTTATCCACTACAGAATCTGAGTACATCGCCGCTTCAATGGCAGCCCAAGAAGCTGCATGGATGAAAAAGTTCATCATGGATCTAGGGATTATCTCTACCATTCAGGAGCCCCTAGAGATATTCTGTGACAATGAGGGTACTATTGCACAGATCAAGGAGCCTCGTGCTCATCAGAAAACGAGGCACATTGAGCGCAGATTCAACTACATAAGGGATGAAGTTGAAAAGAGAAAGATATGTATTCATAAAGTTCATACCGATCAAAATATTGCGGACCCACTCACGAAGTTCCTCGATAGGCCAAAGCATGAGGGTCATGTTTGTGCATTAGGACTTCGGTATTCTAGTGAGTGGATTTAATCTGTGTTTAGTGTTTGTATAAGAACGAATGTAATGGGTATCTCATGAAAATTAATTATGTTTTAATTATTCAATGAGTTATGTTCTATATTTGCATGTTTAATCCATGAATGACTTATGTTGTTCTAAACGTCCGTAGTCGATCATACTTGTGGGAACAAGTATGAAGGTAAGACTATTATGAACCCGGATTGGTTGATATTCATGTGATGAATATAGGGCATAGGTTTGCCACCAAGGTTCATAGATATTTGTGGGATACAAATATTGGACTGACCCGCTCTCAAGAATCACTGCATGGAGTTAGTGTAACTGATCATAAGTAATCATTGAGTAAAGGCGAGTATCATTATGTCCTTTGACCTGAGATGCATATTGGATCTGGTTTTCATCAAGTCTGATAACTTGACTCTCTTCTTTGTTATTTCGGTAACACGATAACGTGTAAGAAAGAGCTCAGATATCATACGAGATGTCAACGAGGATGTATGCAGTCAAGATGGGATTTGTTCCTCTTATGTGTTGAGAGTTTAGATGTCTAAGGCCTGTTAAGTTAAATCATTGAGAGAATGATCACTCTGTGTCTCTTCGTTTTGACAGGACATCTAGTAACAAAGGGATGTAGTGATAAGACTTACCTATATCATATCAAGTATGGACTTGAAGGGGATGATGTTATTGAATGGCACTTAGTCAAACACACTAGGGGTGGTGACCTGTTGTTAGGCGGTATTCACCATTAGCATTAACATCTTATGAGTCACGTGCAAGTGGGAGATTGTTGGAATACCGTATGCCCGAGACACATAATTAGGTTAATGTGGCTAGCCGTGTTTGATCCAAGTCGGGTCATACCCAATAACGAGTTAGACACACACCAATTATGTATTTGTTAAGATAAGATCTATAAGACAAATACAGAACACGACACATTCAGAAAATCGGGTTCTGAATACTTACTTGAAAGTGTTAAATAAATTAATTGGTTAATTTATTTATTCAAATAATTATTATTGGAATGATTATTTAACTATGTGTTCTTTTATAAAATGGTTTATAAAAGATAGGATGTTTATATATTTTATAAAGTATAAAATATATAAAAAATAAATAAATATATATATATATATATTGGGGCCGGTTTTGGGTGGGCCCCTCACCCCAAAGATTTGGCCAAACTTTGTCATGTTTTTGGTGGAGCTTGAGTGATCTACACTTGACCAAAACCTAACACAATATATGAAAAGATTTGATCATGTTTGAAGGGAATATATATAGATATTAAAACAAGTAACAAAGATGACTTTCAAGTAAGCAAACCAACTTTTCTCTCTTGTTCTTCTTGGTTCGGCCGAAGAAGCAAAAGGAAGAGGATTCGGTTTTCGGTTTCAAGTGTTCAAGCTCCCTAACATAGCTTGGTGTGTATTGGAGGCTCGGGGTACGAACCATTTGAGGTTTTCTCCTTGAAAGCTAGCCAAGAAACATCATCATCTTCTTCAACCATCAACTACATCTCTTAAAGGTTTAAGAATGTAAGTTTTACAAGCTTTGATAGTTTAGTTTTTCCCGTATCATTTGATCCTTGCTTCGGGTTTCTAATATATAGATTATTGGTAATCTTATAACATGAATAAATTAGGTTATTCATGTACACATTTCCTATAAACTTGTAATATATATACATATATATACACATGGATACATATGTTTAGTTTGTTTATATCACGCTTCCGCCTTAATTGTGACTAGTTAAATGGTTAACTAAATTTAAAATATCCATAGAAACCCAACAAGATGGCGACGGTGGGTGGGTATATATATATGAAGAAGGAGTGTTGAGGAAGAAGGAGAAGTTGATGTGGGTAAGGAAGAAAGGAAAAGAAGAGGAAGGTGGGAGTAATCTTACGGTGGAAGCAGGGAAGAAAAAAATACCCGGTGGTCGAACTGCCATTTTTAGCGTCAACCTGGTTTTCCAAGCTTTCAAAAAAAATAAAAAACAGAATGACACATTTTTATCGCCAAATTTTCATTTGTAAATGGACCAAAACACCCTCCATCTTAACAGCCTTTGACGAAAATATTTAACGGTTGGGTACAGATTGACCCGCCGAAATTTCACAATGGTCCATAATTCGCAAAATCTTTTTCAGTGGTTAACCAGTCTCGCGAAGATATAAACCAGGGAGACAAAATGCAGAATTCTCTGAATTAAACTATCAATTATTATTGTTACCATTTACCACCATAACAAACTACAATGTTATCAACTTCCATGAAACCTAATTGAAATCTACTTGGAAATATACTTAAAGATAAAAAAGAAAGAAGATGATAATAATAAAGTAGTATGATTTCTTTATAATTAAAATAAAATATATACGAATTTCTCTCATATATGTACAGAGAAAAATATGATTTCTTTGGAAGTTACAGCCGGCAATTTAATGTATTCAGCAAGCTGCAAAAATAAAATTAAGTGGAAACAAGATCCAGAAATGAAGCGACCACTGAAACAAGATTAATGAACCAAAATGGCCACTTTTACTACAAGACTTAAATTTAATTCATAAACCCTGGAAAACTGTTGCATAAATTTATTACTTTATTATTGTTTTGCCAACTTGAGTGAGGAAAGTATCCATCATTATTGTTTTGCCATTTACCACCATAATAAATTATAATGTTATCAACTTCCATGAAACCTACTTATAAATATACTTGAAGATAGAAACGGAAGAAGATGAATATAATGCTCTCAAAGTTAGCGATTTTGATGTCTAGGGCCTCGATTTTAGGTTTTGTAATTCACCTCAGTGTTTTCTTGGTGTTTGCAGATGGGAATTTTAATTAGTGAAATTCAAGAGAAAACAAAGAAGATATTTGTATCGGGAGTCACTGGAAAGACCGGGAAGAGAATCGCTAACCAGCTATTGGCCATGGGTTTTGCAAAGTAGGAGTTCTGTCATGACTAAAACCAACATCTTACAATCATCAATACCAACACACATAATTGGTAACTTACATATGGATTAATCTTTAATCACAAAGTCATTAACATTTTCTTGCTATTTGTTTTGTTACTTTTGTTCATGGCAGACAACGATAGGGAGTTGTTGTTCGACAAACTACATAGTTTTGCATTAGTTTCAACAAATATCTTTGTTAGCTGTTTAAATTCTTACTTTAGCTTTATGTCATTTGTTCAAATTTAAATTTGAAGTTTACGTTTTTACTTAATTTATTAGCCATAAGTGTTAATTTATCAGGTCTAACTTTTACTTTTTAGTTTAGTTATTAACTCTCAAAACATTTTATTTTTATAAATCTAGCCGGGCGAGATAGGAAAGCCACATAAACCGCTACAAATGTTGTGGTTATCTTGAATCTGATTATAGTGTGCATTGTTTACATAAAAGATCAAAAAAAAAATTAAAGAGGTATGCAATTCTTATTAGGTTGATGCAAGTACAATGTAAAAAGCTGCAGCAACTACTGTAACTATGCAACAAAAACTTAACACTACGACAATAGCAATCCATTATATAGAAGCTAATATTAACCTATTGTTCACTTCCAAAAGAGGAAAACAAAGGATTGATAGTGATTACTTAAGAAAAACAAGTTGAACCAATACATTGTCATAATACCCAATGCCCCGTTATGTGCAGTTTAAGGCGAAAAACTTCTATATCATTATTTTTCGGTACATTGACCCATCATGTTATAACACTTCAATTAGAACTTAGTTTATGCTTCCAAAATGCTCCTGGTAAGGCTGTTTGTTGTGGGTTAAAACCCCCTCCACGTCGGCCACTGATTATAACACCGCCCATCAGCACCTTCCACAGTTAAATTAATACCGCCCCTGTAGCAGCCCTCTCGAGCGATGTTTGGGCGTTTTTTCTCCGTGATGTCGGACTAGCTAACGCCCCTAACGTTGGTCCAAAACATTCAGTCTAATCATCGACCAATTATGTTTTTATATTTGTAGCTAATTCATTTATGCTTTAAAAATATTTCATACATTTACCCTTTGTTATATTCATTGTATAGACAACAACTAATATGTATCTCAATTAATTGCAGACACGTTGGAAAGTTTCCCACGGTTTATGTTGAGAATCCAGATGTAACATTCGTCAAATTTCAAACCAGAAAACCCGACCCACTTATTTTATTATTACCTTGACTATCATTATTCATTATTAGTTTGTTATTACCCGACACTAGGTTTTGATTTTTGTTTATTATTAATTGTTATAACTATTAAACTAGTACTTTTAGGTCCCTTAACTTAGCTTTAACCATTTTGCACCCCCACCTATAGACAAGGGTAGTGCAATTAACTTCCAAACTTTCCCTCCTCTTTCTTTTTCTTCACGAACCAGCCAAACACCCCCCCCCCCTCTTTTTCTTGCTCCCTAATTAACGGATTATACGCGTGATTGAATGTATTAAATCAATTGTTGACAAAATTGAATCGACCGACACTCTATATGTGGAATATGATTCCCATTTGACAGCTAATTTGACTCGTTTCCAGCATTAACAAATCCACGGTTGAACCAACCTTAAAACGCAATATATAAACGATATTAAGCCAATTAAATGGACACACACCATCCTCTTTCCATCGCCGTCATAAGCCAATTAAATCTTGGAAACCGGCCAGGGCGCGGGTTCGATCCCAAGACCCGGTTTTTGTTTTTTTATCTAGTTATTTTGCTTAACTAATCTATTTTATTTTATGTTATTAAATAATTATTTTTAAAAAAACTAATATATTTATTTTCTGTTCACTCGTTTAAAGAACCGAACCCGTCAAACTTCCCAAAATAACTTATCGATATAACATCTCCGTATATACATATATACAACTTTACATATAGTTATAAATTTATATTTTCTTGATTTAAAAACCTAATATAATTTTAAAAGGTGACTATATTAAAAATAATTTTTACCCGATTAACAAAACGTTCACCACTAATCTTTCATAACAATGGTTCGTTTATTATAAATGACTAAATATAATATACACATATTATATTGGCTTTTAAAAATTAAAACTAGTAAAAAGACAAAAATTGATTAAGTTCTCCAATTCAAATTTATAAGTTGATATAAAATATATTTAACACTTTATCGATCCAAATCCTTTATAAACTCATTCTATCGTGCCTAGTTTATTTATTTTCGATTAGATATTTATTTCATTTATACTTTTAACTTAGGATAACCTGTGGAATTCGCCGCGTGACCGATCAACTCGCTTAATCCGACAACTTGTTAACAACACCTATATATTTCATGTGAGTTTACATACCCCTTTTTCATCTTTTATATTTTGGGGGTAGCATGTATACTTTATTTACACTATTTACCACATTTATTTAAACACAATTCAATATATGTTTATGTGTGATTATTGCATGTTCTATGTTAATGCTCTATGTGCTTAATTGTTTATTTCATGTTTGGTGGTTGGTATCTCATCCTCATCTATCCTCATCTAGTATGATCATATGTTTACCCAAGTACTTTGATTTCGTATCGATAAGAACGGGTTCACATCTATTTAGTTGTTTACATGTTCATAAGATTTGTAATACTCATCATTTACATATGAATTGTGATTTATTTATTTTATATAACTAAAACTTATGTATTCTCACCAACATTCGTGTTGACAAACTCTATTTTTATACATGCTACTTGTACAAGTAATTTACTTTGATCAACATTGAAGATAATTGTTTTTACCTTATGATATTATTCAAAATACAAAACATGATGTAATTTATTGAATTTGTGTACTTGTTTAATGTTAATGAAATTAAATAGTTATTGCCGCTTTAATTAGTGTCTTCTGAGCTACTATCCAATCAATACGTTACGCCTCGACATGTTCCGCCTTTGGTCAGGGTGTGACAGATTGGTATAAGATTGATGGTTAGATTTTACGGCCTAGTAGCATGCTTAGGGTCCCTATACGTGATATGCCTTTACGTGTTTGCACCCTGATATATATTATTGATTGGAGTAACTTAAATACTATTTAATGATTTAATATTATTCTTGTACACAAAAGCACACACTTAATCCGAGGCTACGCCTCACTCTTAAGAAATCCCACCTTTTCACTCCTCTCTCCTTGAGGAAGATTCGTGTGACGGATATGTAGTAACTGTAAGAGTGACACACTTGTTTACCGAACACTTGACACCAAGGCTTGCGAGCCTAATGAAGTGCAATACGCATAAATCGCAATCAACCGCGAGACCCGGTTGCCTTCTTAGAGTGTTTAGTAAGGGTGTGGAACTTATTAAGCCAAAACATATCACATCAAACGAAACCGAATCTACTACCCTCATTGTATCAAACGTGGTTATGTGACGATCACACTCTTAAATCAACGATGAGATTTTGTTATTTTTTTTTTATGAATATTTCCCGAAATTATCAATTTCATCAATACCCTAAGTTAAGGGTATTAAAATTTTATTTTGTATTCTAAGTTAAGGTTATTAAAAAAAATTTTATCTTGTACTCTCATGAATTTTCACAAAACTCGAAATTTCACATAGTTATACAAATTTTTTTTTCAAAACATAATAAACTTTTCACGTATCGTCATTGTAGCATGTCTTATTCCCGCTTTATCAACCGTAATCGTCGCACCGGAAACTCTGGCTGCAGCATGTCATCCCACATTGCTAAAGGCATCGTGGAAGCCCTCCTTATCTCTCAATTGCAAACTGTGAATGCTTCTTCATCATCCACAACTCCGAACCCAATTGCTTACCCCCTCAAACAATTCAAGAGTGCCATCCCGCCCGAATACTTCAGTATCGAAGGTGCTACCATTCTCCTCCAATGGTTTGAAGAATTGGAGAGCATATTCCTCCATTGTGAATGTCCGGAGGACAAGAAAACCACTTACGCCTCGAGAATGCTCAAGAAGAATGCCCTCAATTGGTGGAACGGTGAGAAGCGCACACTTGGCGCCGAGGTTGCCATGCCATGGGATGACCTCAAGAAACTCATGCTTAAGAAGTTTTGCCCGAAACATGAGCTTCGAAAGTTGGAAGAGGAGTTTTGGAATTTGAGACAGGAAAGTGGTAATGACACCATCTACAACGACCGTTTCCATGAAGTGAGCCTTCTCATCCCCCACATGGTCACTCCCCTTGAACGTTCAATCGACAAGTATATCTCGGGTTTTCCTATGCAAATCCAAGATTCCGTGAGAAGTCGTGACCCTCAAACCCTCCATGATGCCATCACCTTAGCCGGTACCCTCACCGAAAACCACGTTAAGGCCGGGACCTTGACACGGAAAAATTCTAAGAAGCCCAATGTCACACCCCGACTTACGGCCTGGGCGTGTGACCTATAGGTTGTACCGATTTTGTAAATTTATCAGAGTTTATTTTAGCGGAAGACTTTTAAAAATAATTATTATAAAATATTCATATACTTTTGAAACCATTAAAATATATTTTCTTTTGTTTTGAAAAGCTTCTCGAGTAATAAATACCCAAGCATTTGTATTTATAAATCTTTCTTTAATCTTGTTGTATTAATAATTTAAAACAATGAGCCATCTCTACCTTGCGAACATCCACTTTATGAATGGCTCCAATTCTTAATACTGTAATTTCCTGAAATGTTAAAAAAAATACGTCAGCGATATGCTGGTGAATACGCTGACGCTAAAAATATTTTCTTTTACTTTGTTACCCCTCGAGGGTTACGCAAGCCTCGGACTATCTTGGCTAGGAATAACAAAGTTAAAAAAACACAATTATAAACTCGAGTCTCTACACTAAATACCTAAGCAAACACCGCAACGTTCGACTTAGTTAAGTACCTGTATGTATACATATGGCCGTGCTTCCTGCAGGAAAGCGTCCTACGACCAGCTGTGGTGCGATGCGCACACCGCGTAGTACCACATATGTAAGGATCCAGACAAACGTATACTACAGCCTGAGGGCTAGGCTTATACTCTTATTTATAACTGTTTTAGGAACGCATAGTTCCTTGTAAATCATTTTTATATAACACATTTGACTCGTTTGAAAAAAATTTTGTAAAGTTTGGGGCGTATTCACCTTTTCGATTTGGATCGGCTTCAATACACCGTCCGAGGGTCTTTCCCGTTACTACCTCGCACCTATAGTACGAGTATAGCCTTTTCTTTTGGATCAGCTTCAATACACTGTCCGAGGGTCTTTCCCTCTTCTTTGTTATCTCGCATCTATAGTACGAGTATAACTTTTTGTTAGTCGGATATACAATCCGGCTTAATACCTCTAGTCTCTTTTGTAAAATCTTTACCTCGATTTTAATTTCAGTATGAACCTCTAGTTCAAAACATCTTTTCTTTATTTTAAACCTTTAGTTTAAAATATTATTTCTTTCTTTTCTTTTTCAAGTTAAAACTTTTTCTTTTATCTTATTTACTTTTCTTTTCCTTATAAGATAAACCTCTAGTTTATCTTGTCTTTATTTTTCTTAAATTCTACGCTTCTTCATTATTAAGAAACGTATACTTTTCTACTTTTATTATTTAAAATAATAACTTAAATAATATTATCAACTATAACTATTTTCTCCTTTATCTTTTCCTTTTCTTTTATAATATGTTTGAACATATAGTCCAAATCTCTTATTCTGATATTCGGACCTTTAGTCCGTCTACGTTTTCCAAAACGTATACACACACACAGATATATATATATATATTTACACCTCAACTAGTTTATATTAATAATACAAACAATGTATATATATATTATTCATTACTTATTTTTATTATTTAAATTATCTTTAAATAATACGTTTATCTTTATTCATTAATAAAGATCTTTTCATTTATTTCTTTCTTCTTTTTCTTTTTATTATTATTTAAAATCTATTTAAATAATACTCATTTTTTATTTAAAATAAAGATTATTTTACTTTTTTCTATCTTTTTATATTATTTCTTTCCTTTATTTTCTTTTATATATTTTTGAGGTATAGACTATACCCTTGACTAGGGCCTAAGCCTTTATTATTTCATTAATATTTATTCGGGCATTATGCCTACCATGTTTGGCTTATTATTTTCTAAACTCACGGGCAGCACTTCGATGCTTGCACGTATATCGAGAATATTGATCAACACCTCCTTGGCACGCAAATCGAGGCATGCCGGTCTTCAAATCTCGTCGGCACGCACTTCGGGTCGAGTCGTCTCGGGTCGGCACGAACTTCTAGCAGAACGTCGGGTTGTCTCGGGTCGGCACGTACTTCGAGGCCAAACGTCGGGTCGTCTCGGGTCAACACGTACTTCTAGGCGGAACGTCGGGTCGTCTTGGGTTAACACGTACTTCGAGATATTATCGTCAGTATTTCAGGGTATTGTCGGTTTAATGAAATGGATTACGAGGTAGGATGTCGGGATTTTATGGTTACAGAAAACGAGTTGGTCGGTACACGTTTATCGAGGTATTTTTAGAGAGATGTTAGAGAAAGAGTGTGTGAAATGGTGTGTGAGAAATGAATGGTGATACTTGCTATTTATAGACTTTTTCTGGATACCTGTCACGATACGCGATGGGCCTAGACATAGTCGTCGCGTATCGCGACGTAGCTATGGCGAGTCACATGTAGGTGTGCCACGTGGCGCCTAGTGGCAGACGCGGTGACACGTGGCGAGATTTATGCCACATTGTGAAACGTGGCATGACACGTGTCACATTGTCATGGCTTGATGCCACGATGTGACACGTGGCATAACACGTGTCACATTGTTATGGTTTTATGCCATGTGGTGACACGTGTCTTGTCAGACCTCGTCATCGCAATACGCGATAACGTTTGGTCTCAGGCCGTCGCGTATCGCGATAAGGCCCGGAGATAGATTTTTCATTTTTATATTTTTAAGTTCAAAACTTTGTCATTTTTGGTCCTTTATCTTTTTGAACTTGGTATTATTGACCTGTTATTTTCGTGATGTTACATCCTCCCCACCTTGAAATAAATCTCGTCCTCGAGATTGCTTCTTTCAAGAACGAGTGGGGGTATTTCTTTTTCGCTTCTGATTCGAGGATCCAAGTATACTCGGGGTATCTTCGTGAGTCCCACTTTACTTTCACAAACTTCAATGTTCGTCTTTTTACTTTTTTGTTTTCGAATCTTTGATTTCGAATTGGTTGTTCTAAATATTAATTTTTTTTTATTTATTTCTATATATTTTAAAATGTATCGATAAAGATTCATTGGCTAGACATTTATACAGATTAGAGACGTGGAATACATTGTGTATCTTTTTCGTTTCTTCGATTATTTGCAGACGGTATGCAATAGTACCGATTCGCTCGAGTATCTTAAGTGAGCTAAGTTTTCTTTTCTTACCAAAGCGAATAATGTCTTTCTAAGGCAAAATTTTTAATCAACATCTTATCGCATATATTATATTTTAATGGTTTATGATGGACGTGTAGCTCTTTTGGCGATCTTACGCCACTTGAATCGTTCATAGATTTGTAATACTTTATTCATCGTTTCCTGAACTACTTCGAGTCCAGATATTTGGTTATCTTTCACTTAAACCAATACACGGGCGTTTGGTTTTTATGTATCATAAAGTGTGGCTCGAATGTTTTTATGGTAATTATTATTCAAGAATTCTTATTTGGGGAAAATGATTATCTAACTTTCAATTAAATCTTTTATACTTGCGCGGAGCATAAATTCGTATGCTTGGATTATTCTTTTCATTTTGTCCATTTATTTGGGGATGATAGACAATGCTAAAGTTCAATCGAGTTATTAACGTTTGTTGGAGAGTATCTCATAAATGGGACGTAATTAGATTGTCTTGATTGGAGATAATGAATAGTGGCATACCGTGTAGGAACACGATATTGTTCACATAATTTCATGTTAATCTATCCATTGAGTATTACTCGTTAATTGGGAGAAAGATGGGTAAACTTTGTTAGTCTATCAACAATAACCTATCTTGTATTGTATTGGCATGGATTCTTGGGAAGTTTCGTAATACAGTTTATAGTTATCTTTACTCATTTCTACATGTGGAGTTTGGGTTGTTTAAAAGTAATCCAAAGGTTTCTTGTGCTCGATTTTGACTTGTAAATGAATTTGATATTTCATTATATACGAAGTGATATCTTGTTCATGTTATTCTATAAATAATTCGATATACGGCTTGTGGTATGTTTTATAACTTTTTGAGTGCATCTTGTACTTATGAGCTTTGTTCATTATCGTTTCGTATAGCTTTTCCATTATCGGTATCAAATTTTGGTTTTCAAGTATAAGGATTTCGTCATCTCACTAAACTTACAATTTGATTGTGCCATAATCTTTCGTTTTGGAAATTTGATTTTTTACTTTTGAGGTTTCTTGGTTTCGCTTTGTTTAAGTTCATTTAGAGTTTTGAATCTCAAAAACTCAAATGTTCTAATTTTACAGGTTTTCTCATTCTTCGGTTTATGGTTAATAAAAATCTTCAGGTTCAATGGTTTTATCATTAGTATCTATTTGAATCTACTATCTTAAGTAGATGTTCTAATGCTATACCATTTTGTTACATAACTCTTTTATATTTTTATGCAATCCTCTTTGTAATTTATATTTCTGTGATTTGATAAGGAATAATAACCTCCTTCTTTAGTTATCTTGTTTGACTTTTTACTAATATTTCCGAGTGTTGTAGTATATCCCTTTGTTCGTTCTATATCTTTGGATGATATAATAAGTTTATACTTTAGAATATCGTAAGTAATTGTAAATCGCTAAACACAGTGGCCAATTGTGTTTAATTATTTACCTTACCTTCAGTATTTTAAATAATAGCTAGATATTTCTCGGATTCAATCTATCGAATCTCTTTTGCAGAAATCTTCATGACATACTATCCTTTTTAACTTACTCATTCGTGATAGATTTCAAGATTTTCATACTTGTTTTACGTAATTTCTTGCTTCATGATTTTGACGGATTCTTTCTGTTTATTTCCCTTGAACTTTTACAGTTCGGATAATTGATTTTATTTGAATAGACATGCTTTGTTTAATCCATTATTCATTTTAGTTCATCTTTCTATAGATGATGAAAATTTTACTATCTCTTTACCTTTGTATATAGGCATTCTTGTGTATAGACATGATTTATATGCAAATATATATATTAGGGAGTTTAGTTATCCATCCATTGTTACAAAATCTATTGTTTATAATGAGTTTGCAAAACGGGTTACAAGAGTTAACTTAGATTAATAGTTTTTTACAAAAGTTAACATTCCTTTGATCTATTATTGTTTTTGTTTAATTGTCTTTGACATTTCTTCATATATTTGTCGTAATTTTTTCAACATCCATCTCTTCATATTTTTCGAACATTCATTCTTGAAATGCCCCCTTTCTCTTACAAAAGGTACACATGACTATGTTGATTAGCTTTTTACATTTTCCTGGATGCCGTTTTCCACAGTTTTCTCATATGGGTCTTGTGGATTTAGGCAATTATTTCTTTTGTTTCATTGATCTCTTTTTCGTTCGGTTTTTATAAACATATTTAGCTACCATCATAATTTCGGAGGTTGTTTGTGGTACATGTAACTTTACTATTCTTTTTGTCCCTTTTTTTATAGCCCAGATATGCATTTCATCATTTTGTCAAACTCTAAATCATCTAATTGCAGAGTTACTTGACAATATTCTAAGAATTTAGCATTGTATTCCTTGAAATTGTTATTAACGACCTTCTGATCCCATGGCAGGATTTGATCTTTGTTTGATTATATTAATTGGGCAAAATTTCTGTAAAATAAGATCTTTAATTTCTTTCTAACTTTTATTTCCTTTAACTTGAATTAATATACTCCACCACTCAAGAGCTTTATCTTTGAATATTTTCGAAGAACACCAAATGGTTTGTTCACTTGTGTAGGTAATATTATTCAAAATTGATTCTTGCTCCTTAAGCCAATTCAAGGTGGGTATGATATTTTCGTTTCCACATAATTTCTTAAGCTTATAGGCTTTATAATTCTTAAAAACATTTTCTGGTTGAAGTTTAGGTTCCTTCTTATCCCTAATTCGTTCTCATGATTAATTTGGTTACAAATTTCTTTTGAAGAATTAGGCTCGCTTTGAGTTCTTTTTCTTGATTCTAATTGTCTAGGATTATTAAGCATCTTTACTATTGGAGCCATAACTTCATTAATCATCTCTCGAACTTTGTCTCTAATTCGGTCATTCATTTCTTTATTTCTAACGTTCTTCTCGCTTCTATCTTCTTTGGAAGAGTTTATCTTTTCTTCTTTTGACATACTATAATAATCCATATATATATATATATATATATATATATATATATGTTTAATTTATTATGAAGATTAAAGCATATCTTGTACTACGCAAGATTTTCTAATATGAAATGGTTTGTTGCTACCAATTGTATCGTCTTATTTATAATTCATCTTCACTTATTCATCACGTATGAGGATCTTCATTTATATCTTTTTAGGGTATTTTCCCTAATAAATTTTCTACTAATTGGTTTACTTGATCATGTTTCAAGTATTTTTCCTTTGCTGTTTTCAAACATTTTCTTTGTTTTTGTTTGTTGTAACCCCTTTGCTATTCATGTAATAAATTTTAGGATAAAGCTAATTCCGTATTTTCTTCTTCCTTTTTCTGTCGGAAGTTGCCTTGTTCTTTTAGTCGAATAATAGTCGACTATTTACACATTATAATTTAAATGTAAAAATATTCCTATCTTATCCGTACTTGTTTTCTTATCCCTAATTCTTTTTATATATCTATCTTTTAAATTTTGATATTGTTAATTTAAGTATTTTAACTTTCTAATGCTTATAAAATCTTGTAATAAAATATTTATCTATCATTTGATCAAAGCCTAGGTATAACTGAATACCTAATTCTCTAAGATCGATGGATCTAATACCAACCTGTCACACCTCGACTTACGGCCTGGGCGTGTGACCAATAGGTGGTACCGATTTTGTAAATTTATCAGAGTATATTTTAAAGAAAGACTTTTAAAAATATTTATTATAAAATATTCATATACTTTTGAAACCATTAAAATATATTTTCTTTTGTTTTTAAAAGCTTCTCGAGTAATAAATACCCAAGCATTTGTATTTATAAATCTTTCTTTAATCTTGTTGTTTTAATAATTTAAAACAATGAGCCATCTCTACCTTGCGAACATCCACTTTATGAATGGCTCCAATTCTTGATATTGTAATTTCCTGAAATGTTAAAAAAAATACATCAACAATATGCTGGTGAATACGCTGACGCTAAAAATATTTTCTTTTACTTTGTTACCCCTCGAGGGTTACGCAAGCCTCGGCCCATCTTGGCTTAGGAATAACAAAGTTAAAACAACACAATTATAAACTCGAGTCTCTACACTAAATACCTCAGCAAACAACGCAGCGTTCGACTTAGTTAAGTACCTGTATGTATACACATGGTCGTGCTTCCTGCAGGAAAGCGTCCTACGACCAGGTGTGGTGCGATGTGTACACCGCGTAGTACCACATATGTAAGGATCCAGACAAACGTATACTACAGCCTGAGGACTAGGCTTATACTCTTATTTATAACGGTTTTAGGAACGCGTAGTTCCTTGAAAATCATTTTTATATAACACATTTGACTCGTTTGAAAACAAGTTTGTAAAGTTTGGGGGCGTATTCACCTTTTCGATTTGGATCGGCTTCAATACACTGTCCGAGAGTCTTTCCCTCTTCTTTGTTATCTCGAACCTATAGTACGAGTATAACTTTTTGTTAGTCGGATATACAATCCGGCTTAAGACCTCTAGTCTCTTTTGTAAAATCTTTACCTCGATTTTAATTTCATTATGAACCTCTAGTTCAAAACATATTTTCTTTATTTTAAACCTTTAGTTTAAAGTATTATTTCTTTCTTTTCTTTTTCAAGTTAAAAACTTTTCTTTTAACTTATTTAGTTTTCTTTTCCTTATAGGATAAACCTCTAGTTTATCTTGTCTTTCTTTTTCTTAAATTCTACGCTTCTTCTTTATTAAGAAACGTATATTTTCTTCTCTTATTACTTTAAAATAATAACTTAAATAATATTATCAACTATAACTATTTTCTCCTTTATCTTTTCCTTTTCTTTTATAATATGTTTGAACCTATAGTCCAAATTCATATATCTCTTATTTTGATATTCGGACCTTTAGTCCGTCTATGTTTTCCAAAACGTATACTTATATATATATATATATATATATATATATATATATATATATATATATACACCTCAACTAGTTTATATTAATAATACAAACAATGTATATATATATTACTTATTTTTATTATTTAAATTATCTTTAAATAATACTTTTATCTTTATTCATTAATAAAGATCTTTTCATTTATTTCTTTATTCTTTTTCGTTTTATTATTATTTAAAATCTATTTAAATAATACTCATTCTTTATTTAAAATAAAGATTATTTTACTTTTATCTTTATTTTTATATTATTTCTTTCTTTATTTTCTTTTGTATATTTTCGAGGTATAGACTATACCCTTAACTAGGGTCTAAGCCATTATTATTTTATTAATATTTATTCGGGCATTATGCCTACCTTGTTCGGCTTATTATTTTCTAAACTCACGTGCAGCACTTCGACGCTTGCACGTATATCGAGAAGCTTGAACAACACCTCCTTGGCACGCAAATCGAGGCACGCCGGTCTTCAAATCTCGTCGGCACGCACTTCGGGTAAGGTCGTCTCAGGTCGGCACATACTTCGAGGCGGAACGTCGGGTCGTCTCGGGTCGGCACGTACTTCGAGGCGGAACGTCGGGTCGGCACGTACTTCGAGATATTGTCGTCGGTATTTCGGGGTATTGTCGGTTTAATGAAACGGATTGCGAGGTAGGATGTCAGGATTTTATGGTTACGGAAAACGAGTTGGTCGGTACACATTTATCGAGGTATTTTTAGAGAGATATTAGAGAGAGTGTGTGTGAAATGGTGTGTGAGAAATGAATGGTGATACTTGCTATTTATAGACTTTTTCTAGAGACCCGTCGCGATACGCGATGGGCCTAGACATAGCCGTCGCGTGTCGTGACATAGCTATGGTGAGTCGCAGGTAGGTTTGCCACATGGTGCCACGTGGCAAACGCGGTGCCACATTGTGACACGTGTCACCGTCTCAGACTTCGTCATCGCGATATGCGATGACGTTTGGTCTCAGACCGCCGCGTATCGTGATAAGGCCCGGAGACAGATTTTTCATTTTTAAATTTTTAAGTTCAAAACTTTGTCATTTTTGGTCCTTTATCTTTTTGAACTTGGTATTTTTGACCCGTTATTTTCGTGATGTTACACCCAATGATAAGCCTGCATCCGAGCCCACCAAAGAACCCAAGCCCGAATCTCCCAAACCCGAGTCTTCTAAGCCCGAAACCTTCAAGCACAACAACAACAACTCTCCCCACTACCGCAACAATAAAAGCAAGTCCAATTCCCAAAACTATGTCTTGGCCCAATCGCAAACCCAACCCACCTAGAAGCCCTATACAGGACCACCCATTATGTGATACGTGTAACTTGCACCATTCGCCTAACCTCAGGTGTCAACAATGCACCCACTGCAATCGATTTGGCCACCACTTTACCAAATGTCGTGAACGCAACCAACTCATGATGCAACCATTTACCTCACCTTTTACCCAACCCCAAACTTTACCTTATGCTCAACCGTTTACTCAAGCACCCTCAACTATTAGAGCTTGTTACAATTGTGGAGACCTAGCCATTTTCGCAATGCATGCCCAAGACTCGCACACATGGACCAAATTCAATCCTACCCAACTCAAACCACTCAATACCAAGCTTACCAAAGCCAAGTAAATCAACTTCAACCAATCCAAGCTCAACCCATCCAAGCAATTCAAACCCAATCCATTCAACCAATTCAAGTCAACCAAATCCCAATCAACCAACCAACCACAAGTAACCAAGCTACTCAAGGACAAGTGTGTTACATCAACGGTTCCCAAGTTTAAGCCTAACCCTTTATGAAGACATGTTACATAAAAGACGTTTATTTTACTTAGTTCTTTTCTTTTAAAACTAATGTATTGACTTCATTAAATCTTCAGTTTTGTTATGAATGGGAATTATGGTTATTTATAATGGTATTCAATCTCTCACTTATTCATATTATGTCGTTTATTGCACTATTTGTGGTTACACAATTTATTATCATGATTTAAGTGGTCTATGACCGGTTATTTACCGGGACTATGTGCATGGTAATGTGCATAGTTATCTAATAGTACCGTATTTGTATCATAAACTACCTATGACCTATTTCCTACAAACATTTTTGAAATTGGGACTATGAACATGTGTTGTACATAGTTATCTAATAGGAGTTACATGTACAAATTTTATTTCGATATTTAAATACATGGCTACCCAAACCCTCCAAACTCACAACATTCTCACGGTACTCTTACCTTATCTCATTGATTTTATAAGCTTTGTTTCAAACCTCATCTATTATTATATTCAAAAGTCATGTGATTCGTTTGTTGTGTGAACCTATTTATTATTGCGAGAATTTTGTCGTAGTTAATTATGTTACTTATATAATCTCACAATTTTCCTCTATCTATTTATTTCATTTTGTTGTTATTACTCTCGATGGTTAACTTCAGCTATTTTGTCATTTTTAGGATTATTTTGCTAGTTAATTATGTTCACCAATTTTCATTCAATTTTTAGTTCATTGCTCTTGATCAAATGATATCGATTTAAAAGTTTTCTTTTACCCTTGTATTCAAACCCGTACAACGGGACGAACCATGTGCATCATGCGACGATCTAAATAACTATGAGTGCACGCATAGTTATCAAAATCCTCGCATGAAATTCATGGTGAATACGGTTGTGTGTCATAACTCGGAACCTAGGGTGATTTTGGGTAACGGTACAAATATAGATGTGATACGTGCATGGTGGATACGCCGTCGGGACATCCTATATATAAATGTCCTGATCATATCTTCCATATGTAGCGTTAAACGGGCCATTCAAAGTTTCTTGTTATTATTTATTTGAAAAAAATAAAAATCCTCTATTGATTTTGTTTTTTTTTTCCTTCTTTTTATTATTGTATTTTTTTCTTTCTTTATTCTTTCTTCTTTAATTTCGGGACGAAATTTCCAAAATGTTATGAATACTGTAACATTCGTCAAATTTCAAACCAGAAAACCCGACCCACTTATTTTATTATTACGTGGACTATCATTATTCATTATTAGTTTGTTATTACCCGACACTAGGTATTGATTTTTGCTTATTATTAATTGTTATAACTATTAAACTAGTATTTTTAGCTCCCTTAACTTAGCTTTAACCATTTTGCACCCCCACCTATATAGACAAGGGACCAAAGTGCAATTAACTTCCTAACTTTTCCTCCTTTTCTTTTTCTTCACGAACCAGTCAAACAACCCCCCCCCCCTTTTTCTTTCTCCTTAATTAACGGATTATACGCGTGATTGAATGTATCAAATCAATTGTTGACAAAATTGAATCGACCGACACTCTATATGTGGAATATGATTCCCATTTGACAGCTAATTTGACTCGTTTCCAGCATTAACAAATCCGCGGCTGAACCAACCTTAAAACGCAATATATAAACGATATTAGGCCAATTAAATGGACACACACCATCCTCTTTCCATCGCCGTCATAAGCCAATTAAATCTTGGAAACCGGCCCAGGGCACGGGTTCGAGTCCCCCTGACCCGGTTTTTATTTTTTTTTATTTTGTTATTTTGCTTAACTGATCTATTTTATTTTATGTTATTAAATAATTATTTTTAAAAAAATAATATATTTATTTTCTGTTCAATCATTTAAAGAACCGAACCCGTCAAACTTTCCAAAATAACTTATCGATTTAACATCTCCGTATATACATATATACAACTTTACATATAGTTATAAATTTATATTTTCTTGATTTAAAAACCTAATATAATTTTAAAAGATGACTATATTAAAAATAATTTTTACCCGATTAACAAAACGTTCACCACTAATCTTTCATAACAATTTTTCGTTTATTATAAATGACTAAATATAATATATACATATTATATTGGCTTTTAAAAATTAAAACTAGTAAAAAGACAAAAATTGATTAAGTTTTCCAATTAAACTTTATAAGTTGATATAAAATATATTTAACACTTCATCGATCCAAATCCTTTATAAACTCATTCTATCGTGCGTATTTTGTTTATTTTCTATTTGATATTTATTTCATTTATACTTTTAACTTAGGATAACCTGTGGAATTCGCCGCGTGACCGATCAACTCGCTTAATCCGACAACTTATTAACAACACCTATATATTTCATGTGAGTTTACATACCCCTTTTTCATCTTTTATATTTTGGGGGTAGCATGTATACTTTATTTACACTAATTACCACATTTATTTAAACACAATTCAATATATGTTTATGTGTGATTATTGCATGTTCTATGTTAATGCTCTATGTGCTTAATTGTTTATTTTATGTTTGGTGGTTGGTATCTCATCCTCATCTATCCTCATCTAGTATGATCATGCGTTTGCCCAAGTACTTTGATTTCGTATTGATAAGAACGGGTTCACATCTATTTAGTTGTTTACATTTTCATAAGATTTGTAATACTCATCATTTACATACAATTGTGATTTATTTATTTTATATAACTAAAACTTATGTATTCTCACCAACATTCGTGTTGACAAACTCTATTTTGATACATGCTACTGGTACAAGTAATTTACTTTGATCAACATTGAAGATAATTGTTTTTACCTTAGGATATTATTCAAAATACAAAACATGATGTAATTTATTGAATTTGTGTACTTGTTTAATGTTAATGAAATTAAATAGTTATTGCCGCTTTAATTAGTGTCTTCTGAGCTACTGTCCAATCAATACGTTACGCCTCGACATGTTCCGCCTTTGGTCGAGGTGTGACACCAGAGTCTCTTAAATGTCCAAACCGCACTCAATAACTTGAATTGTAATGGGGCCCTAACAACCCTACCGACGACCTATAAGGCCCCTTTACCGGTGCCTCACTTTTGATGTTAGATTTACTCATAAACGCAATTCTAAATATCAGAGTTAATTAAAACTTTCGCGGAATAGTATAAACTGTCAACCATCCATTACAAACATCCATAACTTGTCTTTTAAAAACATAACATAAAAACATAGTATCAAAACGTCATTACAAATCTTCAGATGTCAGCCTCTTCCGTACTGCCATGTGTCTCCCTCAAGCCAGTTGTCTCAGTCGATTAGCCTTTGTGCATACTAAAGGTCAGCTACGCTGAGTGAGTTCTAGTTAATCAAGCAACGTACAATACATTCACATATTTACATATGCACCCGAAGGTACATACCTTCCTATTTTCTTACATACTTACATACTTACGTACTTTCATTCTTTCTTTCATATTTACATACATACTTTCATTCATACACATACATTTTAAAGGGCCTTCCGCCCTATAACCTTCTCCGATATTATTAGAGTCGGTTCCCTACGTTCACCGACATTATTAGGGTTGGTTCCCTGCATTCGCCGATATTATTAGGGTCGGTTCCCTCCATTCGCCGACATTATTAGGGTCGGTTCCCTACATTCGCCGACATTATTAGGGTCGGTTCCCTATGTTTAGTACATTGTACCCTACCTGCCTTTACGTACCTATCTTTATTATTACGTGCAATATCCGAAGACCGTTCACGTACCATCATAATAACATACATACATCAGTCATATATCATATATGTATTTATATTCGTATCTTTGACTATCACTTGGCAGTACATGCAATATCCGAAGATCGTTCATGCATCGTCAATACAATCATCATACATAAATCGTACAAGGCATACACTTACCACTTAAGGTAAGTGTATTAACTATCATATCGAGTATGCACACAGCCCCGAAAACATAAGAAGGAAGTGGGGATAGAAACTCACCTGATCTCGGTTATGTCCGCCGTTTAAGGTTATTCCCTTCCTTTGCTGTGCACGACTAACTGTTTAATAGATACAATATTAATATTGCTCTAGCCCTTCATACTGCTTACTTAACTCATCTTAGGCGTCTAAGCCGATTTTACTCCATTGAGTCATTACTTGGTTAGTTAATCGTTACACATTAACCTTTAAAGGTATCTTTCATAAATTAATAAGGTCCAGGGGCTAATATGTAATTAAACCATTTATTCTAAGTCCAAGGACCTTTCTGTCATTCTTTCAAACTTCTAATTCGTTATTCAGAATATAGCGAACTGGGTGAGTAACGAATCACCTGATTCGTTATCTGATTCGCTATCTTACATTATCTGATTCGTTATCCTAGTCTTTAACGAATGGCCACATAACGAATTGGCCTTTATAACGAATTAACCCTTATAGCGAACTGGACTCTTTATAACGAATTGATCTTTTATAACAAACTGGCTTTAACGAATGATCACAACGAATTGCTTAACGAATTGAAGCTAGTTCGTTGTTCTTCCTTAACGAATCATCATAACGAATTATTTAACGAATCAGAGCTAGTTCGTAATTCCTTCATTAACGAATCAGTTCACGAATTAAGGCTAGTCCGTTAACGAATTACCTTTAATTAGTTAGTTTCACATAACGAATTAGGGTTAGGGTTTTAATATTCTTTTCACCCTTGTATACGCTTTCTCGGCGTCGTCTTTCCGGCGCCGTCATCGTCGGAAAACCGGGATCTTACCCCATTTACCCGTTTTTCATTCCAAACAACTTATTTATGTTAAATTTTACATCTTTCTCACATAATAATGTCCGATTTACTATCCTACCAAGTTTCATGCAAAACCGACTTCGTTTACCCGTCCTTTTTGGCAAACCGAGCACTACTCGTTTTACCCGAAACGAGCCAACTAACCCGTGTACTATAAAGTTCATAACTTTATCATAATCATGACCAAATATATCATCCTATAAATTTTCATGTAAATCCGTACATTAAAAGTAAACATTTTTAACAAAAACGTATCTTTGATGTTTTTGTTCGAATCACTCGAATAGACCAAAACCATATCAAACGAACTTGGATTTTAGTGATTCAAGCGGCCATGGAACCGTCTCGCCCCGTTCTACAAATCCATCACCTCACCTTCGCCGGAAACCGCCGCTACAGTCACCGGAAAAGCTGAACAGTCGCCGGAATCTTCATTTTTGAGCTGCTACGGTTTTGCTAATAAAAACCGGAATTCCCGACCTCTGATCGAAAATATGTTCACTGGAAATCTTCATTTATATACCATGAACACTCAGTTAAAATTTGAGACCGATCCGATGGCTAGATCTCCGGGAATCTTTGTGTCTTTGTGGGTGGTTTTCTCAAAAACGGGAATTGAGTTTAAGTGTGTGTTTTGATGGTGTAGGCCATGGTGTGGAGATGTATGAAAATGGAAAGGATTAGGGTTTTAAGAAGTATTTATACTCCCTTAAGCCCATGGAGATTAGGTCCATCTTTCCTTTTTGGTTCATAATTAATTCATCTAATTAGCCTATTTATCCTTCCATCTTTATTATTTTATTTCTCTACTAACTTAAGTAAACTTTTCCACCATAAATAAACAATATATTAAATATTATTCTTAGAAATTTCGGGATGTTACACGACCACATCTTGGAGATACACTTCTTATTTTAATCAATATACTGCACGAACCAATTAGAGAATGATGAGGAGCTATGCGCATATCGTTTGCAGTGGTATTGAATCTGGCTTCTTTTCTCCAAAAACTTGAAAGATTGCATCTATTTATAAACTTGAATATGGTTGTAAAATTTGTGGTGCGGGCTTTAGAAAGTTTTCTCCTTAAGTGTCTCATAGTTAGAACCAGAGAAGCATAAGTTGTGTGGATCTCATAATTATAAACAAATGGATCATCTTGAGAAATGTTTGATTTCATTTTACATGTCAATGTATTAGAAGGTTTTGGATTGGCATTTTATATGATGTAAACATAGGAAAAAAAACATCTTATGCATGACAAACATTGCCACGCGACGCGAAGCTCAAGGGTAAATATACTAGTTAGATATAACTGATAGTTTAATTTAAGAAAGTGGGGTCCACCTGAAACCTAATTAGAAATACAGTCGGAGTAGACGGAATATTTAAACACTTTGTCGGTCGGGACGGAATACCAAAAATCCTATCGTTTTAGACGAGATTTAAACTTTTAAAACTTATAAAAATAAAAGATGGGAATGTGATCTCATTTGAACAAATTCATTCAAAATGCGTCTTGGAATACGAAATTCAAAAACTCTTTTCTCAAGAAAAATAGAATTTGAACGGACCAGATAAGAAACATAAAAAAACCGTCTGGAGATACTACTTTTTACAAAATCATTTAACTTAGAAATATGGACGAAAACCCCAAGATTCTTAAAAATCTCGTCGGGTTTGTCAGAGTAATGCCAAGCGTCAAGTTGTAATTGGTTCCACATTCACGTCGGTTATAATTCCAAAGCGTCGCCACAGTACAAGTTTGTTGGGTTATTTTGGGATTCTAGTTTCAATTAGAATTATTTTTTTCTCTCTTCTCCTTTAGGTTATTTTGGGAATTTGCCTTTAGTTTTAATGTAATTTTTGGTTTACTGATATGGAATAGGATGAGAATGTTATATCTTTAAACCAAAAATTACACTAAAATTCATTATAATTTTTCTCTCCATTCTAACTAAATAATAATGTTTTACACATCTATCATTATCATTTCCCGTTCATTCATTCACAGCCACTTTCAAAATATATTAAAAAATCATTTGGGGTGAACAGTTCTTTTCAAATATACTGATTAATCAATGTGTTTTATAAAACTAGCTTGGTGCCCACGCGATGCGGCGAGGTACACGTTCAAACACGACATCGAACGCATAAGCGGTGACCTCACTATAGTACACACGTAGCCTGACTATAGTATGCATGTAATGCGGCGTCGGTCATGTAACCATTCGTCAGTGAACGAGTAACTCGGTCTGAAACATGACCCAAGCCTACCAGACCCGTTGCGACCCTAATTGCATGTCATGTAATATGTTATATTTTAAATTCTAAAAAGTATAGCAATACCATACTCAAATTAAAGAGAACAAAATGCTCGTTTTTATGGTGTAATATTTTTAAAAAAATATTAACATGCAAAAAAGTTATGGTCGTTAAAACTTCGTGGGGTGTTGGTTTAGAATAAGGGGATTAATATGTAACTATTTAATAAGTTAACAAAATGTACCCTTAAGTTTAAGGACCATAATTGTAAGTATTTTTAAAACTAAATTGTTAAAACTTTAACCATACATGATCATAGTAAGCAAAGACTATACTACCTCTAGATTTTCAAAATTGATTGCATTAGTGATTATACTTTAAGCAATAGTGATTGTACCTCTTAAAAATTAAGAGGTCTTTCACTCATGCATTATATATAGTATAGATATAAAATTTGTTCACTAAGAGCATTCTCAACCCATCTCCTATATTTATGTGAGAAGAGTTTGTAAATTATATGGTGAGATTTTGAGTGGTTGTAAGTGTAAATTATAGGGTGAAGAAAGAAATGTAATGATTTTTTGTAAATTAGGGGAAACTTTGTTTGTCCTTATTTATTTTTTAATAATTGTTGAATTAGTTATGAGTAAAGGAAAGAAAAAACTATAATAATAAAGGTATAAAATGATATTATTTAATTAAAAATAAGAGAAAAATGTAGTGTTTTATAGTGTAATTATAAATATTGGAATGAGGTACAGATTGTGAATGCTCTAACAACTTAAATAACTCTCTAAATTATAAACCCACCCGTCACAAAAGATATGGAGTTAAAATGGATAAGAATGCTCTAATATTTTCAAAAAAATTTTTGAAAGATACAACTTTTCAAATAAATAATGTTTTATAATTATTGAAGTAAAAAAACACAAAATGCATTAGTTAGATTAAACCCTTACCAACCTTTTGATTTAATGATCCTGAAGTTTTCTTTTATAAAAAAGAGTTATTTTTGACGATAACTAATATTAGACACGTTACATAAATACTAACACTATTGAATTGTAACAATACCATTTATAACACATTTTAAGTTTTTAACCATTTTATTGTTTGACTTCGTCCTATGTACCTATAAATATATGATTTAATATGACATTTTACAAAAGTATAGCAAGAAAATGTATATTTATTATTGTTTTAACTTTTGAGAAAATTAAGATTATTGATTGTTGTGGATGGAAAGAGCAAGTGTTACTTTTAATTGGATCAAGACCAGCCAGATTATTTTGATTGTAGTAATCAGAATCAGGAGGCGGTTTCATTTGTTCCTATTATTCCGTAGTACAACCCAACAATCACAGGGTACAACCACTAAAAGCATATTTATTGGAAAATTGGGTTTTATTGTTCCCAACTATCGTCTTTTAGTCACTGCCGGTCCCAACTAACGAATTGGCTGCTGGCGGTCCCAACTTTTAACGTATTTGTTCCTAACGGTCCGTCACTAACAAAATTCTAACATCGTTAGTTTCAGGTCGCCGGAAAAACGTTTTTTCCCGGAAAACACACATAATTGTCCGAAAACTCAACAATTTTGTCCTAAATATCATGGTAACTTTGTATGGTAGCATTAGGAACCTTTTTCTATTAAAAGCCTCAATTATTGAGATCGCAAGAACCCTAGAACCTTTGTCGGAATCAGTTGATGGTGCTTAAGTGATGGTGGTTGATTGGCGGTGAGTCAATTGGTGGTGGTGGCAGTGTTCAAGTGGTGTTTTCCGGCAAAAAAATTGACTTTCCAGGTCAAAAACGTTTTTCCGACAACATGAAATTAGCGGCGTTAGGATTCTGTTAGCCGCAAACCGTTAGGAACAAACACATTAAAAGTTGGGACCATCAGTGACTAATTCGTTAGTTGGGATCGGTAATAACCAAAAGACAATAGTTTGGACCAATAAAAACCAATTTTCCATATTTATTTATACGATTCATTTGTTCTTCAGAAATCTGTTACGTCTTATGAGTTCTATACCTCTATATATGCTCTTTTGATTTATCAGCTGGTCTTCGTAACTCGTAAGATATGTGTGCTATTTATTTTGCTCACTTGGACAAGTACGTTACACGTTTAGCATACAGTTTGGCGACTGACTTGGGACCAAGTTTATACTTTAATTTTAATATAAAACTATATGATTTTTTCCATAGAAACTTGACAGTGGTAAAGCTTGAGACCGTTATTAGTGATTTTAGTGTAATTAAGGGTTAATTTGTTGATCAAGTTAATTGTAATACGAATCTAAATAAGTCGGGTGCGGGATGCATACTTATTTGATCTTATTATAATTTATAATCCTATTGGTACTTAGGAACCTCAGGGGCGAAGCCCCTACGTCATGGGGTTCCAAGGGAGCAACGCCCTCTTGGCGGGGGACCGGGGGCAGCGCCCCTTGTAGCGCGGTGCGAGGGGCGGCAACCCCTGGCAGGGTCCAAGGGGCAGCACCCCTGGCTGGGGATACACAAATCCATACTTGATTCTTAAAATCTTTCGGTTTTATTTCGGACATTTGTTGTTTAATTAAAAACGTATCAGAAATTTAATTATATTAAATTTCGTAACTAATATTATTATTAGTATTAATGAAACAATAGGAGCGTCATCTGATGTTTTTAAATTTCAAACATGATTATGTTATAACTTCACGAAAATACTTTAAGTGATGTCACTTATGAATTCTAGTTAAAACAATATAGTAGAAAACACTTTATTCATCAACACAACGTTATGAAGCCAAAAGTAGCCAATATATGTCGAAATCCCATTGGAAACGGAAAACTGAAAAGATTAGCTACATATATAAATACTTTGATCAACTAAGAAGTTTTGTACACATAACATATATAAATCCCTCCATTGTTGCGAATAAGGCGTTGGGGTATTTTTTGTTTATGAGAATGCCCAACAAATTAAGGGTAAAGTTAAAATATAAATGACAACAAAATGAGAAGGGTGAGAAGGAATCCAGTCCATTGATCTTAGATTTGAATGCTGAGATTAATTTAAAAATTGATGAAAAGGGCATTAAGGTAATAACCCACATTTGTTGACTTTCTCTCTTCACATGCAAGGCACATGTCAATCCCCTCATCATTTTAAAATGTTCATAACTTTTTCATACGACATTATATTTTTTTTAATAAATCACCATAATAATAAGCGTTTTTTTATCTTTAATATGAGTATCATATTGTTATATAAAAATAAAAAAAAAATTAATTGGTATTTTTAATAGTGTATTTTTGTTGTTCATTGTGTCATTGTGTAATATGTTGTTTCCATTGAGTTTTACGTTACAAGTCATTGTGTTATACGTATTCACCATTGTGTCTTACGTTTTAGGTCATTGTGTTATACGTATTCACCATTGTGTCTTACGTTTTAGGTCATTGTGTTATTCGTATTCACCATTGTGTTTTACGTTTCAAGTTATTGTGTAACATATATTAAGCATTGTGTTTTATGTGTTAGATAAAAAGACACAATAACGAAAAAAGACACAATGATAAGCGAAAAAACACAATGGTGTGCCAAAAGACACAATGACGAAAAAAGACACAGTGATAAGTGAAAAGACACAATGGTGTGCGAAAAGACTCAATGACGAAAAAAGACACAATGGTGTGCGAAAAGACGCAATGATGTGCGAAAAAAGACACAATGGTGTGCGAAAAGACACAATGACGAAAAAAGACACAATGATAAGCGAAAAGACACAATGGTGTGCGAAAAGACACAATGACGAAAAAAGACACAATGGTGTGTGAAAAAACACAATGACGAAAAAAGACACAATGGTGTGCGAAAAAAGACACAATGACGAAAAAAGACACAATGGTGTGCGAAAAAAGACACAATGACGAAAAAATACACAATGATAAGCGAAAAGACACAATAACGAAAAAAGACACAATGATAAGCGAAAAGACACAATGGTTTGCGAAAAGACACAATGACGTGATTTTTGTTTTAATTTTTATATAACAAAAATTATGCTCATATTAAAGATAAAAAACGTTTGTTATTATGATGATATTTTTAAAAAAAAAATATCATACGAAAAAGTTATAAATGTTCTAAAATGTTGTGGGTATTAACATGTGACTTGCATGTGGAGAGAGAAAATGTGTACAATTAACCATATATCCTTTTTTTTTGTCCCTACTTGACACATGTCAATTATTTATGGCTTCTCACACTTCTCATTTTTGTTACCCTTTGTAGAATAACTTGACTCACAATTAATCGTTTATGAGTTTTATTATTTCTATTTAATAATATATATATATATATATATATATATATATATATATATATATATTGTTTTTGTTCACGATATATAACAAAACCCAAATGGGTTTTTTGGTTTTTTTTTTTGGGCCCCGTGACCACACAATTCTTTGGTGGGCTAGACTTCTTGGACAAGAAAACAAAAATAGATATAAAGGGTTTATTTTTGTTTGTGGTGAAGAGTTGTTCTTTCGTTAAAAACACAAACAGAAAAGATTTTGGGGTTTTTGTTCCTCTTCTGTGGTCGACAAAACAAGTTAAGAAGAGAAGTTTTGGGTGCTCAATTTTGGTGTTATTGAAGATAAGAGACGTTTCAGAGACCGGTATTTTCTCGTTGGTGTTACCTCTTACTCTTTATTTTATTCCATATACTTGATGTTAGTTTGTACCAAGTATATGATGATTTGTGTATGCTTCTAGTTTTATCTAGAGAAGACATTGTATTTCTCATTATTGGTGATAGTGGATTTGAAGCGGCTCTAGTAGTCCCGTGGTTTTTACTCTCGCCTTGAGAGGTTTTCCACACTAAAATGATTATGTCCTATTTACTTTTAGATTACCTATTTGTTTGCATCATCATTGGTTCATTCGGGCCGGGAAAAAGTTTAGCCAAACGAAGATTAATTCCGCACTTTTTGTTTATCATTCGTGGCTAGGTGGTCGTTTTTCCCAACAGAGCGGTATCAGAGCTTCGGCTCTTGTTCTTGAGTTAAGACTTGTTTGAACGATGGAAGCTAATACAGGTAGGATGGTGAGTTTGAATGGTTCTAATTATCATGTTTGGAAAGGCAAGATGAAAGACCTTCTTTAAAGGATTATTATTTGTCTGTTTTTAGTACCGATAAACCTGAAAATAAAACTATTGAAGAGTGGAATATTTTGCATAGGAAGGTTTGTGGTTATATTCGGCAATGGGTTGATGATAATGATTTGAACCATATTAGCGGGGAGAGTCATGCTCGTACTCTATGGACCAAGCTTGAAGATTTGTATGCTCGGAAGACCGGGAACAATAAGTTGTTCTTGATTAAACAGTTGATAAACTTGAAATACCGTGATGAAACTCCTGTTACTAATCATTTGAATGTTTTTCAGGGTGTTTTTAATCAGCTTGAAGGTATGGGTATTAAGTTTGAAGACGATATAGAAGGTTTATGGCTTCTTGGTACTTTACCGGATTCTTGGGAGACTTTTAAGACATCGTTGTCCAACTCCGCAGCTAACGGTATTATTACTATGGAATTGGCTAAAGGTATTATTATAAATGAAGAAATAAGAAGAAAGTCACAAGGTTCCTCTTCACAGTCAGATGCCTTAGTTACCGAAAGTAGGGGGAGAAACCATAGTAGAGGTCCGAGTAATAAAAAAAAGCACCACAGTAAGTCTAGAAGGAAGTTTGAAGATTATGAGTGTCATCATTGTGATAGAAAAGGGAAACAATAAAATATTGCAGACAACTGAAAAAAGAGAACAAGAAGGCTAATTACAACAATAAAATGAACAACCATAAGAAAGACGACGGTGATGAAGGTACTTCTGAAACTAACACTGTCACCGAAGAGTTTCATATTTGTTGCGATTATGATAGGGTGAACATCGCACGTGATGATTCGAGTTGGGTTGTTGATAGTGGTGCTACTTGTCATGTGACATCAAAAAGGGATTTTTATTCGTCTTATACTCCTGGTGATTTTGGGAATGTTATGTAACATTCGTTACTTTTCAAACCCGAAAACCCGACCCATTTTAAATTTTTTATTTTTTTATATTTATAAATGTAAATCATGTTTCGTTGTATGTATTTAAATGTTCGTCAGCCGATTCATTTTGATGTTCCGATGTATTCGTATCATTCGTTTATTATATATATAATTACCCTTTATTTAATAATATTTACGACATGCTATGTCACTATTCGTTGATTTTATATTTCGTATTATTCATTAACGAAACTCCAAGTTCAAGCATGCATACTTAAACGAGACCCGAACTATACGGGTATAATATGAAAATAAACCAAAGTATATAACTTTTATAAAGTATATATAACATTCCAAAGTCCAAGGTTCATTTTATAATTTATACTTTAACTTCTATTTTAATATAACTAAAAAGATCAGGGGTTAAAGTGTAAATAAATCAAAATATATAATAATAATAATAATAATAATAATAATAATAATAATAATAATAATAAATATGTTGCAGCAGCCCCGTCCCTTTCCCTATACCACGTTTTCCGGCCGCTTTTCCGGCGCCATCTCCGGCGACCGGAAAACGGTTCCGACGACACGTAAACAGTGATTTAAGCTTCGTTCTGATCCGTTAAACACCCCAAACATCATCTCCACTAATACTAAACATTACTATGTAACTTATTATACCATTAACATGCTAATTAAGTCTAATTAAACTCTAACCCGGCATCAATATTAATCAAATCCTAATAACATGAAATAAACACTACTCGGTTCAATTGGAATTATAAGAAACACCATACTAGTCATCTAAACCTGTTGCAAACATAAGATTACGCAAGAAAACTGTCTAAATCCTTTAATTATTAATCCAAATTCCGATTCCGGCGATGCTCCGTTCCCACTATTTTGAAATCAAATCAAGTAAGTAATATATGTTTTTAAATCATTTTAAGTCGTCTAATAAAACCCCTAACAAAGATTAATCAAAGATGGATCCAAATGAAAAAATTGAAATCCTACGGTTTAGGTGAAGAAGTTGAACATGAAGCTTATTTAAAACATATTTTCTGATCTTATAAACAACTTGCAGACTTGGTCCGTTGGTTAGTTCGTGAGCGTTACAACCAGAGGACCCAGGTTCAAACCCGGGTCAAAGCATTTTTTTTGTTTTGTTTTTATTTCCAAGACCTTTTCTTTAAAATATATTAATCAAGTTAAGTTATTAAAAAATGATTATAAATCAAATAAAATTATATTAGGTTAAACAAAATTAAATATAAATTATAGTTTACCATTTTTCACTTAAAAACCCGACTTTTGTTCTGTTAAGTTTTCGTTAGAAACCCGATTAATATTTATAATTATTATTTCGTTAAACTTTATATCACACTAACACTATTATTTTCAAAGCTAAATTCCGTTAAGATCCATAACTTCATAAACGTTATAATATTCAATTTGTTAAATCTCATAATTTAAACTAATATTAAAATAATAATTCGTTAAAATTCATTAATATATAAAATAATATTATAATATCCAACTCCATAATAAAATGTACATTCAACACCTCTAAATCCCGACAACCCGATTTATCCACTTTTATAAGACGTTAGTTAATATTAATTTTGTAATTTTAATTCTAGTTCGTGACGTTCAATTGCTTCGGTTTCATTTACGCACTTTCGATTTTATTTCAAGTTGTCTTCAACTTCAAGGTGAGCTTCTCACACCCCCTTTTATACCCTTTTTACTATTTTGGGGGTAACATATATATCCTATCAAAAATTCAATTTATTTTATTTATTATTTACAAACTACAATTCGCATCATGGACTTGTGTGTTTACTTGTTACTTGATCAATTATTACGTGCATGGATTTCTTCGATAAGTATGATCATACGCCCCCCCCCCCCCCCTTTGCACTCATGGACCATTGTTTCTAGTGGAAAATGGACTCCGATCTGAGTACGTTGGTGAACAATCCCAACTGGAAAATACCTTCATTTATTCTTTACACTCATGGACCATTGTTTCTAATGTAAAGAACCCTTATGTGATTTTCACAAGTTTTCATGGAATTGTATGGTTTTTATATATTATTTTCAACTGTGTGAACTCACCAACTATTCAGTTAGTTGACTTTATTTTATATATATGTTACAGGTACTTTCATTAGAGGATGAAGTGACGAAGATACTAGAAGATAGGTTATTTAAATAATAAACAAGAAGACATTTGTTTTGTTCCTTCGTCTTTGTGTTTGTTCGTTTGATAAACTTGTGTACTTGATGCCTTTGAATGAATTAATGATAATATTGTCACTTAATATTGTCAAATGTGTTTTGGGCAATCTGTACGTCGCACCCGGGCGTATTTCGCTTCAGCCGGGGTGTTACATGTTAAGATGGGTAATAATGGGCTATCAAAGATTGTTGATGTTGGGGATGTTTGCTTGAAGTTTGATACTGGGATGGATTTGATTTTACACAATGCGAAACATGTTCCAGATATTAGACTTAATTTGATCTCTGCAGGCACATTAGATGATGATGGTTTCCACAGTACCTTTGGTGGTGGAATTTGGAAACTCACTCGTGGTTCGTTGATCATGGAAAGAGGTGAAAGAACTTCAAAGTTATACATGGCACATCCAAAGATTTCCAGAGACTCGGTTAATTCATTGAAGAATTCTTATGTGACCGATATGTGGCATAAGAGACTTGCTCACATGAGTGAAAAGGGGATGCCTATTTTATTGAAGAAAGATGCCTTGTCCGGTGTGAAAGATGTTCATTTGAAGAAGTGTTCTCATTGTATGAATGGTAAGCAAAAGAGAGTTTCTTTTCATAGTCATCCGCCTCATAGAATAGAAATATGCTTGACTTGGTGCATTCAGACACATGTAGTCCTATGAAGACTAGAACACTTGGGGGCTATTTATATATTGTCACGTTTATAGATGATCATTCGAGAAAGGTATGGGTTTATACTTTAAATTCTAAAGTCAAGTTTTTGATGTGTTTAAGCAGTTTCATGCCCTAGTTGAGAGACAGACTGGGAAGAAGCTCAAGTGTATTCTTACAGACAACGAAGGAGAATATATATGTCATTTCAATGCTTATTGTAGAGAGAAAAGTATTCGACACCAAAGGCCACCTCCTAAGACACCACAGTTGAATGGTTTAGCAGAACGGATGAACAGAACCTTGGTTGAAAGGTTTAAGTGTTTGCTCTCACAGGCAGGGATGCCTAATTCTTTTTGGGGTGAAGATTTAAATACATCGGTATATTTTATTAACCTTACTCTTTGTATTCCATTGCATAATGATGTTCCAGACAGGGTTTGGAGTGGCAAAGATGTTTCGTATCGTCATTTGTGGGTCTTAGGATGCAAAGCATTTGTGCATATTCCCAACGATGAAAGATCAAAGCTTGATGTGAAGTCTAGACAATGTATATTCCTTGGTTGTGGGCAAGATGAGTTTGGATACAGGCTATATGATCCGGTTTCAAAGAAGCTTGTAAGAAGTCGTGATGTTGTGTTTGTGGAAGATAAGAGTTTGAAAGATATTGAGAAGACACAGGTAGTTCCTCAGTATACTAATGATCTCATTGATTTGGATCTTATCCCTACTCGGCAATTTGAGCCACATCACTAAGATGGTATTCAAAATGACGAACAACACGGTACTGAGAATGTTGATAATCAAGAGAAGGTATGGTTGGATGAGGATATTTATCCCGATTTACCAGTACATATGTCTGCATTTGTCCCACTCAGACAGTCTACGAGAGATCGTCAACCTTCTAATCGTTATTCGACTAGTGAGTACGTCTTACTCACTGATGGGGGAGAGCCCGAGTATTATAAAGAGGCAATGTAGCATAAGTATAAAAGAGAGTGCTTTGAAGCCATGCAAGATGAGATGAATTCCTTGTATGAGAACAATACCTTTGAGTTAGTGAAGTTGCCTAAGGGCAAAAGAGCTTTGAAGAAGAAGTGGGTCTACAAATTGAAGACTGAAGAACATACCTCACGGCCTAAGTACAAGGCAAGATTGGTGGTCAAAGGGTTCAGTCAAAGAGAGGGTATTGATTTTGATGAGATTTTTTCTCCAATTGTGAAGATGAGTTCCATCAGGGTGATCCTTGGTTTAGCTGCTAGTCTTGATCTTGAGGTTGAGCAAATGGATGTCAAGACAATTCCTTCATGATGATCTGGATAAAGAAATTTATATGGAGAAACCTGAAGGTTTTCAGGTTAAAGGTAAAGAAGATTATGTTAGTAAACTTCATAAAAGTCTTTATGGCTTGAAGCAAGCACCGAGACAGTGGTACAAGAAATTTTAGTCAGTTATGGGGAAGCAAAGCTACCAAAAGACTGCGTCTGATCACTGTGTTTTCTTTAAGAGGTTTGGTGATGACGATTTCATCATTTTATTGCTTTATGTTGATGATATGTTGATTGTTGGAAAGAATGCAGAAAGAATTGTCTAGCTGAAGAAAGAGTTAAGCAAGTCATTTTCTATGAAAGACTTGGGGCCAGCTAAGAATATTCTTGGCATTAGAGATAGAGCGTCAAAGAAGTTACGCATGTCACAAGATCAATACGTTGAAAAGGTGCTTAGTAGATTCAAGATGTCTAAAGTTAATGTGGTTTGTACACCTATTACTCCCAACTTTAAGTTAACTGAAAAAGATTGTCGTACTTCTGAGAACGAGATTAAAGAGATGGATGGTGTTCCATATGCATCAGCGGTTGGAATCTTGATGTATGCAATGATATGTAAACGACCTGATATTGGTCATGCAGTAGGTGTTGTTAGTCGGTTCTTGTCAAATCCGGGTAAGAAGCATTGGGAAGCAGTTAAGTGGATTCTTAGATATCTACGAGGTACTTCCAAGTTGGGTATAGCATTTGGAAATGGGGAACCGATGCTTGTTGGTTACATAGATTCTAATATGGCAGGAAATAAGGACAACATGAAATCCACTTCTAGATATTTGATGTTATTTGCAGGGGGAGCCGTGTCATGGCAGTCAAGACTGCAAAAGTGTGTTGCTTTGTCTACTACCGAGGCTGAGTATATGGCAGCAACAGAAGCATGCAAAGAATTATTGTGGTTGAAAAGATTTATGCAAGAGCTTGGTGTAACAACTCGGTTTTCAAACTTATAAGTTATATACGTTACCCGAGCCGTTTTAGTTTCCGGGAAATCTTTGTCGAAAAATATCACGTTTATCGATTATTATAATATTATTGGTTAAATATTTATTTAATAAACTTTCAAGATTATTCAATTTCAACTATTAACTAAACTATAACCCTTTTATGCTTCCATCCCTAATCTTCAAGATCAAAGTGCAACATCTAGTCATTTTATTATCATGACCCGTATCCAGGATCCAATAGCCCAAACCATGACTCTTTTTACATACCCGTATACCCGTTTAACAGGCTTGGACATGCTTGGACCTTAATTCTCGGAATCAAGATGGAAATTGAATCTTTGGAATCGTTATTCTTACCAAATCGGCCATACCGACGTTTTAAATTAGGAAAACACGACCTTATGATATGCGTATTGCTTATAATACGAAACGGGATTAACTCGTAAATGAAAATACATTATTTCAATCATTGTAATTCAATTATTGGTTGCTGCAACATCCTTTAACCATCGCCAGTAGAAGCCCCATAGTTAATTGATTGATAATCACCTTTCTGTACTCATTCGTGATCGAGGTTTGGCCGGCTATTTTGGTTCGTCGATCTGCAGCTAGCTATCATCCTTGCAGGTAATTGGAATACGTTTATAGTTCATTTAAATCTGCTTAATGAAAGCCCTAACATAAATTAAACCAACAAGCAATGGATTGATCGATTAAGATTTTAGGGTTTATAGCTTTTTTGGGGGTAAAATCAGTTATGTATATAATAAGTAGCTTTCAATCTTTAACTCGTTGTAAGCCTAGTTAAGTTGGTTTGGTCTGTGTGTTGTGAATCTTGTGGCCACGCTTTCGAGCCTTGTTAAAGGCGTTTTGGATTTAATTTTTGTAAACTTTGTTTTTAAGTAGTATGGTTAAGTTTTAACTAATTATAATATCAAATAAATATTGATTTGTTAAAACCGACATTACTAAGTTACGTTTATCTTATCCAATAAATCTCATTAGAAGTTTTTGGTCATGTATGTATGTGTATATATATAAGTATTATAACAATAAATTAAAAAAAATAACTTTATTTTATTAAAACCCGACTCTCGTAAATTTACATTTTATCATAGTTGAACGCTTCTATAAATTGGCTTATATTGATTTTATATAAAAAATATATATTAATTATATATATCATTATTTAAAAACTGTAACAGTCATATTTTAAACGTATTAATTATATTTACAAAACTTGATTTTTGTTAAGTATTCCAAAATATATTTTTGTTATATATTTGAACGTATGTATTAAAGTATTTAATATATTATAGGTTATATTGTACACATCTATAATTGTATTATATTTAATTAAATATTATTTAAATGATCATATAATTATTCAAATCATATTTATTTAATTAAACTAACAATAATGATTTCACGATAATAATAACCATAGAGTTCAATCGATCAATCAATAAGATGCTAATCACAACATAACTCAAATCACACCGAAAATCTTAATTCATTAAATCGTGTGTATCTTTGATAATTAATTCATATTACTATTATTTAACTAGGAATCCTTGACGGTATATTCCGAAGGATTTATCTTTCTCTCATCATCATCACTTATATTTCTTACATCCGATCAGGTGAGTATTTCACTCACCCTTTTAACTCATTTTTAACCGTTTTGGGGACTTATGCGTATTTACAGTATTTACATATTATCTAGCATTCAAAATCTCAACTGTTTAATCCTTGTGTGCATATCAGCTTATGCCTAACTTGCTATTTGCTTACTTGCTTTATTTGAACCGCATTAGGAGAGGTCCAACATATACTCAGTCTAGTATGATCATACGACCGTCGAAAGGGCCGGCGTCCGACACATTGACAATGGTTTCACCGACACCTCATTTTTGGTAACCAATGCTCATTCGCATGGAAACGGTTTAGCCCTTTCTCTATGTTTGATTGTTTGTGTATGTGCTATGGTTTAACTGTTTAGCTCACAGGAACAGTTTGCATCTTTCTTTATATATTATATATACTATTACTGTTGTGTCTGAAACTGGTGTTTTACTCACTCAACATGTGTTGTTGACAAAAATATATTTTATACGCATTTGCATGTTATCAGCTTGGTTGTTTAGCAAGATGGAGATCACGTAGAGATGCCTTTTAGGATACAAATAACTAATCATTGTTGTAGTTTCTTTATATTTGATGTACTTAACTGTAATTGTTTCATTTAAATAAATTAAATAGATATTGTCATTTATTAATCTTGCTTGATAGTAACATTTGAAAAGATGTGAGCAATCAGTTCGCCCCGGGATTTCCGCCGTAGGTTGGGGTGTGACACTTGGCTTTATGCAACAGCGCTACGTGGTTCTTTGTGATAAATAAAGTGCTATTTACCTTGCTAAGAATTCTATGTTTCATAAGAGAACAAAACATATTGATGTGAGGTATCATTGGATTAGAGATGCTATTGAAGATAAGTTGTTTGAACTTGATAAAGTTCACACCGATGATAATTGTTCCGATATGTTGACCAAAGTTTTGGCAAGGGAGAAACTGAAGATATGTTGCTCACTCGCCGGGGTGGTGAGTTATTTCTCATAAATAAAAAGGGGGAGATTTGTTCGGGTGTTTTTTTGCCCATGAGAATGCCCAACAAATTAATCGTTTATGGGTTTTATTATTTCTATTTAATAAAAGGAAAAGAAAAAGAATATATATTATTATTGTTTTTGTTCACAGTATATAAGACTGAGGGTAATGGGGGGTGAACGGGGGGCGCGGCCGCTGATGTGGCTCGCGACCACCGCTACACCCCTCAGGTGAGCCGGGGCGCGGTGGCCCCCATGGCTGGGACCGCGGGGCTTATAGCCGTTGGTGTGTGGGGGAATATAAAAAAATAGCCGTTGAAAGGCCAAATAAAGTGTGAGTTTGAGAGATGGTTGGTCGTCGGAGGAGGAATCATGGAGGCGGTGGTCTGGTGATCGGTAGTAGTGGTGTGATCGGTGGTTGGTCGTCGGAGGAGGAACCACGGCGGAGGACAGTGGTGGGTTTGTAAGAGGAGGATGGTGGCGGAAGGCGGTGATGGTTGAGAGATGACAGCGGTGGTCCGGTGATCGATGGTGGTGATGTGATCGGTGAGGTGAAGAAGAAGAAGCCCAGGATCTGTGAAGAAGAATATTAATTTTAATATTAATATTAAAATTAATATTTAAAATAAATAAATAAATGGATCAAGCCCCGGATCACCCGGACCACTACACCCTCTGGGGCTTGGTTGAGGGGTTTGATCCACTGCCATGTCATCGCCTACGTCTCGGGTTTTGATTGGATCACTGTGGCTCAACCAAACCCCATTACCCTTAGCCTATCAAAACCCAAATGGGTTCTTTGGTTTTTTCTTTAGGCCCTGTGACCACACCATGCTTTGGTGGGCTAGACTTCTTGGACAAGAAAATAAAAATAGATATAAAGGATTTATTTTTGTTTGTGGTGAAGAGTTGTTCTGCCATTAAAAACACATACGAAAAAGATTTTTGAGGTTTTTGTTCCTCTTCTGCTGTCGACAAAACAAGTTAAGAATAGAAGTTTTGGGTGCTCAATTTTGGTGTTATTGAAGATAAGAGACGTTTCAGAGACTGGTATTTTCTCGTTGGTGTTACCTTTTACTCTTTATTTTATTCCATATACTTGATGTTAGTTTGTACCAAGTATATGATGATTTGTGTATGCCTATAGTTTTATCTAGAGAAGACATTGTATTACTCATTATTAGTGATAGTGGATTTGAAGCGGCTCTAGTAGTCCCGTGGTTTTTACTCTCGCCTTGAGAGGTTTTCCACGCTAAAACTATTGTGTCATATTTACTTTTAGATTACTTATTTGTTTGCATCCTCATTGGTTCATTCAGGTCGGGAAAAAGTTTAGCCAAACGAAGATTAATTCCGCATTTTTTGTTTACCGTTCGTGGCTAGGTGGTCGTTTTTCCCAACATACGGCCACTGAAATCTTGTTCTTACATTTTCATCAATCTTCGGATGCAACGCTTCCTTTATATTTTTCTTTCGTTTTTGCTATGACTATATATTATTACTAACATAATGAAAATCAACATAATGAAAATCACCACCACTATAAGCACTATGAATATGTCCTGTAAACACAGGCCCCAACGAACATTGCAGACAAGCCTCATAATCTTTGCAGATATAAGGTATTCGTCAAATGGTTTTTATTGTAACTTGTAAGTATATATGCAGACATCTAAAATTCTAACATTGAATATGTACTATCAAACAATTGTAAAAAAAAATGTAATGCAAACGGCTAAAATCCTAATATTGAATGATGCAAAGGAAATTCTTTACTGTATCAAACCAACAAATTGCATATATATATATATATATAACGTAACTTATTAAGTCTTTATGCTGAAGCCCGAATATTTTTCATATGGTCTGACCCTAACTTAAGGGTAAAACCACTACTACAGAACCAATACATTAAAAGCGGTTCAATTATTTCCTTAGAAGTGGTTTTATTGGGTGAACCGCTTCAAAGCTTTCATTTCACAATTTTAAAAATCCCTCCAATCAGTCAAGTAACGGCTATACGCTCAAAGCTTCATTTATCTCAAATCTCTTAAAATCCTTCATTTCACATTATTATACATCTTCAAAGCTTTCATTATTATACTCTTATCCAAATCTCTTAAAAGTTTCCAAAGCACATTTATGAGGTAACAAAAACTTTGATTTTTCACTTAATATTCATAGCTTTTGCTCATTATTTTGATTTATTGTTTATCTTATCTAAAAATAGTATTTTAATTTATTTTTTTAATTGTTTTAGTGTTTGTATATATATATATATATACACACACACACACATATAGGATAACCCTTTAGAGTATGTACCCGTCCAATAGAGATAAATTTTGGATTATCCCCTTTTGGGACTGCTTTTTGGATGTTATATCTCGTTTAGGATATGTGTACATTTTTATAGGTTGACTATTTAAGAAAAAATCAACAGTTATTACCTCCTACTCTTTCGAGAATGCATTTTATACGCATACTTGGGGAGTTGTGGGGAAATGCTGTCGATTTTTTCTTAAATAGTCAACTTGTTAAAATGTATACATGCGAGATATAATTTTCAAAAAGTGGGTTGGATCCGCCTTAGTGCACTAATTTACACCATATACATATATTTATTTGTTATTTTCTTTTCAGATGGATCGTAAAGACTGGATGTATGGCTTTCCAACTACTAGCAAAACATATATAAATGGCGTTCAATTGGGATTAGTTACCATATATGTTTTGGTTATTCGGGATTGGGTTTGTTTGGGCCAGGTTCGTTTTTAGAGCTAAATTTAAAAGGAAGGTCATACTTTTTGTTTCGGGTTTTCGTTTATGGGTTAGTTTTGGATTTGGTTGTTTTTTTGTTAACGTTTGTCATGTTCGTATATATAAGAGTGGTTTTGTTCGGTTATTCTAACTTTATTTATTTGATTTAGATTTGGCATGAATCGGAATTTATTAAGCTCAAGGATATTGATGATACCATAATGGGAGTAATGTCGCACGTTTTTTGATGGATTGTTTGCGAACATGCCCACTTTAAATTAGATTTGTATGCTTTTCATCGATATCGTTGAATTTTGAAAACTTGTATCATGTTCGTACTTTTGATAGAATTTTGAAATTCTGTATGCTTTTGGAAATATATATATATATATATATATATATATATATATATATATATATATATATATATATAAACGAAAACATAAAAATCCTATGTTTTGCGATATGGTCGTTCCCCCTTTTTTTGGAGTCACCAGATTTGCTGGATTTTTAAATGGAGGCTTCTCATGCATTTGACTCGAATTCACGAGTATGGGTCTCTTCAAACCCAAATATTTCTTAAACGGGTTATAACATCTCATTAAATTAAAGACTAATCTCACCAAATATTTGATATAAAAATTTTATAAAGTAGTGATATACTAAAAAGTAATATATATTTGTCCTTTACTTATGTATTATATATAGTATAGATATGAATATTATATTAACTATATTATGCTTTAAATGTAAATATATATTAGTAATTGTTGTTATAACAAGATATAAAAGATATAATTGTTATACGTAAACTATGAAAACCAAGATTGTATAAATTACTTGCAAATTCATACAATTTCATTATAAAATATTTTAATTTATAGTTTAGCTTTTATGTTTTTTTTATTATGTATATCAATCTATTTTTCTTTGTTCACGGGTCATGCTTATGGTGTTGAATTGTGACACTATAATCGACTGAAAATTTAATTAATTAACATCTACATGTACCGAACATTTGAATATATAAATATTATTAATCTATCCATCTATAATATATATAAATGAAACATTTAAAAGTTCTCTGGTTGCTCCCTAAATTCTCTCAAGCCATCAGATTGTATTATTTGTAATGGAGGCTTCTCATGCATTTGACCCGAATTCACGGATATAGGTCTCACCAAACCCGCATATTCCTTAAACGGGTTATAACATCTCATTAAATTAAAAATTAATCTCACCAAATATTTGATATGAAAATCATATAAAATAGGGATACACTAAAAAAATAATATTAGATATATTTAAAAAAAAGATATATATTATTTATAATTAAAAAACAATTTTATAGTTAAAAAAAAGTGGGTCATGGATCTCACCAAACCCAAATAGCTTTTAAACCGGGTTATAACATTTTATTTTATTTATTTATGAAACCATTGTATCATATGTATATTATTAACTTCTGTACAATAAATAAAATTAAAAACCAAAAAATATATAAATATTATAAACGAGTAATGAAAAACAACCCCCGTATATATATATATATATATATATATATATATATATATATATATATATATATATATATATATATATATGCAGATGTTTGATTTTTATTAATAGTGCTCTTTAATTAAATACCCAGATGTTGTGTTTTGCTTAATCTGTAGATATTCTATCTCTCGCTCCGGTGGCAACCCCAGAAGATCCTCAGGGAATACTTCTGGGTAGTCACACACGATAGGAACATCTTTAATTTCTTTTGTCTCGGCCGTAGCATTGACAACATACGCCAGGTAGGCACAGGACCCTCGCCGTAACAAACCCTCGGCTTTTATCATTGAAATGACGTTAAGCCCAGAACTTTCCTTATCATCGTAAACCGTCACCACACTACCATCCAAGGACTTTAACCTTATTATCCTACTCTTACACACTATCTGAGCCTCATACTCAGACAACCAATCCATTCCCAAAACCACATCGAACCCTCCTAAGGTCATAATATACAAAGTAACAGGGAACTCATGTCTCTCTAACTCTATCTTACAGTCCTTAACCATTTTCATTATTTTAACTGAAGTATCACTAGCGGTTTCTACTATAAAGGTTTCAGACACTCAGCAACATTTCATTTTAGCTAATTTACTAAACGGTGTAGCTACGAAACTTTTATTCGCACCCGAATCAAAAAATACTGAAGCGGAAATAACGTTTACTAGAAACGTACCTGTGACAACATCTGGAATCCGCTTGGCTTGATCCTGGGAACATGTAATCTCTGGTCCTCGGTCTAGTCTGATCAGCATCATTCTTTTCACTCCCTCCAGTCCCACCATCGGTGCATTCCTTAGCAAAATGGTCCGGCTTACCGTACTTATAACATGCGGGTTTTGCAATTTAGTCGGGAGCATAATATCCCACCTTTCCACACTTATAACATGCATTCGATCCCAGCCTGCATTCTCCACCATGAGCCTTACCAAACTTATAGCAAACATCAGATCCTTTGCCCCACTTGCACTCACCCCTATGCATCTTTCCACAAGTCTTACATGACCTCTTCTCCCAAACTCTCGACTACTTGTTCTTTGGGTTCCACAACTGAGTACCGGTTCGTTAAGCATGATTGACCCACTTCTTATCTTTGTTCTCTTCTTCTACCACAACATCATCTACAGCCAGGTCTTCATAAACCATCTCCGCGAGTTCGACAGCAGAGTCAAAAGTAGTAGGTTTATTCACCCTGACTAACGTGCGGACCTTCTGTGGCAATCCCCTCACATAGCACTTGATCCTTTTAGCCTTAGTGTTAAACATATCGGGGACCAACCTAGACATTCTGTTTAACTCTATGGTATACGAACGCTGTGTCATCGTTCCAGCTTTCATGTTCAGAAACATCATCTCCGCTCTCTCAACTTCGGTGTCAACACAGAACTTCTTCATCACTAATTCCTTCAAATCCTCCCACTTCATTGCCTTAATCTTCTCTTGGCTCTTCCTCTGCTCAATCGACTCCCACCAGTAATTGATTCGTCACCGAAGGATTGGGTAGCATAACCCACAGCTTGGTCGGGACAGTACTTGCTAATGCGGATAACCTTGTCCATAGTGGTTATCCATTGAAGAGTAACGATTGCGTCTCCCAAAACAGTCTGCTTTGGCGGATCACAACCTTTGAATGACTTGTAGTTGCACCCACCTCGGCCTCTCCTCCTATCATCAACCTTTACCGACTTAACCGCACTCGAGTCACCCTTCTCTCTCTCATAATCTTTCTTAGCATCTCCTCCTGCCTCTTCAGCAGTTCTTCCGTGGCTTCCTACAGACCCTTCAGGAGTCAAGTTCTCTACAGCAGTGGCTACATCTTGAACAAAGGCTGCTTGAATTGCAGGGTCAAGTTGATACCCTTCCTTGTTGCTCGGGTTTCATCCAGCTGCGCTTCCTTCTTCTCCCGTGTTAGAAGCTGTTTCTACCGAAGGTTGTCGAACAAGACGATGCTGCCATGACGTCCAGTGCGACCTCCTGCTCTCACAATTTCTCTAGCTCTAGCCATCGTATTCTAAAAGGGAAAACACAAACGTCATCACTCAAGGAACTATTTAGTACAAGGATAGTAAGGCTAACAGGTAAAACATTGGCCAGCTGTGATTAGCTGATCACGTTACTTTCTGTGTCCTATACACTTCTCTTTATGAGTCTATTTGTGCTAAGTCTACTCTTAAATAGTTAATCAATCAAACAGTCAAGAATTCCTATCCCTAACATACACATATCCTTTCTTTGGCAGTTAAGCTAACATTTAGATTCATTATTTAACCATACACTTTACCTTACTGAGCTTGCTTGAGTGACACATGACATTCTTGAACTGGCATCTTCTTTTTTTTCTTACTTAAATCTCATTCTCTGTTCAAGTCTAAGCATGTAGGATGCTTAAATCTCTCGAACTTTGCTCTGATACGAACTTGTAAGGCCCCGTTACTGGTGCCCTACATTGGACGCTGAATTTACTCATAAACACAGTTCTATTTAAATCAGAGTTAATTAAAACCTTCGCGTAAGATAAAAACTTTCATAAATTACATAATAATTCATAACATGTCTTAAAACATTCTTGTCTTTCAAAATTAAAACAATAAATATAAAATATCATGAGTCTTCAGATGCCAGACTCTTATTCTTCCGCCATGTGTCCCCACTCAAGCCATCTATCTCATCCTACTCACTTGCGTGCATACTAAAAGTAAGCTACGCTGAGTGAGTTTTAGTTAATCACACGTCATATAATACATATACTTACCTTCAATTATGCATCCGAAGATACATAATAATTACTTACAAATTTACTTTTATTACATAATTTAATACATACGTTCATACTTTATTACTTTCATACTATATAGTTATTGTCCTTTTCTATCTCGATTACTATTAGGGTCTGATCCCTCTTTCCTTGTCTATCTCAAATATTATTAGGGTTTGATCCCTTTCTTGTCTATCTCAGATATTATTAGCGTATGATCCCTCTTTTCTTCTCTATCTCAGATATTATTAGGGTCTGATCCCTTTCTTCTCTATCTCAAATATTATTCGGGTCTGATCCCTTACTTCTTCATCTTCGTGCATTCTGTCTTTACACACCCGTAACATACATATACTTTCATTAATCATTTATAAATACTCATATGTTGTACATATATATATATATATATATATATATATATATATCATACACATTCATCTTTCTTATTCTTATACATACCTCCCTTGTCAATACGTCCAATATCCGAAGATCATTCATGTACCGACAAGCTCCCATTCACATTCATAACATAATATCTATCACATAAATCATACATGGCATACACTTACCATTTAAGGTAAGTGTATTTGTCACACCCCGACCAAAGGCAGAACATGTCGGGGCGTAACGTATTGATTGGACAGTAGCTCGAAAGACACTAATTAAAGTGACAATAATTATTTAATTTATTAATAACAAAAACAAGTACACAAATTCAATAAACAGAACAACAATTACATCATGTTTTGTATTTTGAATAATATCCTAAGGTAAAACTAAATTCTTCGATCTTGAACAATGTAAATTACTTGTACATGTAGCATGTATAAAAATAGAGTTTGTGAACACGAATGTTGGTTAGAATACATAAGTTTTAGTTGAGATACATATATAGATAAAAACCATAATTCACATGTAAATGATGAGTATTACTATTTCTATGAAAATGTAAACAACTAAATAGATGTGAACCCGTGCTTATTGATACGAAATCAATGTACTTGGGTACATGTATGATCATACTAGATGAGGATAGATGAGGATAAGATACCAACCACCAAACATAAAATAAACAATTAAGCACATAGAGAATTATCATAGAGCATATAGTCACACATAAACATATATTGAATTGTGTTTTGAATATATGTGGAAATAAAAATGTGTAATGTAAATAGGGTATACATGCCACCCCCAAAACTTAAAAAATGAAAAAGGGGGATATGTAAACTCACATGAAATATATAGGTGGTGTTAAAAAGTTGTCGGATTAAGCGAGTTGATCGGTGTCACGCGGTGAATTCCACAGGTTATCCTAAGTTAAAGTATAAATGAAATAAATATCTAATCGGAAAATAAACAAACTAGGCACGATAGAATGAGTTTATAAAGTATTTGGATCGATAAAGTGTTAAATATATTTTATATCAAATTATAAAGTTGAATTGGAAAACTTAATCATTTTTTTTTGTCTTTTTACTAGTTTTAACTTTTAAAAGCCAATATAATATGTATATATTATATTTAGTCATTTATAATAAACGAACCATTGTTATGAAAGATTAGTGGTGAACGTTTTGTTAATCGGGTAAAAATATTTTTAATATAGTCACCTTTAAAAAATTATATTAGGTTTTTAAATCAAGAAAATATAAATTTATAACTATCACTAGTAGAAAAATGACCTTTAATGACATGCGCACAATGACACGCGATGATTTATGACATGGAAAAAATGTCATATTTTATAAAATTTTAAAGATTTATGGCACTTATTTTTGTGTGTCACCAATTTAACGTCATAAATTAAAAATAAAAAAACAAGCGTGTCATATTTCAATCTTAGTGCGTCATATTGAATCAGTTCAAATAAAAACTTAACCCCCCAATGCTTCTCAAAATGGCGCCCAAATCTCAGATTAAGTCTATTCTTCAATAGCCCAAGTGACTCAAAATCCCTTTAAACCCTAACCCAAGTGTTCATAGCGGCGACTTCTCCCAATCGTCAGTCACAGGTAAATCACTTGAAGCCCTAATTGTTTGCTTCTGTAAATGGCTTGAACCCTAATTTGCATCCCTAATCACGGCGAGTTGTTAGCAGGTGATGTGTGAAAAACGTATATAATATTAAATACCAAGTTTAACCGAATTCACCTAAAAACACACAATCGGCAAGTGTACCGGTCGCAATGTAGTTAGCAAGTAAGAACGGATATCGAACCTAGGACGCTATGGGTAAACTCTAATTATTAAACCTAAAAGATTACTAAACTAGACTTTCTTTTGATTTTTTAGAATTTTTTTTATATTAATTTAACTAATAAAACTTAACTAATTAAAATTTAAACTAACAATAAAACTTATAAAAATTGGGTTTTACTAATATGCGAGAAACGACTACCTAGGTAATGGAATCCTACTAGTTAAACTTAATAGCTAACGAACTTGACTTGGTTGAAAAACAATATCTTAAAAAAAATATGACACTAAAGACCACTAAAATACGCTAGATCGCCTCCCGGCCTCACCAACGACATCCTAGAATTCTAATGACATGTGAAGCTTAATTGCTAAAGGTTTGGATCACCTTTCGGTCTCACCTTACCTAATAATACTATGGTACCCCACAACACAAATCACCTCCCGGCCTCTTCGGATACAATATATATTAATATAAAGGGGGCATTTTTAATTAACTTGAACAAAACTTGTATCACAATAACCTAAGGGACCTATGATAACTCACTCTCGTGCAATTATTACCCAAACCCACAAAAGACAAAGATGACACAACACTAAATCACCTCCCGGCCTCTCTAGTGAAAGAACAATAAAATCTAATAAACTTTTAATAATTACTCCTACGGTTGTTTCGACCATAAACCGCAATCAAGTTGAAAACACAAAGCAGACAACCAAATCATATGTCTAACAATCACCAAAAATTATTAAACACAAGTGGAATACATATTAAAGTAAGAAACTAGATTTAATCACTCAACAATATTATGACCAAACCAATTAAAAACTTTTACAATAATACCAAATCAACAAAAAATCAATAGTTGTTCGTTAAACCATTAAACTAACATAGTGTTCAACCAAAACCTAGGTAGTTTAAAAGTATTTAGCTACTCTTATAAAAGTATGAAACAAAACTAATAATAATAATATAAGAATTATGATTCATCGTAACAAAAGTTAAAAATTGAACTACTGACCAACTTGCTTTCTTCTTCTTCTACTCACCCCACTCACACACAATACAATGATTCACGGCTACTGTAGACGCAAGACAAGTCTCTTTCAATATTCTAATATAATTCTGTTTTGCTTTTGTTTGACCTTCTCCACCCAAAAATTCCCACCAACACAAGACACAATTATTGTATATTGTTGTCTGTAGCCGCACATCCCTGTTTTGTAATAATAATAATCACCTCTCGTTTCTGCCGCTCTCTCTATATTATAAGGCTGAGGGGTGTGGGGGGCGCGAGAGGGGGCGCGAGTGGGGGCGCCATCCAATAATATTGTGACGTGTGGCAGAGAGAGAAGCTTGATAAGATGGGTGTTGGTAGTGGTGATAGCGCCCCGGGGCATGGTGTGGAGGGGCGCGAGAGGGGGCGCGAGCGGTTTATTTTTTTATTTTTTTATAAATGTATTAAAAAAACGTATTATTAAAAAAACAATAAATTATTTAAAAAAACACACATTTTTTTGAAAATTCATAATAAAAAAAACATACTAAAAATTAAACAAACAATAATATTTAATAATAACACTAATCTAATACAAGATCATCTGGTCTCCTCGCCCACAAATGTTCAACCAACTCATGTCGAAGCTCCCCGTGTATCTCACGGCTCTTGATATTTGCTATGTTATGAAGTTTTTGTTGATCACTGATTGTGGACGGTTGTGGCGGAATGTCACCTTGGTAGTTTTGGCATATAGCTTTGCCCTCGTCTTCTAACGTCATGTTGTGTAGGATAAGACACGTGTAGACGACGTCCATTATCCTCTCCCGAGTCCAATAACGTATCGGGTTCGCCAGAACATAATATTGTTTTTTTATAGCTCCAAAAGCTCTTTCGATATCTTTTCTAGCAGACTCTTGCTTCTTCGTAAAATACTTCCGTTTGTCGGCGATTGGATCTGTAAAAGCTTGAACTAACACAGCCCATTCGTTGTAAATACCATCGACCAGATAGTACCCGTACTTGAAGAGTTCTCCATTTGCAACAAAAGATTGAGGTGGTTCAACCCCGTCGATAAGGTCGTTGATCAAATGTGACTGATCGATAACATTAAGGTCGTTATTTGACCCAGCAACACCAAAAAAAGCATGCCAGAACCAAAGATCCTGTGACACCGCCGCCTCAAGTATGAGGGTCGGCCCTTCATGATCACCACGGTGGAACTGACCTCGCCAGGCCGTTGGACACATAGCCCATCCAACATGCGTACAATCGATGCTACCTAGCATCCCAGGAAAACCATGTTTTTCTGCGTGCACCTCATATATGCGTTGGATGTCATACGTTGTAGGTTTACGCAGATATCTCCGAGCGTAAGTCGATATGACTCCTACGTACAATATATATTAGAAAATGTAATAAATATTTAGTAAAAAGTAAAATTAATGTTTTTTACCTTGGCAGAAAAAATGAAGGGATTCACGTGCAACCCTTTTCGACATCTGTAAATACTCATCCAAAGCGTCCGACGAGATGCCGTACGCTAATTGACGGATAGCAGCCGTGCATTTTTGAAGAGGTGTAAAACCGGGAAGACCCCTAGCATCCTCCCTTTGTTGAAAAAAGGGATACCGTGCCTCTAAATCACTCGCTATACGCGTGAACAATTGCCTGCTCATTCGAAAACGAGTTCGAAAATCCGACTCCGCGTATACCGGTTGAGGGCTAAAATAATGCCTCATCAAAGTTTCGTTAGCACCCGATCGATCACGATCACGAGGTGGTGCTCTAACCCTCGGGAGTCGGGGTTGATGGGCTTGATTTTGCAAGAGATTGACCACGGCTGCGGTCAAAACTCCCCCTACTTGAAGAAGCAAATCATCCTCTTCTGAGGAGTCGGAATCAGACGAGTACGACGACATTATTTTTAAAGGTTTCGAAGATAGGGTGATTTTGGGTTTTGTGTGTGGTATGTGATATTGGTTTTGGTTGTAGTATGTGAGAATGGTTGGAGTTTGATATGTGAGAATGGTTGGTGTTTGATATGTATTGTGATATATATAGATGATTTTATTAAAAAAAAAAATATTTTTTTATTAATTATTTAAGCCTCCCAACGGCTCTTTCCTTTTCCCACAGCCCATAACGAGCGCTACCTCCCTTGCGCCTGCCTCGTTTTCCGCTCTCGCGCCCCTCTCGCGCCCCACTCGCGCCCCGGTGGTGTGGCTCTCGCGCCCCGGGGCGCTATCGAACGCCTTCTCGCGCCCCTCCTAGCGCTCCGCACCCCTCGGCCTAATATAAATAGGGTTTACATTCATTTACGTGGGCTTGTTTTGTTTTAGTGATGGGCCCCACTTATGTATATTATGTAACTTTTCTCGTCTGCCCTTTTTTTCAACTCAACACATATATATTATATATGTTTTCTTTATTTTGGTAAAAGAAACCAAGTAAGTAAAACTCACGTGAACTCCAACCAAAGACATCCCACCAAACTCTTTTAATTTCCTTTACCTCTCCCGTAGCCTTTTTTTTGTTCTGTGTGGATGTCTCTTTATATTAATATATAGATTTATTAGGTTTTCTTTTTTTTTTCTTTGTATTTTCTTGTGAGCCCACCAATCATCAGCCCATCTGAAATATTTGAACGAGCTCTCCTGCACTTTGTAAAGAAATAAAACTCATAAGTTACTGGAGCATGATTAACATAGAATTTTATCTTTAATAAGCATGTGAACATGAAACTCCACAAAATATGTGGTCATTTATTCTACCAATTATTACTTTGATGCCATTGTGGTCTCAAGTTTAGCATAAATACTTTAATTTAGCTCGTTTAAAAACTTGACCTTTAAAATACAATTATGAGCCAAATAGAAATATATTCAATAAAAAACTGGCTCAAAATACTTCAAAATGTAGGAAATATTTATATAATAACATGTATATTTTAAACCATATCAAATATCCCCAAGCTTAAATCTTTTTCGTCCCCGAAAAATATATATATATTGCAATGGAATCAGAATTCAAGACTAGTTTTCAAAACATATAGGTTATCTTTTAAGCACAGATAAACACAAAAACTGCGATTGCCGATATTGTTGTCCACTTAAACCCAACCACCTGCCTATCAAGCCCCCTTTGCATTAAGCGTTTTAAGTTCAAAAACCACAGCTACAGCTACCTCATCTCAGACAAAGAGAGCTAGAAAAACTAGAGTCAAAGCAAACTGGTTTGACAAATCACCATAAGCCAAGTACTCGTTGAATGGTACTAATTAGATGCACTCGGTGAAATTTTGATGGATGAATGGTCATATGGAGGCCGTACGAGCTATTCCTAAATATTATTGGACTTTGTCCTATAAACCTAAAACTTTATTTATTGAATAAGAACCTTCGAGCCCAATAATGTATCCTCAGAGTCACCATCCCCAAGGTAACACGTAAACTCTTAGTCCCGTCTAGTATGTGCATCTTTGGCCTCTTTTACTAACTTTAAAGAATGCTCATTTGGCATTTTACAATACGTAACTTTCTTCACAAGCATTTGCTTTTCTTGAACAACTTTTGATAATACAATACATAACTTTCATAACAAACTTTCAAAACATACTTTTTTTCATCTTTTTCTTCTCAATCTTTTATATCACCCTAAAATATATAACTATTTCTAAGCTCGTAAAAATATGGACATGTGGTGTGTGCTAGTTTGAGTGCATCTAAGTCTTACCATCTCAATGTTTTTAGATTATGGTAATCCTCCCTAAGTATCGAAATTCGGCATTACCGATTTTCATATTATTAGATATATAAAATCTTGCTAAAGAGGACTATCAAAGCTAGTTGGGCCTACCGACACATCCCAAACTTAGTGCGTTATCTTTTATTTAATCTCATATATAATAGTAGTTTTAAAAAACCAATCTCAAATTTTTCTATCATTTTCCATTATTTGCCAAAAAAAAATCATTAAAAATTCGGGACATTTTTTTTAACTTTTTTTTTTATTTTTAAAATTTTTTATTTGTTTTATATTTTATATATTTTTTTCTCTTTTTTTTAATAAAATTTGAAACTATTTTTTTTAACTTTTTTTTAACCAAAAGAAAACGTCAGTTCCCATCCCCACACTTAAAATCTACATTGTCCCCAATGTAGGAATAGAAAACGACAGAAAATAAAGCAGAATAAAAAAATTGTAAGCAAATAAAACAATATATTGGAACAGACTCCCCTGGTAATAATGCAGTTATCTTCAAAAGTCTCGTTCCAAGGCGACGTATAACATTTCATTCGTAGCCGCAGCTTCTGGGTGTCCTCTACAATATGATAGGCTTAGAAAAATCCTCGTCCGAATGGAGATTGAGTACGAACGAGAAAATCCGAACCTGCAAAATAAAACTCAAAACAACCCAAAGCAGACATCAAACAGACTCTAAGGACTAAAAAGACTCAAAGAAAAATAAAATAAAGCAGAATAAAAATAAAAGAAAAAAAATGCAACTAAGTTTTATACAAACTTTACAACTCGGGCAAAGACCTGAGTGTGCTCTTCTCCTCTACTCTTCAGGCGGATCAAGGTAGATCGCCCCCCTCCTCGCGATCACCAAGTGGACCTCCAACATAATGCTTCAGTCTATGCCCATTTACTTTCCAAGAATGTCCATCTTCAGCCTCTATCTCAACCGTTCCATACAGAAATGCCTCTTTCACAACAAACGGACCAGCCCATCGGGATTTCAATTTACCCGGAAACATCTTCAACAGGGAATTATACAAAAGCACCTTATCCCCACACTTAAACTCTTTGAGACCCTTAATATGTTTATCATGACGTTCCTTTGTCCGCTCCTTATACCCCCCAACTTCTTTCATACGCCTCATTCCGTAATTCCTCAACCTCGTGAATTTGAAGAAAACGACTCTTTCCCGCCGCAGATAAATCAAGATTTACAGCTCTTAAAGCCCAATACGCACGATGTTCTAACTCAACAGGGAAATGACACGCCTTTCCGTAAACAAGCCGAAAGGGAGTGGTCCCGATAGGCGTTTTGAATGCAGTACGAAAGGCCCAAAGTGCATCATCTAGCTTTTCAGCCCAGCCTCCGCGACTATTCCCAACTGTTTTCTCTAAGATCCTCTTAATACCACGATTGGTGTTTTCCACTTGACCACTAGTCTGAGGATGGTAGGCCGTAGAAAGTCGATGAGTGACCCCATAACGTTTCAGAACCTTATCCATCTGAGCGTTACAAAAGTGGGTACCCCGATCACTGATCAGGGCCTTAGGAGTACCGAATCGAGCAAAGAGTTTTCGAAGGAATCCTACTACAACTCGCGCGTCATTTCTAGGTAGGGCTTGGGCCTCCACCCATTTGTACACGTAGTCGACAGCAACGAGGATGTATCTATTCCTCTAGACATAGGAAAAGGACCTATAAAATCGATGCCCCATATATTGAAGATCTCAACCACCTGGATGGGTTTTTGGGGCATCTTATTTCGGGATGAGATGTTACCAGATCTCTGACACGCGTCACACGAACGAACAAACTCATGTGCATCACGAAAAATAGTCGGCCAATAGAATCCCGCATCAAACACGCGTTTGGCAGTATAAGTCGCACCAAAATGGCCACCAGTCGGGCCCTCATGACAATGTCGAAAAATACTACGAGCTTCATCACCAAAAAAACATCTTCGAATCACCTGATCCGAGCCAATACGGAATAAGTACGGATCCTCCCAAATGTAGAACTTGATATCTGCAAAGAACTTCTTCTTTTGCTGATACGTCAGTCCAGGCACTAAGGCGCCAGAGGATAGATAATTCGCAAAATCAACAAACCATGGAAACCCCTCATCACTCGCCTTTAAATATAGTATAGTCTCACCCGGGAAATCATCACCAATCCCCTGTTCCCGGTTCCTGTCCAAGTCGGAATTTTCTAGTCGTGACAAGTGGTCGGCGGCAACATTTTCAGCTCCTCTCTTATCTTTAATTTCTAATCGAACTCCTGAAGCAAAAGGATCCAACGAAGGAGTCGAGGCTTCGCATCTTTCTTAGCGAACAAGTAACGCATAGCCGCATGATCAGAGAAAATGATAGTCTTAGAAAGCACGAGATAAGAACGGAATTTATCGCACGCGAAAATAACCGCAAGAAGTTCCTTCTCTGTCGTGGTGTAATTCTCCTGAGCATCGTTAAGGGTCTTGCTAGCATAATAGATGGGATGAAAATGTTTCTCTCAACACTGTCCTAACACGGCTCCAACAGCAAAATCGCTCGCATCGCACATGATCTCAAACGGAAGAGTCCAATCGGGAGCAACTAGAATAGGAGCACTCACTAACCTCTCCTTAATCAACTCAAAGGCCCTCAAACACTCCTCACTAAAATCGAACGGCCTATCTTTCTCTAGAAGCTGGGTCATCGGACGAGAGATTTTCGAGAAATCTTTAATAAATCGGCGGTAGAATCCCGCATGACCTAAAAACTACGAATAGACTTCACGGAAGTGGGCGGTGGAAGTTTAGAAATGGTGTCTACCTTAGCTCTATCTACCTCAATCCCCGCACTAGAAATCTTATGACCTAAAACAATACCCTCACGAACCATAAAGTGACATTTCTCCCAATTAAGCATAAGGTTCGTCTCTTCACATCTAGCGAGCACTCGATCTAAGTTACGCAGACAGTCATCGAAGGAATTCCCAAAGACATAAAATCATCCATAAAGACTTCCATGGAATCCTCGATTAACTCATGAAAAATGGCCACCATGCACCGTGAAATGTGGCTGGAGCGTTACATAATCCGAATGGCATGCGTCGGTACGCGAATGTGCCAAAAGGACATGTAAATGTGGTCTTCTCCTGATCACCGGGGCGATGGGGATTTGGAAATAACCAGAAAAGCCGTCAAGGAAATAGTAGAACTGCTGTCCTGACAAACGCTCAAGCATCTGATCAATGAATGGAAGCGGGAAATGGTCCTTTCGTGTGGCCTCGTTAAGTCTGCGGTAGTCGATGCAAACTCGCCGCCCTGTTACAATCCGTGTCGGTATGAGCTCATTCTTTTCATTCGTGATAACTGTCATACCGCCCTTTTTAGGGACCACCTGGACTGGGCTAACCCACGCGGAGTCGGAGATCGGAAAAATCAAACCCGCATCGAGCAACTTAATAACCTCCTTCTTGACAACCACCTGCATGTTCGGGTTAAGCCTCCTCTACGGCTGAACCACAGGTTTAAATTCGTCTTCCATAAAGATTTTATGCGTGCAAAAAGACGGGTTTATACCTTTGATATCCATAAGCTTCCATGCGATGGCATGCTTATGAGATTTTAGAACAACCATCAACTTCTCCTTCTCTTCCGTCTCCAAACTCGAAGAGATGATGACGAGAAGTTGAGACCCCTCCCCTAAAAACGCATACTCGTGGTGAGATGGTAAATCTTTTAGCTCTAAAGATGGGGGGTTCTCAACAGATGGTTTTTCGATCGGAAAGTCTCGCTCTTCAACCGCAAGGACATTAGAAAATATTTGGGAACTCATGATCGGCTCGTGTCCTCATGTCTCAGGTAACTGCTCCTTCTCTTTCTCCTGCAACTCAAAATCAAATTCTGTCATCTCGAATGACTGATTTTCCACATCAATGATCTGGGTTTCGGACGTGTCTCTCTAGCAGACCTTCGTAAGATAGTCGCCTACATGCATCATGAAAGTATCGATGAAGTAGAGAGTGTTATCCTGCTGGTGAGTATACCTCATGGACTTCTGCACGTCAAATGTGACCGTGTCATCATGAACTCGAAGAGTTAATTTGCCATCGGCAGCATCAATGAGAGCGCGTGCGGTGGCTAAGAAAGGACGGCCGCGGATGAGCGGAACATTCGAGTCCTCATCCATATCGAGAATGACAAAGTCGACTGGAAAGATGAATTTGTCCACCTGCACCAACATGTTCTCCACAATGCCCCTTGGGAACTTAACAGAACGGTCTGCCAGCTGGATACTCATTCGGGTGGGAAGCAGCTCTCCCACGTTAAGTTTGGCAAACACAAAATAAGGCATGAGGTTAATGCTTGCACCCAGGTCGGCCAAAGCATTGCTAACATGAAGATTACCAATCAAGAAAGGAATGGTAAAACTGCCTAGATCTGTCATCTTCCTAGGAAACTTGTTCTGTACTGCGGCAGAATACTCATCACTAAGAGTAACAGTCGAAAGCTCCTCAAGTTTCTTTTTATTAGTGAGCAAATATTTCAGAAACTTGGCGTGTTTTGGCATATTCGCGAGAGCTTCAATAAAAGGAATGTTCACATGGAGATTCTTAAGCTTGTAGAGAAACCTAGAGTACTGCTCCGAATCATTCTTCTTCACTAGACGACCGGGATATGGCGGTTTTGGCTTATAGACGCGCACCGGTTCCTGTTCAACCTGCTTCTCCTTCTCAACTGATGCACCGATTGATCATGAGGTACTTGCTGGGCCTCGCCTCTGGTTCACCTTGTCAGGCGGTGTCTCCATCTCCATCTCCATCTCCATCTCCATCTCCTCATCAACTTTCTCCTCCTCTCTTGGGGTATCGCTAACGACACCTCTCCCACTTCGGGTGGTCACTGTCTTGGCCTGAGCATTTTGAAATGGTTTAGAATAGGTGGGACCGGGATTAGGGACGGTGTTACTTGGAAGACTCCCCGAGAGTCGTCGATCAATCTTTGCGGACAACTCACCAAACTTAGCCTCGAGATTCTGAAACGCGACCTGTTGTCCCTTCATGAACGTCTCGTGCTGCAGAAGAGTGGATTTGGTGTTGGCATCATTTTGTAAAAGCTGATCTAACAATTGAGATTGGTTAGCCAACATCTCCTCGATCTTAGAAGTACTATTTGGTACAGGAGCAGGTTCGGGGGCGGGTTCTTGGAACAGATTCTGGCGTTGCTGATAACCGGTGTTACCTGCCCGCCAGTTCAAATTATTGTTTCGCCACCCAGAATTGAAGGTACGGTTTTGATTAGCAAGAAAATCTACCTCCTCTTGAGAATCAACGGGACAATCGGCTGTCTCGTGATTTCCACGACATATCTCGCACCTACGAGCTTGCAACTTAAGCTCTTTCATCTCCCTCTTCAGTGCCTCCACATCTGCCGACACACTCGTATTTTGATCAACATGATGCACTCCACGTTATGCTGAGATGGCTGCGTCCTTGGCTGCCGAGAGGGACCTTCTACTCGGTGTATGCTGATCCCCTAATGCAATGCTCTCGAACATTTCTTTAGCCTCCTCTATGGTGAGTTTATCGAGCATGTTTCCTCCGGCAGCAGTATTGAACCGCTGTTGGGTTTCAGGAGTAAGACCATTATAGAATTTTTCGACCACAGCCCAATCGTTTAGGCCATGCTGAGGACAACGACTTATAAGAGTTTGGAAACGCTTCCACGCAGAATAACAGGACCCGTCGGGGTCCATATGAAAAGAACGGATTTGTTTGCGTAGACGTCCGGCCTTCGATGGAGGGAAATACTTCTGGATTGCAAGTCGGCCCATGTGGAGATTGAAGCATTTGGAAGAGAGTCAAACCATGTAGCAGCATGACCAGAAAGTGAGAACGGGAATAACTTAAGATGAATGACGTCGGACGAGATATTATTAATATTGAATGTTTCGCAAATCCGCACGAATCGGGACAGGTGTCCCGGCGCATCTTCGTCATCCAAGCCGTGGAACTGAGCAGAATTTGTGATGAAATTCATGACGTGAGATGGAATTTGCCAGTTTTGATTATTAGTCGGAGCAGGTCGGACAATTGCAGATCGGGCTCCCATGATGCCATCGCTGGCTCTAGCATGAACAGTTTGTCTCGGCGGTGGAACAGCGTCACCCATATCTATTCTAGGAGTAGAGACGCTAACCTGGATGTCGGGTGAATCGCTCTCGCTATCAGTAGTCTCCTTAAGTCGCTCTTGAAACTCTCTCTCAGGCTCTTTTGATGCAATGAATAAAGGTGGGCCTTGAGAACGGGTATTATGCATAAACTAAAATAAAAAAATAATTTAGATTTTTTTTTGTTTTTAAATTAACTAAAACTAAAGGCAAAAACAGCAAGTAAAAGCACTTAAAGAAAAAATATAACATCTAAAAAGCAAATAAACAATTAAACAGATCAGATAGTCAAGTCGGTTTAAACAAAGAATTTGCCAGTGTCCCCGGCAACGGCGCCAAAAACTTGATGTGTGAAAAACGTATATAATATTAAATACCAAGTTTAACCGAATTCATCAAAAAACACACAATCGGCAAGTGTACCGGTCGCAATGTAGTTAGCAAGTAAGAACGGATATTGAACCTAGGACACTATGGGTAAACTCTAATTATTAAACCTAAAAGATTACTAACCTAGACTTTCTTTTGATTTTTTAGAATTTTTTTTATATTAATTTAACTAATAAAACTTAACTAATTAAAATTTAAACTAACAATAAAACTTATAAAAATTGTGTTTTACTAATATGCGAGAAACGACTACCTAGGTAATGGAATCCTACTAGTTAAACTTAATAGCTAACGAACTTGACTTGGTTGAAAAACAATATCTTAAAAAAAATATGACACTAAAGACCACTAAAATACGCTAGATCGCCTCCCGGCCTCACCAACGACATCCTAGAACTCTAATGACATGTGAAGCTTAATTGCTAAAGGTTTGGATCACCTTCCGGTCTCACCTTACCTAATAATACTATGGTATCCCACAACACAAATCACCTCCCGGCCTCTTCGGATACAATATATATTAATATAAAGGGGGCATTTTTAATTAACTTGAACAAAACTTGTATCACAATAATCTAAGGGACCTATGATAACTCACTCCCGTGCAATTATTACCCAAACCCACAAAAGACAAAGATGACACAACACTAAATCACCTCCCGGCCTCTCTAGTGAAAGAATAATAAAATCTAATAAACTTTAATAATTACTCCTACGGTTGTTTCGACCATAAACCGCAATCAAGTTGAAAACACAAAGTAGACAACCAAATCATATGTCTAACAATCACCAAAAATTATTAAACACAAGTGGAATACATATTAAAGTAAGAAACTAGATTTAATCACTCAACAATATTATGACCAAACAAATTAAAAACTTTTACAATAATACCAAATCAACAAAAAATCAATAGTAGTTTGTCAAACCATTAAACCAACATAATGTCCAACCAAAACCTAGGTAGTTTAAAAGTATTTAGCTACTTATATAAAAGTATGAAACAAAACTAATAATAATAATATAAGAATTATGATTCATCGTAACAAAAATAAAAAATTGAACTAATGACCAACTTGATTTCTTCTTCTTCTACTCACCCCACTCACACACAATACAATGATTCACGGCTACTGTAGACGCAAGACAAGTCTCTTTCAATATTCTAATATAATTCTGTTTTGCTTTTGTTTGACCTTCTCCACCCAAAAACTCCCACCAACACAAGACACAATTATTGTATATTGTTGTTGTAGTAGCCGCACACCCCTGTTTTGTAATAATAATAATCACCTCTCGTTTCTGCCGCTCTCTCTATATTATAATATAATAGGGTTTTCATTCATTTATGTGGGCTTGTTTTGTTTTAGTGATGGGCCCCACTTATGTATATTATGTAGCTTTTTATCTTTAATAAGCATATGAACATGAAACTCCACAAAATATGTGGTCATTTATTCTACCAATTATTACTTTGATGCCATTGTGGTCTCAAGTTTATAATAAATACTTTAATTTAGCTTGTTTAAAAACTTAACCTTTAAAATCCAATTATGAGCCAAAAAGAAATATATTCAATAAAAAACTGGCTCAAAATACTTCAAAATGTAAGAAATATTTATATAATATGTATATTTTAAACCGTATCACCAGGGGAGACCGACATCAATGGCAATGTTTCAAAACTTATGTGAACGTTGCACGGACATCACTCTGATAGTATTAATCATATTCTATTTTCCAGAAATATGATGCATGCTTGCTCGTCTGATGATACTTTTAGGGCTTGGGATAATTATGCTCATCAGTGTCTGATTTTTTATAATCGTATTGTAAGTCTTCTTATTTATCCAGTTTTCACATCTCTTAATTTTTAATCTACACCATCATTGCATTGTAATTGTTTTCTCACATTGTAATTGATCTATGCCTTGAAATTGGTTCATAACAGAATTGATTCAGTGAATATATATTAATTGGTCCTTCGGTGATTGGGTTGGTCAAGTTGGAGTATTGGTTAGTTTCTTACCAGATTGTAATCATAGAAACAAAAGACTTCATTTTGCATTTGTTTGTTTTTTAATCAATAGCTGTAGGAGAGAATAACATATAATATATAAGTTTTTTGAAAGATAGCTCTATTTAAGCATGATGCAACACTCAAAGAACAGTATTGGTTTACGAAGGTTGTCCCCCCCCCCCCCCCTTGTATCTATAATTGATCTTGATAGGATAGTCAATTGTATAGGGACTAGCTGTTTGTTGGTTTGGGTGTATTCGTGTATTAACATGCAGTACTGTTTGTGATTTACGTAGTGAATTTAGGATAACTTAATAGGCTGTTGGTGGTAACTGATGTGATTTCTTTGTGTTAACTTTCAATCCAAATTAAATTGGTAGGGTTGCTTTTCAAGGCATAACAAATTGAAGTTGTATGTGCTTGCATTCCCGGTAAATTATCTGTTAAATGACATATATTATTAATACTCTTTTTATTATTTTGCTCGAAGTCTTGAAGATTGTCATGTTTAGGATTTGTAATTGGTTTGTTAAGTGATACCAGTTGCAAAATGACTTCAGGGATTCAACAGTCAACTAGGTTTTTGTTGAACTAATTTGGTGAATGTATATGGTGTCTACTTTCCTTATTTGTCTTATGGTGTGTATATGCAGAAGTTGAAGTTGTGTGTAATTTTTTTAATTTATCTTGAATATATTGATATCTAGGCATGCTAAACAATTTGTAAAATGACATCAATTTTTAGAATGACTTCAGGGGTAGAAACATGCAGGAGTTCAAGTCTTGTGTGTTTGCATTATAGTGATGATGTAAATATTTTTTTTTTACAAATTTGCATTAAGCCCGGTAAATGATTTGTAAAATGATTTCAGGGGTATGATGGGTATAACAGTCAATATACACTTAAATTTTAATCTTTGGCCTGGTCACTTAGTATCAGTTAAATAAGTTAGATGGCTCATTTGATTACATTCATGCTTGTGCAACGTTGTAAACTATAGTTCAGAAATGGTTAAAGGTTACTAAAATGTATTGTTATATTTTAAGTCATATAATATGTCATTTTACTCATTTATTAAGCATGTTTAAACATTTAGTTCTTGAATTCAAATAATGAACAAAATCAATCAATAGTCAGTACCATGAGATATGCCATTCAAATAAAAAGTATCATTACATTTAAAAAACCTACACATGTTTTGTTTCTAAAAAATGGTATTCAAAATAGGAAGAAAGTAGGAAAACACATGTAGTTCTTCATTTTGTTTTACACTCTGCAAATTACTACAATGCATGAACAAATAATATTGACTTTCAGATTTAGGCTTTCATTTCTCCATTGATCTGCCAAGTTTGACTTTTGTCTTACAAAAAGTTCAATCTCAGTCTCACATGCAAATTTAATTAATTCTGATGTTGTAAGAGTTGACCTTTTTAACTATGTTGACTTAAACTGGGTCAATTTACTCAACTAGTAGTAGTACTATTTTTGTTAGATTCTGTCACCTTTAGAAATTGTTGTTTTATTGTGGTCTATATGCCCTTTTTAGCTTAAAGGGCAAATTGGTCATTTGGGATTTTGGTCAATTGATTCTGATGATAAAGTTTAGAGGTGTTCAAGGTTCGGTATGAAACTGTGAAACCGCCAAACCGTTTACATATATTTGATAGTTTATAATGAGTATTAGGTTAAATGTACAAATAATATACCAACTTGTTTAACCATTACATATATCTGATAGTTTATATTTCATGTTGAGTGAATGACCTGTATGGATTTTGCTGCATATATATATTTTATTAAATTTTAAAGCATAGGTATGGATACTTGTTCATCTTTCATAAGTCAATACCCATACGTAATGACAACTTACACAGACAATACATTAACAAAAAACAATCATCACTCAAACAAGGTTATTTAAGAACTCGACATTTTTTATTTTCAGTTTAGTTTAACAGTTAGCTTTTTTATAAGCACGATAAGCTCAGACCGTGAAACCAAACCGGGACCAAACTATTTTGGTTCGGTTTTATTTTTCAACGTTGGGTTTCGGTTTTTAATAACCAAAAATTGTAACTAACGGTTTGGCTCATGGTACCGAACCGTTAACACCTCTAATAAAGTCCGTGCTAGATGTAATAAAGGTTTTGAAATGTTTGTTTGCTTGTGATGATAGTAAGAGATGGATTAAGGACAAAAATTGGTATAGTCATTAAGGAAATCGTTGGTAAAGGACTTGAAATACTCGTCAATAACAAACCAAGTGTAGTTTACAGGTGTGATTATATTTATATTGGTTTGTTTTGACCCAATTCGTTTTGACCCGACCAATTTTCTTAACATTTTCTTTGTTTAACGTTCTTTTCAGGTTGGGGGAGGATCACAGAGGCAGATTTTGATGGAAATCGAGTAGATTGGTCGAGTTAAGTGGCACAATATGTTTTCCGGTGATGTATTGTATTTTATTGACTATTAAACCAAAAATTTGTTAACTTGGGAATATTTGTAATATTTTGACTTAAGATTTTAATTATGAAATGAAATGGATAGTTTTGTTATATTTGTATTTCATGTTTTTTTACCATGAAAATTTATATATTGTCATTATGTAAAAAAATTTAATTATGCAAAAATATATATTTAAAAAAATAGTAATACGATGACACACATCAATGTAAGTCGTATATCGGTGTCGTAAATGCATGTCATAAACGTGTGTCATAAATGCATGTCATAAGATATGACACGCGGATGCATGTCATATTCAAATTATGACTGAGGCTTCAACGACACGCATTTGCGTATCACCTGTACCCTTTAATGACAATGCGTGTCGTTAAAGGTGTTTTTTCTAGAGTTGTTAAATCAAAAAACCATATTGGGAAGTTTGACGGGTTCGGTTCTTTAAACGAGTGAACAGAAAAATAATATATTAGTTTTTAAAAATAATTAATTAATAATATAGAATAAAATAGATTAGTTAAGCAAAAATAATAAACAAAAAAAAACCGGGTCAGAGGGAGATCAAACCTGCGACCTCCGCCCTCAAAGACCCAAATGTTACCAGCAGTCCATTTAAGGTGACGTGCAAACATAACCAGTTTCAAAAATTAATATAAATAAACTGTTTATCCCAAAATTGATTATATAAACCCTAAATTCGATTTGATTCAACTTGTTACAATTAATCAAAACAAGTTTAGGGGTTTTGATCCTCTGGCAAACGCGATCAAAATCATGTGTTCAATTACCTTGTATGGTGAACAGAAGAGGGAGAACGACGAATTAGGGTTTGCGACTCAAGTTGAGATCGAAACTGATATGAACGAGCTTGTATGATAAAATTTCGCTAGGGCTTTGGTTCGTGAGTTTGTAGCGATGGTGTGGTACAAGTTAATTGTATTATTATCAAGTAAATATAGGGTGACGAGATTGAATAAGGCCGCGGTTCGTTAATGAGGATTTATGTTAACAATTAGCTGTCAAAATTCAAATTAAGGTGTCGATTGAACGCGTAGTTGACCCATTAACGAGTAAATATGATCAATTTTGTGATTTAGGGCTAAATTCTTGGACAAGAATTAAAGATCTAATAATAATTAAGAAAAAAAAAAAAGAAAAGAGAAAGAAATTTCGACAGGAGGGAAGAAGAAGTAAATATTTTGACTTATTTGCAAACAGGTCCTTAGAGTTTAGGTTAATATTCAAAAAGTGTAAACAAAATCATAATTAAAGATTAAACTTGCATATAAATGAACAATATAATTTCAAGAGGCGTGTAGTGACATTAATAAAATAGGGATAAAACAAAACCGTCGGTTTAATTGAATAAAAAAAAATTAAACGGGTCCGGTTTTCGAGTCCGAAAATTGACGAATGTTACAGTATTAACTATCACAACGAATATACACAACCCCTAAAACATAACAAGGAAATGAGGCTAGAAACTCACCTGAACTCGGTTACGTTCACCGTTAATGGTTATCCCTTTCTTTAGTTGTGCACTGCTAAATGTATAACAATTACGCTTATTAATTACTATCACTATCCATATAGTATTTCTAGTTTAATTATAACCCTCGACGAATGGGGGTCCGGGGGCAGCACCCCTGGCAGCGGGGTTCTAGGGGCGGCAGCCTCTAGCGGGGTCCATGGGGCAGAGCCCCTGGCTAGGATTAAGCTGCCAGTCAGCTTGAAAAAATTTTATTGTCATTAACGATCTTAACACATTTTCCATTAGAATTTTAAATTATTACCTAATTCGCTAACTCATTCGCTATAACGAATTAAGCCTAATTCGTTAACTGATTCATTATCTTACATGATTTGATTCGTTAGCTGATTCGTTATTCTGGTTTGTATCTTAACATAGCGAATGGTGAGTAACAAATCACCTAATTCGTTATCTTAACATGGTCTGGTTCGTTATCCTAGTTCGTTAGCCTAATTCGTTGACGTGACCTTATTCGTTATCTTAATATAACGAATGGATAGATAACGAATTAAAGGTTCATTCATTATCAAGTCGCACAAAAGAGTCCCATTCGTTATGACCGCGTAATGAATGATTAGTCATAATGAATTATCACAGTTCTTATCCAGACTTTTACTCAGGGTCAAATTCAAAATCGTAAAGAACACGAAACAGTCAACAAGCATAGGATTTCCAATAAATCCTCATTTCGCGATGAAATAACAAGAATCTGGTATCAGTGGATTCGCAATACCAGCGCCAACAAACCCTAATCATCCATTCGTTCAAACATCGGGTTTTAAAAGGTGCGATTTGTTCATTTCTAAACCCGGTTCATTAATCAATCGATTAACCCATCAAATGTTAACGGATTTCAGTAAGATTTGTTGCGTTTGATTAGTTTTTAACATACTCATACATATCTAAGATTGCTAAACAAAATCCGAACCTAAACGAACAAGGTCTCGTTATAAACATACCATAAATGAGTCGGTTTACTTACACGGTCTAGTCTTGATGTTGTTTTGGTTCGTTACAACGTTCTAGCACCAACGGGTTCGGGTGTTCACCTTCGGATCTTGGCTCGGGTTATAGGATGGTGTTTGTGCGTGTTTATCAAGGTGTAGGCTATGGTGTAGAGATGGATAAAAATGGAAAGGTTTAGGGTTTAAGGGGTATTTATACTCCCTTAAGCCCATGGACCTAAGCCTCATTACATGTCTTATCCCATCTTTTAAAGTCTAAGCCCACCTATTAGTTTATTTATCTAAACAAATAAACGACACACATAAAATAAACGAAATTTATTTTATTAGTTCTTATCGTAAGTAGGATGCTACACTAATCTAACTATGCTATTAAAACAAGACACACGCTCCACATAGGATGCCAAGTAGATGTCATGTCACTATTTCTTATTGTATTATGACCCATGACTCATTTCCTATTAAAACCCATGACCCGTAATATAAACTTTTGAAAAATGAATATTGTGTGATACGGGTTTTGAACCCAAGACCTCATGTTTCATACTAAAGGTGCTTATCAACTCCACTAAAATGGTAATTGTTTTAGATTTTTTACTTAACAAATATAAATGTAATTCTCTTCAAGTATAAAAACATTTTCATAATTTATAATGTCACACTATCTTCTCATATCTCTTCATCACATTGTCTTCTCATATATCTTTAGTACAACTATTTAAGATTGTTCATCATTTCTCATTTTATTTTAAATATAATATATTTTTATTTATTTTATTTTACAACCAAACCTTAGTTTTTGTAAATTTAGTTTTTAAATGTGACAACATTTTGTCATAAATATCACTGTTATACACACAATATTTAATATAACAGAATGTATTATCTTTTAAATAAATAAAACACCAACGTTTGGTTTTCAACTTAAAATTATAGTGTATAATATATCAAAAAACTTATTAAAAAAATCATAAGTAAAAGTATTATATGAAATAACTGAATTTAAGAATTATATATAATATTTTTTTTTTATTATATTTTTCACATATGTAGAACTCCGGCTCTAACCTAGTTTAATAAAATATTGAAGTTGGATTGTTGCATAATTTGCATAAAAAGAAATTAGTTATTAGGCTTCAACCAAAACCTTAGTGGCCAGTGGGTCCCAATAAAAGGAAAGTTATGGGAATGATTAAATTAGCGGGCTTATCCGATAGTCATAAACAAAAGGTGGTAGTTCATATACCTTAACTAGTGGGCTCGAAGAAAATGGTTGCTAGATTGACTGGATTTTTATACGAAACATCCGGAGGGGGGGGGGGGGAGATAAGTGTTGATTTAAGGATTTAGAAATGGAAAGACGATAATTTTCTGTCGTAGTTCTCGTGATCATGGCAGGGAAGATGGCTTGGCTTACATTAGCAAAACTTTGATGTGTAGTATACGTGTTGTAACAATTGAGATCGTATTGATTCTTGTGACATTGTTAAGTTTTGTTTATTGACGAAATAGCTAGCATAATTGAGGAAAAACAACTTATAGGATTTTGGATAATATGTGCTCTAAGTCAATGAATCAATATAACCATGTTTGTGTAATTATCAAATACTTGAATAAAACCAACCATATAGTTGATTCTTGTGTTCATCTTAGGCATGCGATTTGTATTTATTTTGATGTGATTAATTCTTGTGTTTATTCGAAAGACGGTTTATAGTATGCCATTTGATTGTGTCAGTCTAGCACACACTAGCACGTCTGGTTAGCAATCTGATAATTGGCGTATAAGTACATGTATCATGATCTAGGCCAGTGGTAGATTTATGTTATGTCTTTGTAATTGATTTATAGATGTTATATCGTTTGAGTCAACTAAGTAACCAAACCCGAAAGTAAGTGATTGCTCATTTCTCGTGTTAGTTTTTGTTTTCTGATTAATTAAAAACTTAACTTAATATTATTCGACAAATGCGTAATACTATCTACAAGCTTCGTATGGATACAATAAATCTGGCTATCCAGGTTAATAGTTTTTATATGACCTAACGAGCGCCATTTGAGAATAATATTACTCCTAGGTTAAAATGTTAAATACGTTGTTTATCCTAGGCTTCAAAGCTAATAATATGAGTGCCTTTAAATTTGTAACTTTACTTGAGAATCACAAGTTTAATTATATAACTTATGTTTTAAAGGGTTTAAATTTTTTTATTAACAGTTAAATATTTTAATCGGAATACTAACAAAATAACACAATATGATTTAAAACTATATTTTAAAGGAAATGAGTTTGAAAAAAAGACTAAAGTTTGATAACTTTTTAAAATAATCAGGACGACTTAATTTTTTTTAAAACACAAGCCTTGGTTGCGTGTTATAATTTAATAACTAGCAACGGGGTTAATTAAAACACCACTCCATTGTCATGTATATAGTGAGTTTTTAACTAACAAATCCTTTAACAATCGTGTTTTGGGTTAACAAAACTTAACTAGATATTAAAAAATTTAAAAAGAAAACAAAGAGAAAAAGAAATGACTGGTTTAGTGGGGGACCCCAACTTGCAAGTTGTCATGGGCGTTAACCGTTAACGGAAAGGGGGTATTTGGAGGCGTTAACCGGTTAACGGAAAGGGGGTATTTAAAGCTTTTTGAAAAAAACTTTCACCCAAATCCAAATGCCCCAACTTCAATGCGCCAAAGGCAAAGCCACTCAACACCTCATCATGTTAATCTCCGTCAAAGTTGTTGGAGAAACAAATTGAATTTTAAACTCAAATTGAATTTTAATCTCCGTCATGTATGTAGCTTTATGAGCTGGGGGTCTCTTTGGAAGCAGCCTCTCTATTCTCACGGATAGAGGAAAGACTTGCATACATCCCACCCTCCCCTGACCCTACCGATAGCGTGCTATGCGGTGGGATATACAGGGCTTGATTGATTGAATATAAATTTGAGTTATTGAGCAATGAACCCGGAACCAAAGATTTTTAATATGTTTAGATACAAAACCCCGCTTATTGAGCACGTCAACCAAACCCATTGCCATAGTCAATTTTCGTCTTTCCGAGTTCAACAGCAAACCATTAATTCTTCAAGTTATTTTTGGTGTTATTTTTCAATTGTTCTCCAACAAAAACTTGCCAAACCAAACAAGATGTGAGCCCTTTTGGGTGCTAGGCTGGAAGCGGGCGTGGGGAATTAGTGTATGAAACCATATTTTTTTCAGCCAGTTAAATAATTCGACTCACATTTAAAACAAACAATCTTTGTGCGTTTACATTTAGCTTATGTTATAAATGTAAGTTAAAACATACTAAGGCACATAAGTAGAAACACATACAACTTTCGTTTAGGCGGCATTACGTTGCTTGGCATCGCCAACGGCCACCATGCCAACGGCTCCACCACTGAGTCTTTGTACATTCTTTGTACTTATTCGGCAACAGCTGATTGTTCAAATTTTTATAACACTACCTATAATAAGGCAAAACAAACATGAAATGGGTGAGATTGACCATAACTGAAGTACATGGGAACCAAAATGGACCATCAAACATGCCATACAAATGTTGTTTTGCAAACAGAAAAATAACAGACACACATCAACATATCAAGAAATCACAATAATATGCAGCAATAACAAACACAAACCTAAAACAGACCTGCTATTCAAATATCAGGCAACTCTCTATTAGCAGCCTCTTCCATGTGGTATGCAAACTAATGTGTTCATCCCGCTGAAGTAAATCCAACTTTATTTACAGGGCATTAGAATGAAATATGTATAGTTTTTCCTATATTAGTGTAGTTCTAATTCTAAGCTATTAACAACCTGCTCGATTCTGCTATAGTTATTTGTTGAAGCCTCGTTTGTTGTCTATGCTTCTCAAATGTAGAGCTAAATGCAAGAACGCTAGACAATATAAAAAAATGTCAATAAAATGAGTTAATAGGTGGAACAAATTTAAAATTAGAATCACACCCTACTAAATCTGTAATGTATAACATCCATATATATATAAATTACCTTGTGGTGGTAGACGGTAGGCTGAAATCTGAAACACTTCAAATGAAAAAAAAAATAAATCATAAGTTAGGTACATAAAGTTAGCAATGGAATGTTGAAAACAAATTTAGGGTTATTATCGCTTACCAAAAAACAAAATCGAGTAGACTGGCTAAGAGAAATGGAGAAGGGTGAATTATTATTTGCCGGTGCTGCTGCCATGTTTGATCGGTAATAATATTAGGCAAAATGTGTCGTAAGCCACTAAAATCCAAGGCGACAAACAAAAAGGCTCACATTGGTAACATAAAAATCAAAACAAAGAGGATTTGAGTTACGCTATGGCTGCAAAATCACGGTCGCATACTCCATCACAGATGCCATCCGGATTTGGCTCCGCCAACATACGACTCGGATGTTCAAATGTCCCCTTAGGTTACATCGATTATCACAGCCTTAATGCAATTCTGCACAAAGTAAACCACCATAGCAGCTTGCATGCAGAGAGTTATTGTAAACAACAGGTACTAAATTAATTAATAGAAACAAATTATGAAACAAATTTGGATGAGTATATTATATTATAAACTATATTATTCAAAGATATAATATTATCTTTTGGATTAATAACTTAGGATAACATGTTAGCACACATGCTTATTTTGAAGCAATTCATTCCTATTTTCAGTCGGCATCAACAAACTGAAATTTTATTAATTAGTTCACATGTACTTTTATATGTGTAGTTATATATAGTTTGAAAATGGCATGTCTGCTATCTTCCATTGGTGTAATATTTACATTTGGAGGATATTCAACTAACCTAACAGGTCAACCATTTACCCTATGTAGAGAACACCTGAAACTTCTACTATACATACTTGACTATCAATAGTAAAAGTAGATGTTTATGACACAACCACTTGTATCATGTTATTTAAAGTATCAAGCCACTTTTATAACCTTTCTCAAAAGTCACGGTTGAAGATTGTAGTCGTTTTTGGCCTTCTCCAAAGGTCATTATTCTTAGTAAGTAGAAGATGGGCAAATCATAAGAACCTTTCTCAAAAATTTACGGTAACTTAATCAGATTATGTACTAAAAATAACCATCAATTTCATAAATTGCCAAGGCAAACACGCAATTTAAAAGTTAACCAACAAAAGCATAAAACAGGTTACAATAATAGTAAAAGACAATTTTTTTGTAGAGCCTTAACTTATATTTGTAGACGTAGTTGTACATCATTTGATACAACAATGAACAAAAACTTACTACGGAAACGTATAAGATGGAACACAAAATTCAACAGATATAGAAACTCAGAATCCAACAATATGTTAAAATCTATCTATCTATCATCTATTGAATGGGGAAAACCTGGTTATTATCTTTGTTGGCGCCTTATCCTTCGTAATGATTTCATCTTCCATCATGTTAAGAAAAATCGATGGTGATGGTAAATTGAAAAGACATAACGGAGAGCAAAAACTAAGAAACGAAGCACTCAGTGGTCGTAACAAATCGACTCTTCTTTGTCGGCGGCGATAACCACCGTCTTCAACCGGGATTATCATTGTTATTGTTATTCACATCGATTCCTTCATTTTGAAGCCCTAATTGTAGTTGCTAGATTGTTCGATTGGAGTGGGAACTACACCGCTTGAATTGAGTATGTGTAATTGTGTTGGGAAATGGAGAAAACACACGTGTGGTTGACAATGAAGCATTGATTGAATAATGTGTGGCTGTGAATCAAAGTTTTGATGAATAGTGAATCTACTAAGTTAACCAATGTTTTGAACCCGGACCGAGACCCGCTAAGCATAATGGTCCGGTTTGCACTACTTAGCCCGTTTTCAAAAACCCGGTTTTTGTGGTTAACGGTTGAACCGGACCCGGTGGCCGGCCGGTTGAACCGAAAAATACAGTTTTTTTAAATTTTTAATCAACAAATACAGTTTGCTAAGCACAAGAAGGCGTGTGTGGAGAATCAACACGCCTTCATTCCTTTTGCTTTTGACACATTTTGGTCTCTTGCTTCCGATGCTGTTGTGTTTCTAAAAAGAGTTCAGCGGGTCGTGCACAGTAACTCAGCGACGCCGAAGAACGATAACTTTGTTTTCAGTAGGATCGGTTTTGCCATTCAAAAGGGGGTGGCGGCGCAGCTTGTACCCGCTTACCTGCCTCTTTATTGTAATTGAAACTATTTTTAATATAATTTAACTCTTTATCAAGAAATAATCAAATATCCACTTGAAATCACTTGGTATCTGAAGAAACACTAACCAGACCCCGGACAGATTACTGGTAACCTGGGGGTTAGATGTTTCCCACGAGGGGTTAGACCCTGAGAAGATGGTTCTTCTGATAACCTGCAAAACAGACACCGTGAGCTTGTCACTGAGAAGGGGGGGTTCCTCCTTGTGACCACCCTCCGGCGTGAGAATCAGACTAGATTGCTCTTTAAATATAAATGTATATTAAGAGATTGCTAAAGCAGATATCAGGTATATTATGATGATATAAGATAAGATATGATGGTCATACCATTTGTGGTATTTATAGCCGAAGGTAGGTTTCCAAGGAGGTGTGGCCGGCTGCAACAGTATTCCTGTTCCACCAACAGTAGCCTACGCACGTGCCCTGCTGATAGTTGGTGGGTAGGTAGCGGCTGATAGCGACCAGGCCTGCTGTATACTATTCCTTTTCCACCAACTGCCGGCTACGCACGTGGTATGACAAGAGTTGGTGAGTAGGCAGCGGCTAATAGTGACATACAGTGTAGGAGCATGCTGCTCGCCATACCGTTGTCCATAAGCTGTCGTATCTTTAGTCAGATCTTGTTCCCATACCTCGTCAGGTACAGTACAGAAGATCTTCCCGTATCGTACGGACTGGCTTATTTGGGCGGGAGTATTCCCCCTCCCGCCACTGTGCGGGATTGTTCCCGGCTTTGCTCATTCCTTCAGGTGACACTGAATGATCGAGAGCTAAGTGCCTTGTGCGTGTAGCCTTGCTGCGCGGGTGGCCTTCCCTGATGGCTTGAATCCGAGGCTGCGGGGACAGGCGGAGTCCTTCACCATTGGGAGGCATTTCCTGCCGGAACAGCTTGCGTACTGCGCGTAAGGACGTCACGTCTCTGAGCATGGTTGGTCCTGCGGATCCAGTTGGTTTCTGCACAGACGTCCCTGTTTAAGGTGAGTCTTGCGGGTCCAACTGGGCTCTGCTGGGACCTACCTCTTCAAGTCCCCCCAGTCCAATGTTCTTCTCATGCGTGTTTAATAAAGTGAGGTGAACTTTTGGACTTAAGCAAAGGGTTTTGAAAAGGGTTTTTTTTTTAAGGTTTTCCATGGGGATTCTTCCCGCGGAAGTCCTTGTCACTTGCAGAAATTCCCGAGTTTCCTGCTTGGTCTTTGGGTATGATGCGGGTAGGTCTGTAACCTCCTCGCAAGTCAGGAGCGTTGAGTCCCACTTGTGTGGATTCTCCATGAGGTTTTGGTAGTTTTGAACATAGTGATCAATTATATTAAAACCACCAATTCCATCCTGGAGCTTCAAACAACGTAGTTCTCGACGTTCCTGCTATGCGGGGATGTTATTTCCGTTTCCGCAAGCATTGCCCAGAAGATCCTTCTTGGTTTCAATTCCCAGCGGAGCGCTAGGTATGTGAAGGGTTTTGCCTTAACACTGTACCAGCGCTCGTCTTACGGTTACTTTACTTCCAAGGTATTCCTGGCGTCAATTCCCTGCGGGTGCTAGGTATGTGAAGGGTTTTGCCTTTACACTGTACCCGTACCCGTCTTATAGTTACTTGGTTGCCGAGGAATATTTGGCTTCAATTCCCTACGGGTGCTAGGTATGTGAAGGGTTTTGCCTTAACACTGTACCCGCATCCGTCTTACGGTTACTTGTTCGCCAAGGTTTACTTGGCTTCAATTCCCTGCGGGTGCTAGGTATGTGAAGGGTTTTGCCTTAACACTGTACCCGCATCCGTCTTACGGTTACTTGTTCGCCAAGGTAAGGGGTATTTTCCCGCTTACTTTTTAATATTTTTAAATTTTGAATTTTGAAATTCGAAAGGTTGGTGGAAAGATAAGAACAGTCCAAACCTCTGAAACGTCGTGCGACGGTTTCTTCTGACTGTGTCAGGACGTGCAGGAAGTTATGGTGACGTGACAGTACATAGTCATTCCAGACGCTTTTTCAGGCGCGTGGGAGCGATTTTTCGGGCGCGTGGCCGCGAAATTAATGGTACGCGTCCTGTCAACAGCTGTTGCCAGCTTGCTTTTTGCCACGTGTCATAGTTTCATTGCACCTTCGATTTCTCTCTCCTCCGCATTAAATTCATCGCATTAATTGCGATTAGTATATAAAGGGGGAGAGGGCTCTTTTATAATCCACACTTTCACCCTTCTCTTCTTCTTCTTAGCGATTTCCGGCAAATACTCCCCTTTTCAGGCAAGCATTTTCCCGAAATCGTTCTTCTTTTCTGCAAGATGTCTCGTGATATCGATTCTTCAGCTGATGATAAGAGTACTGCTGGCGAGTGCCAGTTTGCTCTGCCCGGCGATCTGTACCGGTATGTTGTCAGGAAGTTCATGCTCGAGTCTCTCGAGCCTGAGTTTCCTGAACCCCATCAGACCGTGTACGATGCCCCCAGAGGCAAGATCGGGGTTTATGCAGCATTCTTTGTCTATGGGAATCTTAGGTTCCCATTGACAAAGTTTGTTTACCGTGTCCTTGAGAGGCACGGTGTTCATTTGACCGAGTTGCACCCCATGGCGATCGCCAAGATTCGCCACTTCGAGTGGGTGTGCCGGATTTTGGGCATCGAGCCCCATGTTGATCGCCTGATGACCTTCTACACTTGGAGGTGCATCCAGGGGTGGTATACCCTGACAACCCGTATCAAGGGTTTGAAGATTTGCGCGACCGAGCGCAGTCTTCGCGCGTGGAAGCGGGAGTTCTTCTTTATCTCCGCTCGCGCCATTCCCCTTGCCATGAAGTTTAAGAATGGGCAAGCTCTCCCAAGCCTTCACGCCTCCAACTACCAGGAGGCGGAATGGTTTTCGAGGATACCTCGGATCCAATCTCCGGTTTACCGGTTTGCGAAGTCCGGGATGGTCATGTTGGGGATAAGCCGGGTCTGGAAGGCGGCGGACGCGCAAAAGGTTCCGATCGTCCTCGAATACGGTTCGAACTCTGTTCCTTACGGTATGCTTTCTTTCCTTTTGTTGTTTTTAAATTTCTTCTAACTTTTTCCCTGTTTATTTCAGAGGGGAACGACCTGTAGTCGCTCCTTAACCCGCGGGAGGCTGACGGTTCCGCACGGATGGGTACTCGCGCTCTGGACGAGAACGAGTTGCCCATCCTCGAACAAACTGCGGATCGGTTCGTGGAGGTCTATCCGCAAGGCCATGAGATCCTTAGCGCCAGGCGGCCAGGTAAGGCGCTCTTCAACCCTCGACCCCTCAATGTTGAAACCTCTGCCGGAATTCCTCTAATCGTATGTTCTGATGAGGAATCCGCAGATGGTCCTCCGTTGGTGCGGAAGAAGAAGGCTGCCGGCGGGAAGGGAAAGGAGAAGGTGGCCTCCACTGCCGATCCGGTGCCTCTGTCTGGCTCTGAGGCTGAGAGCGAAGAGGTGGCGGGGAATCCCGTTGGTGACGAGACCACTGCTCCGGAGGTTGCGACTGTCACCTCCGGAGAGCCCAAGAAGACGACGGTGACCGGCGCAAAGAGGCCGGCTCCATCGGGTTCATCCCCGCCCGTCCGTACTTTCAGGCTCAAGAAAACCCGTAAGTACAACTTCCTTCAGCTTTTATCTTCATAGCTTAATATCCTTTTAACACTTATCTTCTTTACGCAGGTGTGGATGTTGACGCATTCCAGGGTGGAGCGCAGAGGAGTACCTCTCCGCCAATGACGGTAGGCCCGGTCAGCCTACCTGAGGCGACGACCCAGGCGGCTGCGCCTGCGCCCGCTGGTTCAGTTGCTCACTCCTTTGAGCCGACTGTTCCAGCCGAGATGACGTCACCGCCGGCCGTAAGTGCGATTTTTACAGCATCCTTCACCGAGCCGGTGGTTACTATTGCTGCGGATTCTGCGGCAGCGACTGCGGCGGCTGCTACCATGCCCCAGCCACCGGCGACGATGGCCGGTCCATCAGGTACGCATGGGGGTTCTCGCCAATCTTTGCCACCTTCCCATCTGCCTGACCTTTTGGATGGATTTCCTTTGGGTTCAGGTGATGGGTTCGGCGGCTATCGGCCTGTTATAGACCCTACAGGTGCGTAGGGTTCCTTTGGCCCTTTTTCACTTATATATATTTTTTATCTTTTCCTAACTGCTTTTTGTTTTCTGCAGTGTCGGATTCCAATGAAGTGTATGTTCCACGATGGAACATACGCCGAGGAACAACCCTTCGCACCCCTGTGGAGTGCGTGGAATGGGCTCGTCACGCTGCTCCCAGTGGTGCGTTGGGGGAAGCCATGGCTAGCTACCAGGAGGGTAGGCTAACCAATGAGCTTCGGGTTCTCCTTGCTCGGATGCAGCAGCGCGTCGAGCTGCTTTGTCGTGAAAACGACAAGTTAAAAGCAGCTCGCCTTAAAGAAGTTGCTCAGGCGCGGGCCATCCGGGAGGAGAACCAAAGGCTTTCCGCAGCGGCTGCGGAGAAGGAAAAGGCCTTCAAGGCCCTCGAGGTTGAAGTTCAGGCTCGACTCGAGGCCCGTTCCAAGGCTGCCCAAGCTGTTAATGAACAGCTTCGGCTGGCTAAGGAAACTGCGAGGAACGCAACCGAGAGGGCCACCAAGGCTGAAGCTGTTGCTGAGCCTCTACGCGTGGAGAATGAAGAACTTAAAGCCAAATTAGAGGCTCTCCAGCAGGCTCATGATGCCTTGGCGATGGAGGATGCTAAGAAGCTTCAAGAACTCCTGGACTAGAGGGGGGTGCTTGACCATACCGAGCGTAAGCTAAAGGGCGTCGAAGAGGCTGCGGCTAAAGAGGTGTTGCTTGCCATCCTCAACAAGAATGAAGCCGAACGCACCCGTAACGAAGCTCAAGCTGCCCTCCAAGAGGCTCTGGTTGCCAAGGAATGGCTTCTTCGAGAAGCGTTGTCTCAGGTATGTCTAACTTCATGTCTTCACGCTTTTCCTTATAAATAGAAGGTTCTGACACTTGTATTTTTCTTTGTAGGTTGTGCATCGGGTCTTCTCAGAGACATCTTACGACGATGCTATGAGCGCAGCCCTCAACGCTTCTCACGAGGATGGGGAAAAGGCCGGCTTCCTGCTTGGTCTAGGGTTCGTTGAGAAAGGCATCCCGCCTTCCAACTTCCCTTTACTCGATGTAGATACTGAAGCCATATATGACCAAGCAGTAAATCAATACGCCGCCTTCCCGCATCCGGTGGTGAAGAAGGTAAACGAAGTTGCTGCTGCTGATGATGGGCTAGCTATCCTCAAAGCTTTCCTTGAACTGCCACGCTCTACTGATGGGGCTGGTCCAAGTGGAAGTGGCCCTGAAGCCTGATCCTGAAGATCCCTTCCCGCTGCTAGGATAGATTTAGCTTGTATAGATTTATTTTCTTGTAGGCGGGTAGTTACCCGGCCATTCTTGTAATCAACCATTGTGAAATATAAATCTTTTTGCGGGTAAGACCGCTACTTTCGTTGGGTTCCTTGCTTTGTAAACGTTGTATGACTTGCATACTTTAGTTTAAATTAGCAATTTTCCAAGTGTTTTAGAATAAGTTAACCTTTGAACGTGGTAGATAGGTGTGAAGTTTTGCTTCCTCTTCCGTGATTGTGCGGGTAGGACCATCACTTGCACGTAGTAGGATGGCTAAACTTTACCATCTGACCTGCGTGTAGGTTTTCCTCATCTTTTGAGGATAAGTTAACCTTTGAACGTGGTAGATAGGTGTGAAGTTTTGCTTCCACTTCCATGATTGTGCGGGTAGGACAGTCACTTGCACGTAGTAGGATGGCTAAACTTTACCATCTGACCTGCGTGTAGGTTTTCCTCATCCGTTGTTAGAAATTGTCTTGAACCGTTCGACGCGTGTCTGTCAATAGGTTAGTGTTCAGTTCCATTTATCATGATTTATGCGGATAGACCGGCACTTTCATTTAATGGGAGGACTGAACTTTTCCCCTTCGACTGACCTGCGTGAAGGTTTGTCGTCTTTTGGGTTTATGCGGGTTTTGCCGCCTTCCCCACGCAACGACTTTCCACGTATTTATGCGGTGAAAACCGGCATATTCGTGTTGAATAAATTAACCGTTCGACGCGCGGTTGTCAATAGGTTAGTGTTCAGTTCCCTTTTTCATGATTCATGCGGATAGACCGGCACTTTCATTTAATGGGACTGAACTTTTCCCCTTCGACTGACCTGCGTGAAGGTTTGTCGTCTTTTGGGTTTATGCGGGTTTTGCCGCCTTCCCCACGCAACGACTTTCCACGTATTTATGCGGTGAAAACCGGCATATCCGTGTTGATAGTTCATAAAAAATTTAAAGTCATCAACGTCAATGTTTTAAGGAGAATCGTTTCCATTAGAAGTGGCTCTTGGCCTTTTCTTTACAAATTTGGAATTGATTTACATGCAAACTGTGTAAATGAGCTCCCTTCCATGTTGTTGGGATGGGAGTGCCATCGAGCCGATACGCACCTGGTTCGGGATCTCGTTCTTTACGCAGCATGTAGTCTCCACATTGAAGCTGGAATTTTATTCGTGTTTTCCCCAGCTGGGGTTCTACACGCATCAGCCTGCTCAGCGTTCATTGCGCCACTAGGTGCGCGAGCGTCCCATCTCTGACGAATGCTTCGACCATGTCCTTCACGTCTATGCATTCTTCGGTGTTGTGGCCTTTTGTCCTGTGAAAGTCACAGTACTTGCTCCGATCAGCATTGTGGCGATGTCGGATTATTTGAGGCTTTGGCCATGGGAGCTCCTCGGTGGCGAATATCTCGGTGACGCTTTTGGTGAGCGGCGTCCATATGGAGTTCTTGTTGGACTGTACGTTATCCCTTCCGCCTAACCGATGCTGCAAGCCGGATGAGGTGTCAAAGTTTACCCTTGACTGCCAAATGCCTAGCTTCCGCTTTTTGTTTAATCGGGCGGTAAGGACGTTCTCTTCTCTTGTTTTCTGGGTGTAGAGGTTTGTGCTCTGTGGGAGATCTCTACCCAGTTGCTTTTCCGTTTCCGCAAAGCGTTTAGCTGCTGTCATGATGGCATCCCATGTGGATGGCATGCCATCTTTACCTGTTAAGGTGCGGATGAGCTCTGGGTCGTTCGCGCCCTGTATGAAAGCAGCGCGAACAAGATCTTCGCTAATGTTACCCAGACTTAGCTTCTTCGAGTTGAAGCGAGTGATGAAGTCCAGCAAAGATTCATCTGTCTCTCGAACGCATTTGAGGATTGTCCATTGCTCCTCGGTATACGTTCTTTGCTGGCTGAAGTGTTGGCTAAACTTCTGTTGGAAGTCAGCCCAGTCGTAGATGTGGTTGACCGGTAGACGATCGAACCACGCTCTAGCTGCCCCGACCAGCGTCATTTGGAACATGTAACACCATGTAGGTTCCGTCCAACTACTGACGGTTGCCCCCGCTATGAACCTGTTCAAATGATCGTCTAGATCAGATATACCATCATATGTGCCTATGCTGGACATTTGTTTGGCACTTTTTGGGGCGATTGCTTCCGCAATGTACCTTGCAAATTTGGACGTTCCCGCATTTGCAACGTTTGGTCTGAACGTTTTGGAGAAGTCTCGTGGACTTCCGCCTGTGCTTTTTGGTTTGAAGGCTGTCCAAAATGCCTTTTCGGTTGGGATTCCGTTTCCTTACGCTTCCCTTTTGCCCTATGGCGAGGGTTCGCGTCGGAGTCGGATTCCTCCGAGTCATCCTCCAAGTATTCGAATTCGTCGGCCTGTTGTAAGGAACGCAAGCGTTCGTCCAACTCAGCCTGGAATTCCTTTTGTCGTGCCTCCGCCCATGCCTTAACTTCATCGAGAGTTTGGCGGGGGAGTCTTCGTTTCTCAAACTGGGTATCGGTGGATCCCAGTAGGCGATCATTTACTGCACTTGCCCCAGCTTGAGTAACTGGGGTAGTGTTCGTAAAATTTACTTCACTTGCCCCGGCTTGGGTAACCGGGGTAGTGTTTGTAAAAACTGTGTTGCCGGTATTCCCCCCAGTAGCTGGGGTTGTGGTTACCGGAATTTCTCTAACCATCTTTGTAGAAGTTTGAAAAAACTGGAGAAAAATGTTCTAGCTTTATGCACGGATGGCGCCAATGAAGAAACACTAACCAGACCCCGGACAGATTACTGGTAACCTGGGGGTTAGATGTTTCCCACGAGGGGTTGACCCTGAGAAGATGGTTCTTCTGATAACCTGCAAAACAGACACCGTGAGCTTGTCACTGAGAAGGGGGGGGGGGTTCCTCCTTGTGACCACCCTCCGGCGTGAGAATCAGACTAGATTGCTCTTTAAATATAAATGTATATTAAGAGATTGCTAGAGCAGATATCAGGTATATTATGATGATATAAGATAAGATATGATGGTCATACCATTTGTGGTATTTATAGCCGAAGGTAGGTTTCCAAGGAGGTGTGGCCGGCTGCAACAGTATTCCTGTTCCACCAACAGTAGCCTACGCACGTGCCCCGCTGATAGTTGGTGGGTAGGTAGCGGCTGATAGCGACCAGGCCTGCTGTATACTATTCCTTTTCCACCAACTGCCGGCTACGCACGTGGTATGACAAGAGTTGGTGAGTAGGCAGCGGCTAATAGTGACATACAGTGTAGGAGCATGCTGCTCGCCATACCGTTGTCCATAAGCTGTCGTATCTTTAGTCAGATCTTGTTCCCATACCTCGTCAGGTACAGTACAGAAGATCTTCCCGTATCGTACGGACTGGCTTATTTGGGCGGGAGTATTCCCCCTCCCGCCACTGTGCGGGATTGTTCCCGGCTTTGCTCATTCCTTCAGGTGACACTGAATGATCGAGAGCTAAGTGCCTTGTGCGTGTAGCCTTGCTGCGCGGGTGGCCTTCCCTGATGGCTTGTATCCGAGGCTGCGGGGACAGGCGGAGTCCTTCACCATTGGGAGGCATTTCCTGCGGGAACAGCTTGCGTACTGCGCGTAAGGACGTCACGTCTCTGAGCATGGTTGGTCCTGCGGATCCAGTTGGTTTCTGCACAGACGTCCATGTTTAAGGTGAGTCTTGCGGGTCCAACTGGGCTCTGCTGGGACCTACCTCTTCAGTATCTTAATCGTAGCTAAGGTTATGTGTTGATAATGAGGCATGTACATAGAGACAGTTAGAGTAGGTAGAAGGAAAGAGTGTTTAAAAGCTTGAATGAGAAAGAAATTCCGACAACGGAGGCGGCTGGCCGCTGCAACTGTATGCGGCTGCTGGTGTGAGAGTGAAAGAAAGAATGAATACGATGTGTAGCAGTGTAGGGTTAAGGAGCATATAATAGACATTCACTTTGTTAAGTTGGGCTTTTTCAAAAAAGTCCATATGATATGTGTAGAAGCCTAATTTGCCATACAAAAAACTACCTATTATTAAATGGACAGATCAATATATATGTCGTTCAGTAAAAAAAATATTTTACATCAATTCTTAATTATTATTCACTTCTTAATCAATCTGAAATACTATATACATGTATATAAAATTATATATATATATATTATGATGTCATCCGGGTCAAACACCGGTCCGCCCTTCCGGGTCGGTCCGACCGTTGACCCGGTAAGATGTCCGGGTCGACGTCCAGGCCGGGTCTGAAAACATTGGAGATAACAAACTTTTGGTTTTTAATATATATATATAATGAGTCAAAATAATTCTTTTTTGTTAAATCTTTTAATGAGAAATTTAGTTAAAGCACTTATTTTTGTGTGACAATCATATTTTTTACTTTTTAGTTAAACTACTACACGTGTTCTTAAAGGGAACTTTCTAGTTGGAGCGTGATAGTGGGTCTTTAATATCCTACCAACGCTAGTCAAATAGTGGTGGGAAAACAAACCGGCCAACTGAACGACCCGAAATTGAACTGAAAACGAACCGGTTTGAAATCGATCATGTAGAAATCGGTTTGGAACCAATTAAAACCGCAGGTTCGGAACCTGTTTGTGATTTTCTTCACTAAAAACGGCCAAAATCGGGCAAAAACCGAACCGAAACTGATCGTAACATAGTAAGAAACCAGTTTCAACCCGAACCAAAACCGGTTATAAAGGCTTTTACTTTTGTTGACCAAACCGAACCGATTTTAACCCAAACCAGTTTTGAGTTTTAAACCGGTTTGTGTACCTATATAGTCAAAGAGATGAATGTATTGAAAACATATGTCATGATTGGTTAAATTAAAAACGAAAACGCCATAAAAAATATTAATCAAACTACATTCTTCTCGTCATGGAAACCGGGTTTCTAACTTTAAAACCCACTGGACTAAACATTATACTCACACGATAATTTAACTTAGCAGATTAACGTCACTAATCTAATTTAAGTGTTAAGTGGGAATCAAAACAGACATAATGCAAACGTGAAAGAATAGTGCAAAGAAAACATAGAGGTATACTCATAAAAGGCTTCGAGCTTTTCTGAATAATATTTCTTCAACTACATACTAGAAATATATAAAGATGAAGGTGAACAAAACTCAACGTTCACAATGAATACTAAAATAATGGAGTAAGACCAAGAAACCAACTAACAACAGATACCAAACTATCTAAAGACTTATTCTCCATAATTTATTGAATAAACAAAATACTCAAATAAATAATAATAATAATAATAATAATAATAGGAAAATTCGTGCACTGCATACTTGGTCTTCAAATTGTCACGTGGGCAATGTATATTAACAGTCCCTCTCATTGCCTACTCGCATCATTCCAGCATCTTTACAGAACTGAACCAACTTGGAACTAGACAAACCTTTTGTAAGCATATCTGTTGTTTGCTTAGTCGTATCAACCGCCTCCATCTTGATTTCATCTGGCAATACGTTCTCACAAATGAAGTGATAGTGCACTTCAATGTGCTTGGTCCTCACATGAAAGACCGGGTTCTCAGCAACCTTTATAGCAGAAACACTGTCACACTTCAGTTTCACTTAGGAATTTACAGTCTGATTAAGTTCTTTCAACAATCTGACAAGCCAGGTACATTCTAGGGCCTCTGCCCTATATTCCGCCTCCCTTGTAGACAACGAAACAGTGGGTTGCCATTTACTACACCAAGAAATAGGGCCCGAACCATACATAAACAAATACCCGGTTGTTGAGCATCTAACATTGAGGTCACTGACATAGTCCTCATCACAATACCCAACCAATTTTGACTCAACCTCCCTCTTGAAGGCTATTCCAAAGTTCACAGTACCCTTTACATATTTTAGTATTCTTCTTACTGTCATAAGGTGAGGTTTTCATGGACTTTGCATATACCTTCTCATCACGCCTGCGAACAAAATATAAGGACGAGTCAACGTGAGATAAATCAAACTGCCTACCATCTTCCTATAAACCGAAGGATCCTCCAATTCTTTGCCCTCTTCTGCATAAATCTTGATATTAGGATCTATAGGCGTTGGTGATGGCTGACTGTCAATCATATCGAACCGGTGCAGCAACTCACTAGCATACTTGGTCTGATGCAGATTTATTTGATCATCGGCATGTTTTAACTGCAGCCCCAAGAAATTATTTAACCGACCAAGGCCCTTCATCTTGAAGTGAACGCTTAAGTTTGTCTTAAGAAGACCAATCTCTTCTTCAATATCACTTGTGATGATCAAATCATCCACGTACACGAGAACAACTACAACATTCTCGTTCACCTGCTTGACAAATAAACTAACATCCGAATTAGTTAACTTAAAGTCGTTTTGCTCAAGGAACTCACCGATTTTACCGAACGAAGCCCGCGATTATTGTTTTAGTCCGTAAATGACCTTTTTTAGCTTACAAACATATGTTGGGTGATCTTTGCTTTCAAACCCCAATGGTTGATTCATATAAATAATGTGATCGAGATCCTCGTGTAAAAACGCATTGCTTACGTCCATTTGCCACAAACACCACCTCTTACTCGTTGCAATTTCTAGTAATACTCGAATAGTAGTTAACTTTGCCAATGGACTGAACGTATCTTCATATTCCAACCCATATTGCTTAGTAAACCCCCGAGCAACCAATCGGGCTTTAAACCTCTCTACAGATCCGTCAGCTTTTCTCTTCAATTTGTACACCCACTTGTAAGAAACCAATGTTACATCCTTGGGCTTGGACACCAATTCCCAAGTTTGATTCTTTACAAGTGCAGACATTTCTTCTTTCATTGCTTGCTTCCATTATTCTTTGGTAAAGGCTTATTCAAAGGTTTCAGGTTCAAGTAACCTATCTTCAATAATAGCAGCATTAGCATTTTCATATCGAGGGTCAGGTTTTCTTACACGTTGTGACAGTCTTGGCAGCAAATCTGATTGACCGCACTCTTCATCATTCTGGTTGTCGCATGATGTATCGTTGATCACAACCAGCTCATATTCTAATCTCGATCTCATCAAACACAACTGCACTTTTGACACTTCTAGGTCTTCTTTTAATTGTAGTGTAGCAGTTAATACTTGGCAATCGTCAGACCACCAGGAAGAATTTTCATCAAAGATTATATGTCTAGACACATATATCCTTCCCGTGTTAGGATCAAAACAACGCTATCCTTTTCTTTCAGCATCATACCCAACGAACACACACCGTTACCGCCTTTTTATCTAACTTGTGACAGAGATGACTTGGTATAAACACGTAACATACAGAACCAAATACCCTAATATAGGCGACATTTGGCTTTGTACCTGTTAAATTTTCAATTGGTGAAGTATAATTCATACATTCAGATGGTAGTCTATTTATGATAAACGCAGCCGTTCGCATTGCCTCTGCCCAGAACCTTCCAGACATATTTTTACCATGAATTAGGCTTCTTGTGACTTCTCCCAGATGTTGATTCTTGCGCTCAGATACTCCGTTTTGTTGAGGAGTATTTGAGCACCTTAATTTTCTCCGGATTCGATTCTCTTTAAGATAATTACTGAAATCAGTGGCGAGGTATTCACCCCCATTATCGGACCTTAGACACTGAACCTTTCTACCCGTTAGGGTTTCTGCATCAACTTCAAACTCCTTTAAATTTTCAAATACCTCTGATGCTTTCTTTAAAAAATAAACCAACACATATAGAGAAAAGCCATCAATGAATGTTACCATATACTTCATACCTTGAATTGAAGGTTGTTTGACATGTCCAAAGACATCCGAATGAATTAGATCAAGAACCTCATTCGCCTGAAACTTCAATTCGTTTGGAAATGGTTGTTCCTTTGCCTTACCGAACTGACAACCTGAACATACAATTTCTTTATTAATTTGAAATTTGGGTAACCCGGCTACTTGGTTTCGATCAGCCATTAAGCCCAATTTGTCAATGCCCATATGGAACAAACGTTGATGCCACATATCTACACCATGATTTCCTTTTGCCCTTTCCAACATACGTTGACGATGCTAATAGAATATAGACTGTATCATTCTTGTGCTCCTCAAGAATTGGCCTAGAGGAGGTCTCAAATTTCTTATAAATCATCACACTTTTAGGCCCGAAAAGAACATAGTGACCTGATTCTGTTATTTGAGGAACAGAAAGCAGGTTCTTCTTCATCTCATCAACATTGTACACATTCTTTAAAGTCAAGCACCGTCTCCGATCTTCCGGAGGAAAACTTACATCACCAATGAAGTCGATAGAATGTTTGGAATTATCAGCTAGAACCACAACCCAGATGCCTCCGTATATTTAGGATTCCTTAATTTTCCTCTGTCTCACGTCATATGATTTGAACATCCCGAATCAACGATACAATCATCCAAACGATTGTGTCGATGTTCGGTGGTTGCCGTAAATGCGAATACTTCTTCTGTTTGAGCAACAAACGCCTAGACATCCCATCCTTCTTCATTATGTGTTGTAGCTACATCACCTTCCTCAACCGGTTCGGATCGCAAGACTTTGCCATGTGGCCACACATTCCACATTTATAACGTTTAAATGGGAATCTCTTCTTAGACGATCGAGGTTTTCGATCATTACTATTTTCTCTCTTTTCAGATTCCCGATTCTTTCTCTCATTCTGATTTTGAATCTTGGTTCGGTAATTAAACCGGCTGGAACCTTGGCCTTGAGAGCTCGATCGAAATCGTCCCTTTCCTTTACCCGCATACAAGGCTTCAACCTCCGACTTTGAAGACGACCCGGTAGACAAGTGTCACACCCTCAAATTTTGATTAACGGAGTTTAACCGCGAGGCGTTTGACATACCAGGATCTAGCTCATTTGTTATACCAAACATCCAATTCAAATAATCAAAATATTATTTAGGTCTCATTCAAACATGAGAAAACAAAAACCAAACCATACAAATTAAAGTTTTGCGGAAATGTAAAGTAAATGGTTTAAAATAATAAACCACGTGCTCAAACATGCACAACCCATCAAATGTAAACAATGTGAAATAAAAGTTCATGCGACAACTGTGACTCCTGACATAGGCAATGCAACTCACTCCTTAGCACATCTAGCAACTTGGGCAAGTATAAATACTCAAGGGTCAACACGAGGTTGGTGAGTTCATAAATTGTAGTAAAAAGTACTATATACATTATAGATAGTATATGTAGCATAAGTAGTGTATGTATAAGTAGATTTAACACTTTTCAAATACACCAGGGTAGCTAACCCATTTACAAGCTACTAGACGTTTGATCCGAAGCTAACTGTTTGTATGCCTTCGTACCACGTCTATCACCAACACTGGCGTATAAAAGTTAGGTAAATATAACACCCATTTCACGACATCACAGCCGTGCTAGCGCGACTAGCCGGGTGGGGTTTGTCAATCGCAGTAGTACTACTCCATATAACCCCGCGATCTCGGTTCAAGGTAACGTAAGGACTTTAAGTGATATAAAGGCATCTAGTATAAACTTGTGATATATAAGAAACTACATAAATCCAAAACAAGTCTTTGCGTTTTCCTTCAGAAAACCATTATGTAAGTATATATCTATGTTTTCTCCCCAAAAACATGTATAGGAAAATGGTGTGTTTTTAATCCAAAAAACAAGTATACGAAATTAGTTGTGTTTTCAATCCAGAAAACAAGTATACAAAAATAGTTTGTGTTTTCAATCCAGAAAACAAGTAGGGAAAATGCATGAACTCACCTGGTGTCGCGTGCAATAGAGTTTTCTCAAAACCAAAACGGTGCACTTGACTCGCTAATCATTACCTAGTACAAGTGTTTAAGTTATGAGAATGTGTTCAACAATACATGACTCTAAAACCAAAGTATGGGCTCACACACAAACTTAAACTTGACACGATGACTCTTTGGTGATAATAAGTAATGTCAACTGTACAAAAAAAGTCTTAACATGTATCCGCACATCATATCATAGCAAATAAACCAAATATTCATCATACAACTCAACTTATGATCATTCAGTTCACGAGACAGATTATGACATGTACAAACTGATTTTATTCACTAAGTAAAACTTAACAATAAATTATAAAATATTAACCACAGTAGCATATAAGAATTAGGTTTCTCAAAAAAAAATTATTATATTTCTCATGCATACAAAACTTGCAATAATTCAATCATTGCAGATAGGTACCAAAAGTTCAGCAGATTGCGCAACAAAATGTTGTTCCATGATTCTCTCAACCCATTTATCCAAATTGTGCAAGATCATTTGGGTTATCTTTTAGACTCATAATTCTAAGTTCCAGAAGTGGAATCAACTCATTTGGCTTTGTTAATCACAAGTAATGATGTTGGGAAGACAGACCAGAATTTAAATCCCCTCATTAGCTTTGACACATGTTTTTGTAAAATCATAAAAGCTATTCAAAACTTGGCCAAAAATTACAAAATTTAATTTTATGGAAACTAGACTCAGAATACTATACCGTAGAATCAATAATCTATCAATAATCATCGTTTAACATCAAGTTACAAACCAATCAATAACAAGAACGAATCTGTCAGCAAACTGTTGTCATCAAAACTAAAATCCTAACATGTGTATGGCATATCTATGGTTCTAATTCATCACTTAACATCATAATTATCATATTACATAACTTTGTACATTTAAGGTTTATAAATAACTCATCAAAATCACAAAACTAAATGAAATTAAAGATTAATCTTACTTTTTATGCATGTAGAATTGATGGATGATCAAGAAACACCGTCAATTTCATTTAGTTGGCTTGATTAAAGATGATGAAGGTTGGGTTGGGGTTTCACGATCGTAAGAAAGGGAGAGGAAAGAGAGATCAGTTGGTTAGGAGGGAATTAGGGTTAAGGTTATTTTTATTTAATATTAATTTAATCTAATTTACAAGAATGGTCCTTGTTGAAACAATTTTTGACTTAAACAAACTTTTTAACAACGAACCTGGTTATAACGAAACGTTATAACTAAAATGTTAGTCCAAGTTTATAAAAGTGAAATCACATTGTTATGTTGTGAATAATACTTCATAAAAGCCTAAAACGTAGAAGTTACGCGCAATTGATCGAAATTTCATACAACAAGCTACGAACTAAGCACATAATCATTTAACGTGTATTTCACTTATATAATATTATAAACACATACTTGATGTATTACTTTTACATAATAACTGAAAGCAGGTTAAGCGAACATAATGTACTAAATCATGTAACACAAAAAACTCATCTTGCACGTAATAATTATATCAGAATTATTTAAACATATCTGATTCAACATTAATCACCAACGTGTACTGACAGACTCATGTGTGTGACTCATTTTTGACTCTTGTAAATGTTATGCGTGACGTGTAAGATAACGGAGTTTGGGTTGACGGTGTTAACGTGAAAGTGCAGGGTGTCATAACAAACTACCCTTTTGTTTGGCTAGAGATTCTTGGCTAGACAACAAATTCTCGAACTCACCGAGTGACGGTTGTGTTGGCCAACCTTGAACCGCAACCACAAACCTTCTAAACTCCGCCTTCAACCCATGAATGATAATGTGTTTCAACCACGGTTCACCAATTTTTGATTTCGGGTCAAGTTCTCTGATTTCTCTACACAAAGACTTCACCTTGTGAAAGTATTGAGAAATTGTCATTTCCCTTTGATTCATACACAACAAATCATTTTCCAAAAGTTGAGTTTGGCATCATTCTTTTTCGAGAACAAATTTGCCAAAGCATCCCATGCTTCTTTTGGAGTTTGAACTCGCTCATGTGATCCAACAAATCATCTTCCACCGTGGTTTTTAGAACGAGCATGGCCTTTCCTGCCTTGATTTTCCATTTTCTCATACTCGCGTCGACGTCTTCATTTACTGGTTGTATTGTCTCTGATTCGTTTACAACTTCCCAAATATCTTGGCCTTGCAAGTACGTATTGATGCATGTTGACCAAGAGTTGTAATTCTGGTTATTGAGTTTCTTTACACCACCGACTACTTGAAGATCTGCCATTGAGAACCTCGCTCTGATATCACTTGTTAAGTGGGAATCAAAACACACATGTCACACCCCAACCTACGGCGGAACATGCCGGGGCACGACATTGGTTGTATCATAGCTCAGAAGACACTAAGTAAAATACACGTGTCAATATCTATATTATTCATTCATATATTAATTTTCAAAAGCACAAACATTGTCTTAACAATAACGTTACAAACAAATAATAAATAACTTAAAACAAAAAGAAAATGTTCTTCATTCATCAAGCAACCTAAGGTCTCATCTAACTTCCAATACTCGATTCATCCGATAAAGCTACATGCGCCATGCGTGAAAATATATATTTTGTAAACATAAAGTTGAGCAAGTAAACCACGATTTTGAGTATATATAATAATAAAATGACAATTCCGTGCGATAATTGTAAATCACTATAACTAGTATAACAATAAATAAAAGTTGTCTTTTCACTCGAGTCATTTTGATACGAGCTAATTCGACGGCGTATGATCATACTAATGAGGATGAGGATGAGGATGAGGATGAGGATACCAACAACATAAGTAAACACATAGTCACATTTGCACATATCAACTAATCGAGCAATTTCAATTACGCATATAGTGGAATTGTAGTGAAAACAATAATTTAATTGTGAACGCATAAAGCCCCCAAAATTGTAAAGCGGTAAAAAGGGGGATGTGAATTTACTTACCTTTAACGGGTGGACTAAGTGCGGATAGACAATAAGAAAAAGAACTAGGATGAAAGCGGTCAAACTCTTCGAGGTTCACCGACAATTATTCCTAGTTGTTTATGATAACAAGAATTAGATAAAACCATAGCGAAATACTAAGATTTATAACGGGTTTCGATGTGGTTATTATAATTATCATATTAATATGGTTGATGTGATTATTACTATTATTATTATTAGTATTTAATTATAATATTTATTGATTCATATTTGGGTTTGATAAGTAAAATAAATATATTAACGGAAAAGTTTAAACGGAATATTTTGTAATACAATTTGGTTCATTAACGAGAGTCGTAAAAAGGGTATATACATCTTATTATTTATGAGTATTTGTATAAGTTATATATATATATGTAGCCTCTATTATAATACTTAAACAAGTATATTTACATAAATATGAAAGGAAAATAGTTGATTAGGAGTTCGGTTCATTAAAACGATGTTTATTTTGAATTATGTATGTATAATAATTGTAAAAACTTAATAAAACGGAATTATATAAAAATAAACCCAAAAACTGGGCCTGGGGGATTCGAACCCGCGCCCCAGGCTGATTCAAGCCTTAAGAACAATGGTGCTGGCCATCAGGCGAGCACCTTAACTTGTTACAACAATAGAAGTGATAATATAAATATACAATACACAGTTTATGTTCTTCCCCAATTCAAACCCTAGAACTCAAAACCATTTAATTGATTGTTATTGATTCAAATTAGGTTAAGGTTATTGATAATCGGTTAAAAACGAACCATATGCATAATCAGGTTACCTTGGATATCAACGAATTGAGGGAGAACGACGAACAGGAGTGTGCGGCCTTTTTTGATCTTAAACGGGTATTGGACGGCCTTGTAAACTGTAATTGTCTTAGGGGTTTGTGTCGCAATGTAGAGAGGGTGGTGTGGGCGAGTTTAATTGTAAAATGGTCTAGTATTTATAGTGTTTTAAGGATTTGTTAGCCGCGATTCATTTTTTGGTAAATTGGTTGTCAATAGTTAATCGTTTACAATGATTAAAGTGTCGGTATGACGCGTTTATGGTAAATAATTGATTTGGCGTGATCAATTTCTTTTATTATTCCCAAAAATTGAGGTCCAAGCAATGGGGGGGTTGTTTGGTGTCGGCAGTGAGAGGAAGAAGAAGGAAAGAAAAAAAAATGAATAACATGTGCTAAAAGGTCCTCGATCTATGGCTTGTGGTTCAAAAATGAATTAAAGTTAGTTAAGGGCTAGTTTTGTACATGAATTATAGTCATAATCAATTAAAATAAATAAATAAATAAAAATGTTTAACACCAATGAACTTTATTGATAAAATACCCGATCCCGAACCCGGGTCGGGTAATGGTTACAAAACCGAAAGGGAAACGGAAACCCGAAATGTTACACCATTCACTACTTTAGAAAATTTCGTCCAGAAATTAGAAACTAAGCCGTAACGAGGAGGTGCGGGTACTTGTACTTCATTTGGTCTTTACGTTCCAAGTGAACTCGGGACCACGTTTAGATTCCCAACGAACTTTGACAAGCGGAATACGACTACGCTTGGTCTCTTTGTCTATATGATCCACGATTTCAACGGGTTTCTCGATAGCACGCATAGATTCGTCAACTTGTACTTCATTGAGGGGTATGTGGAAATTCCCCTCGGCTAAGCATTTCTTGAGATTGGAAACATGAAAATTTGGATGAACATTAGAGAGCTCTTCGGGGAGATTGAGACGATACACAACTTTACCAACCCTTTTAACGATCTCAAACGGGCCAACAAAACGAGGAGATAGTTTATTCCTTTTGCCAAAACGAACTACCCCTTTCCATGGAGATACTTTAAGGAGAACACGATCGCCAACATTGAACTCGAGAGTTTTACGACGTTTATCGGCGTAGCTCTTTTGACGGCTACGAGCGGCAAGAAGATTTTGACGAATGAGAGCGAATCGATCGGAAGTTTCTTGAACAAGCTTAGGACCGGTGATTTGCGATTCACCAACCACGTTCCAAAAAATCGGGGAACGACATTTTCGGCCATAGAGGGCTTCAAATGGTGCCATGCCAATACTAGTGTGAAAACTATTATTGTAGGAAAACTCTACAAGTGGTAAGTGAGTATCCCAATTTCCACCAAAGTCTAGTATGCAAGAGGGGAGCATATCTTCGAGAGTTTGGATCGTTCTCCCGGATTGACCATCGGTTTGCAGGTGATAAGCGGTGCTTAGATCAATACGGGTACCCAACGCGGTTTGCAACGATCTCCAAAAATGAGAGGTAACCGACCATCACGATCGGAGATAATGGTCAACGGCGTTCCATGGCGGCAAATGATGTTCTTGACATAGAGTCGGGCTAATTTGCTTACGGAGGACTTTTCACGGAATGATATGAAGTGGGCTGACTTGGTCAAACGATCGACAATAACCCAAATACTATCATTGCGGCTTCTTAGAATTCTTCCGCGTCAAGGTCCCGGCCTTAACGTGGTTCTCGGTGAGGGTACCAGCTAGGGTGATGGCATCATGGAGGGTTTGAGGGTCACGACTTAGAACGGAGTCTTGGATTTGCATAGGCAAACCCGAGATGTACTTATCGATTGCACGTTCAAGGGGAGTAACCATGTGGGGAATGAGAAGGCTCAGTTCATGGAAACGATCGTTGTAGACGGTGTCAATACCACTATCTTGTTTCAAGTTCCAGAACTCTTCTTCCAATCTCCGAAGCTCATGTTTCGGGCATAACTTCTTAAGTATGAGTTTCTTGAGGTCATCCCATGGCAAGGCCATGGCAACCTCAGCGCCGAGCGTGCGCTTCTCACCGTGCCACCAATTGAGGGCATTCTTCTTAAGCTTGCTCGAGGCGTACTTGGTTTCCTTGTCCTCGGGGCATTCACATTAGAGGAATATGCTCTCCATTTCTTCGAACCATTGCAGGAGAACGGTAGCACCGTCGATACCGAAGTATTCGGGCGGGTTGACACTCTTGAATTGTTTGAGGGGGTAAGCATTTGTGTTCGGAGTTGCGGATGATGATGAAGCATTCACAGTTTGCAACTGAGAGATGATCATTGGTAGGGCTTCTACGATGCCCTTAGTAATGCGGGACGACATGTGGCAGCCAGATTTGCCGGTGCGACGGCCACGATTGATGAGGCGAGAAGACATACTGCAGGGGTAAAAGGTGTAAAATTAGTAAGACTCGGGTGAATGTTGCAAGTATAATTAATTTACGAAATATAATAATCGTGCATTGAGGTTGGGACTGTTTTTGAGAATTTTCAATACTTACGAGACTTGATTATATAACATTATATCATCTTAAAAAAAAATATAAATAAATATATATAACAACATAACTTGAATTAAAATACATGGGTTCATTTGTCGGTTAGGGCTTCATGAGCCACCATGGGTCCTTCCAACAAATGAAAAATATCGAACACCAAATAAACAAAAACAATCGAAATCGAATTTGAGGGGGGAGTTGAGGTAGATGATTGAAGTAGTTCTAGAACCACCCCATTGAACATACTTCATCCATCCGATCAACAAAACACAATACGGAAAAACCGAGTTTAGCCACGAAATCACCGTGAATTCGGTTATAAATTTAAGGATGTGATCGTCACATGACCACGTTGATACAATGAGGGTAGTAGATTCGGGTACGTTTGGTGTGATATGCTTTGGCCTAATAAGTTCCACACCCTTACCGAACACTCCAGGAAGGCAACCAGGTCTCGCGGTTGATTGAGATTTATGCTCATTGCACTTCCTTAGGCTCGCAAGCCTTGGTGTCAAGGGTTCGGTAAATAAGTGCGTCCCTCTTCTAGTTACTACATATCCGTCCCACGAATCGTCCTTAAGGAGAGGGGAGCAAAAAGGTGGGATTTCCTAAGGAATTTCCCGATAAAAAAATCGTCCTAGAATTTGAAAAAAAATAATTTTGGAGGGTGAGGCATAGCCTTGGATTAAGTGTGTAATTTTTGTGTACAATTGTATATGATGAACAATATAAATATTCTAAGATATGTACAAAATTTAAACAAGTAGGGTGCACGTATATGAATACGTATAGGGACCCTAAGCATGCTACTAGGTCGTTACGTCTAACCACCTATCTTATAGCCTTCGGCTCTGATACCAATCTGTCACACCCCAACCTACGGCGGAACATGCCGGGGCACGACATTGATTGTATCATAGCTCAGAAGACACTAAGTAAAATACACATGTCAATATCTAAATTATTCATTCATATATCAATTTTCAAAAGCACAAACATTGTCTTAACAATAACGTTACAAACCAATAATAAATAACTTAAAACAAAAAGAAAATGTTCTTCATTCATCAAGAAACCTAAGGTCTCATCTAACTTCCATTACTCAATTCATCCTATAAAGCTACCTGCGCCATGCGTGAAAATATATATTTTGTCAACATAAAGTTGAGCAAGTAAACCACGATTTTGAGTATATATAATAATAAAATGACAATTCCGTGCTATAATTGTAAATCACTACAACTAGTATAACAATAAATAAAAGTTGTCTTTTCACTCGAGTCATTTTGATCACGAGCTAATTCGACGGCGTATGATAATACTAATGAGGATGAGGATGAGGATACCAACCAACATAAAGTAAACACATAGTTACATTTGCACATATCAACTAATCGAACAATTTCAATTACGCTTATAGTGGAATTGTAGTGAAAACAATATTTTAATTGTGAACGCATAACGCCCCCAAAATTGTAAAGCGGTAAAAAGGGGGATGTGAATTTACTTACCTTTATTGAGTGGACTAACTGCGGATAGATAATAAGAAAAAGAACTAGGATGAAAGCGGTCAAAATCCTCGAGGTTCACCGACAATTATTCCTAGTTGTTGATGATAACAAGAATTAGATATAATCATAGTGAAATACTAAGATTTATAACGGGTTTCGATGTGGTTATTATAATTATCATATTAATATGGTTGATGTGATTATTACTATTATTATTATTATTAGTATTTAATTATAATATTTATTGATTCATATTTGGGTTTGATAAGTAAAATAAATATATTAACGGAAAAGTTTAAACGGAATATTTTGTAATACAATTTGGTTCGTTAACGAGAGTCGTAAAAAGGGTATATACATCTTATTATTTACGAGTATTTGTATAAGGTATATATATATATATATATATATTTATGTGTATATATATATATATATGTAGCCTCTATTATAATACTTAACCAAGTATATTTACATAAATATGAAAGGAAAAGAGTTGATTAGGAGTTTGGTTCATTAAAACGATGTTTATTTTGAGTTATGTATGTATAATAATTGTAAAAACTTAATAAAATGGAATTATTTAAAAATAAACCCAAAAACCGGGCCTGGGGGATTCGAACCCGCGCCCCAGGCCGGTTCAAGCCTTAAGAACAATGGTGTTGGCCATCAGGCCAGCGCCTTAACTTGTTACAACAATAGAAGTGATAATATAATTATACAATACACAATTTATGTTCTTCCCCAATTCAAACCCTAGAACTCAAAACCATTTAATTGATTGTTAATGATTCAAATTAGGTTAGGGTTATTGATAATCGGTTAAAAACGAACCATATGCAAAATCAGGTTACCTTGGATATCAACGAATTGAGGGAGAACGACGAACAGGAGTGTGCGGCCTTTTTTGATCTTAAATGGGTATTGGACGGCCTTGTAAACTGTAGTTGTCTTAGGGGTTTGTGTCGCAACGTAGAGAGGGTGGTGTGGGCGAGTTTAATTGTAAAATGGTCGAGTATTTATAGTGTTTTAAGGATTTGTTTGCCGCGATTCGTTTTTTGGTAAATTGGTTGTCAATAGTTAATCGTTTACCATGATTAAAGTGTCGGTATGACGCGTCTAAGTTAAAGAATTGATTTGGCGTGATCAATTTCTTTTATTATTCCCGAAAATTGAGGTCCAAGCAATTGGGGGGGGGGGGTGTTTGGTGTCGGCAGTGAGAGGAAGAAGAAGGAAAGAAAAAAAATTGAATAACATTTGCTAAAAGGTCCTCGATCTATGGCTTGTGGTTCAAAAATGAATTAAAATTAGTTAAGGGCTAGTTTTGTACATGAATTATAGTCATAATCAATTAAAATAAATAAATAAATAAAAATGTTGAACACCAATGAACTTTATTGATAAAATACCTGATCCCGAACCCGGGTCGGGTAATGGTTACAAAACCGAAAGGGAAACGGAAACCGAAATGTTACAGCATTCACTACTTTAGGAAATTTCGTCCCGAAGTTAGAAACTAAGCCGTAACGAGGAGGTGCGGGTACTTGAACTTCATTTGGTCTTTACGTTCCCAAGTGAACTCGGGACCACGTTTAGATTCCCAACTAAATTTGACAAGCGGAATACGACTACGCTTGGTCTCTTTGTCCATATGATCCACGATTTCAACGGGTTTCTCGATAGCACGCATAGATTCGTCAACTTGTACTTCATTGAGGGGTATGTGGAGATTCCCCTCGGCTAAGCATTTCTTGAGATTGGAAACATTAAAAGTTGGATGAACATTAGAGAGCTTTTCGGGGAGATTGAGACGATACGCAACTTTACAAAAGTGAAAGAATAATGCAAAGAAAACAAAGAGGTATGCTCATAAAAGGCTTCGAGCTTTTCTAAATAATATTTCTGCAACTACATACTGGAAATATATAAAGATGAACGTGAGCAAAACTCAATGTTCACAATGACTACTAAAATAAAGGAGTATGACCAGGAAACTAACTAACAACCAATACTCCATTATATAAAGACTTAGGTGCTGTTTGTTTATTCAAATGTAAAATGTCTACTGTCTGCAGACCACATCTGCAAACATCTGTAGCAGAAGAGGTGGACCAAATCTCTGCAGTCTGCAACAAAAAGACTGTTTGTTTTTTAACGTCTGCAAACTGCTAAAAAAACTAAAATTTAAATAAACTGAAACTTAAATAAAAAAGATCTTCAATATCAAAATTTAAATAATAGTTAACAACATCAAAATAATATATATAACTTGTGCTGTAAATTGCAGCCTCTAATTATCATATCATCATCAAACAACTGTATTGAAATATTAATTTAAAAATTATAATATATATAACAATGTAAAAATAATAATAAAATAACTACTGTGATGATGCAAAGGGTAAAGCAGGTGCAGCTTGAATTCCAACTTTTTGATTCAATTCAATCGGCCAATCTTCAGCATTTCGACCGGACCCGGTTGCAATCCTTCGGATCGGTGTCACCTTCCAGGAGCGGCAACACCGAACCAAATTCTTTCGCCAGAGAAGTACCGGATCCACCTCCGGCCGCCGCATCCACAACCTAAACGCCGGCGGATTAGAGAGAAGAGATGAGTGCGGCGGTGGAGGAGTGCGGTGGTTGTGCGGCTGTGGAGTGCGGTGGTGAAAGAGTGCAGCTGTGAGTGGAGCAGCGGCGGTGGAGTGGAGTCTGTCGGCGGGGTTGCGGCTGTGGAGGAGTGGGGTGTGGAGTGAAGGGTTGGAGATAATTAGGGTTTGGCTTTGGTTGGAGTCTGATGAAGGAAATGATGGAAAAAAGAAGAAGAGGGGGAGAAGAGGTGAGAAGTAACAAGAACAACACTTCTAGGAGAAGAGGGCGCGAAGAGGTTTTTTAATGAAATGTCTTCGGGAAAACAAACACACTGTTGACCACAATGTATGCGCGTGGTCTGCGCGGCGCAGACAAAAGTGATCTGGAAGAGCTTTTGAGGAAAAACAAACAGCCCCTTATTCTCCCTAATTTATTGAATAAACAAAATACTCAAATAAATAATAATAATAATAATAATAATAATAATAATAGGAAACTTCATGCATTACGTACTTGGTCTTCAAATTATCACGTGGGCAATGTATTTTAACATTTAGTACTTAAGACCAAAATTCTAAAGTTACAAGATTTTTAGCTCTCGATGAACATGAACCCAACCAAGATTACCGTGTATCAAGATCGATCATAATCACGTATTATTGCCGACTATCACCGGTTCTCTATTGTATATTGTCTCAGTTTACCCTGTTGGTCGTAATTTTCAACTTATTAGGCTCGTTACTTGTAGGTGACTTGGTTGGACCTATTGGATCCATTTAATTCATTAATGTTTTAATGAGTTATGAGGTTGCAATTAAGGTTTTATTATATTTGGTAATGTATTGGATAACAAGTTAGATAGTCTATATAAACCGAGTTATGGTTAGACATTAGACACACACACACACATGAGATGTAACGGAGTTATGTTCATCAAGAGAAACACGAGTTACGTGTGATAGGGTTTGTGAGTTATTTTTCCTCTATATATATAATTAAGAGGCATCCAATATTAATTATTGTGTGTTTACATTTTGGTGAGTTATATCAATTCGTCCTTGATACCCTATTCTACTATATGTTGTCCACCGCTATTCATTACAATTAATAACCATCGAAAGCCGCCGTTCAGCATGGTAGCACCACCACCGATTTCCTTCCCTCTATTTTTCTAGAAATGGTTGTATTCCAAATGAATTTCCATGTGTGCATTTATTATCAAATCTCCTAAGCTATCAAACACGTGCTCTTTGGCATTTTTTTACAAACACTTGGTGTATGGGTTTACAACTAGACATGTTTGTTCATGGTGTTTGTAGTGGCATGTTGCTTTTGAATTCAAGTTAAAATAAAATAGTCAATTGTACCGTAACCTCCAAGTTGCTAGTGGCCATCATCGACTAAAACTTATTGGAAATGGAAAATTGAAAAGAGTAGTAACTACATTAACACTTAAATAATGGATAATTTTGTTCAATACAGCATATATTAGTTAACAAATCCATTAATTATTGCTAATATGCCACTAAAATATTGCTCTTCCAAAGTCTTTCATCTTCGTCAACCTTTTAGCCCATCACTTCCTGAATTTTCTTCTTTCACTTTTGGCATGAACCAACGTATTATAAAACACACATGCTCCCATTTTTGCAATCCTTGATCATCTTCCTAGAAAGAAGTTTCAAAATAAAATCACAAATTATTGAATACACTTATAGACACATCAATGCAATTAATTGATCATAAGTGTCGCATAGCTAATAATCAATTTTCTTTTTCTTTTTTTGCAACAGACTAGTTTGGAAATGATTGATAAATTCTTACATTTGTGTCTAATATATCAGACAATATCTTTTGCATTAAAAAGTATTTATTAGTATTTGACTTGCTTATAAATTATCTACGGAATATTCCTAGAACATTTATTAGACCATCTCCGGCTAAAAAATGGGGTCTTTATAGTTTGTATAAATGGAAATTTTAAAAATAGCCATAGGTAGAGCCAGATTCCAAGTTTAATCCCCTCCACACACAAATCCGTATTTCTAGCTTTGTCCTTTTTCTATCGCATTTTTCTATCGCATCGCCGACAGTGATGAGTTAACAAACCAATCACAAAAAGACACGTGGCCGAAAGCACATCGTCCCAGACGTGTTAAACACCCTATCTCCTCATCCCTGATGTGTTGTGGTCGTTTAGTATCACATCGTCAACGCTTGGCTGCCAAATTTGAGTACCATACGGACGGCGAAGCGTTAACTAAAAATAATGCATCGCCGGCGATGCACTTTATTTGCTAACGCAGGGTCTCTGACATGATAATTTAATGCGTCTCCGGCGACACGTTAGTGTAAACACATCGTCAACTACCTATGTTTACATCCAACAAGTCATGGCAGTCTTGCTAGAAAACCCGTCGTCGAAACGCTAGATTAGATTAGATGCTTATTTACTTCGGTTAGAAGCTTTCTAGCAAATCATGACTGCCACGACTTGTTGGATGTAGACATAGGTACTTAATGATGTGTTTTACACTGACACGTCACCGGAGACGCAGTACGTTAACGTGCCGGAGATCCCGCGCTAGCAAATGAAATTCCTTGCCGATTGTCACACCCCGACTTAGAGCCTAGGCGTGTGACCAATACTTGGTACTTGTTTTGTAAATATATCTGAGTTCATGGGTTATTTAGCGGAAGTCTTTATTTTATAATAAAATATTAATATATTTTGAAACATTTGTTTATAATATAATATTAATTTATTTGAAATGCTTCTCGGATAATAAATATCCGAGTGTTTGATTTATAAACCTTGTTTGATTTTACAAATCATATTTAAATATTGTTTATAATATTTTAATGATTTAAAACTAAGCCATCTCTAACTTGCAAGTGTCTATCTTATTGAATGGCTCTTATTCTTTGCTGCCTGTACTAACATGTTTCCCTGAAATATGGGGGAAAAATACGTCAGCGATAGACTAGTGAATCGTTGACTCTGAGAACATTTAGTAAATCGTTCTTTGACTGACAAGATAGTTTTCTTAAACAATCTCAGCAGAAACGTCTCTTATTTTTGGGATTTGTGCCATTTCCATACACACACAATTACGGTTTTCTGGGAACTGACGCCATTTGGAGAACTTTTATTATGATCTCTAGTCTACGGCCACGTAGCCTTAATTGAAAGACTAGACAAATTATGTTTGGATCCAGAAACATGTGTACTCGATCTGAGTTGCTTTTTTATTATCTTGTAAATTAGGGATCACGTAAAATCTTTTGTTAGAGATCACGTAATCTCATAAAATATATGACCAACTTTATTAAGATAAACAACCCGTTTATCTTGACCGATTAAAAAAGGTTTAACGTGTTCACCTATGATTATCTGTTCTGAATGATGTTGTGATCTCGCTTGAAAACCTTTGTGAAGGAATGAATGATTAACTTTACACGGGTATTTGGAGTTTCACGCCTAAACTTGTACAAGCAGCACTTCCACTCTATGTCGCGTACTAGAGCTTAAATTGGCGGACTTCGGAGCTTGGCTCGCACTTCGATGTTGGCTAGCCAAACGATGATCGGCACGCAAAACGATGCTCGACACACAAAAACAGTGCTGAAAGAGAGTATTCTACGGAGAGAATGATTTTGGTGTCAGAGTGAATGTCATGACCCCTTTTATTTATAGCTGAAATTGGGTCCCATCGCGATACGTGATTGACCATTTTCCTTAGCCGCCGCGTATCGCGATTGCATGCTAACTCATCCCTAGCATCTGCCACGTGTCACCCGGATGCGACACATTGCGCCCATTGGCCTTCGCCGTGTCCGTCGCCATCGCCATCATCCTCACCCGAGCCCGTGCCCGTGCGCGTGCGCTGTGCGCGTCAGGTGTTCCGCACCTTCCGCTAGGGCCATTAGGTGCATGATTGGCATTAAAAAATATTACTATAGAAACTTTCTTCCTTATAAAAAGCTTCCGTTTATTTCTTACTTTTCATGTGGGATGAGTTTTATCTTCCTTATTTATACCTATGTGGAATGCTTCCACTTTCTTCCATCTTTTCATGTGTGATGGATTTTTCTTTTTCCATATTCTTAACATGGGTTGAAATTATTCATGGAATATTTTTATTTCCTCATGAATTAATTTTTATTTCCTTATTTAACTTTTCTTATATCTTATTTTAGAGAATAATTTTGATCCTTCAAATTTACTAAATTGTCAAATTTGGATCGAATTGGGGATGTTACACCGACGATGCATTATTTTCCAGTAGCACATCGCCGCTGACAGGATATTGAATGACCATAACACATCGGGGACGAGGAGATAGGTTGTTTAACACGTCGGGGACGATGTGTTTTGGGGCACGCATCTTGTTGTGATTGGTTTGTTAACTCATCGGGGGAACAACCTAACAGGTCGCCAATGATGCGATAAAAGAAGGACATAGCTGGAAAAAAGAATTTGGGGGGGGGGGGGGGTGTAAACTTGGAATCTCTCGCTATTTATGGGCTATTTTGGAAACTTTCCCTTATACAAATTGTTCGAAATCCATACAAGTCAACAAGTTAATTTGATAAATTAGTTAACAAAATGCATTGTTTTATTATTATTTTTTTTTAAAATAAAATGAATAATATATATAAAAAGACTAGTTTGGTGTCTGCATGATGCAACGGGAATTTAAGACCTGCTAAATACGTAAGACACCGTTCTAAACCGAAATCAGTTCTAGCCTAGTTTTTGTAATATCATACTTTTGATAATAATAAATAAGAGAACTTCCTTTACTTAATAGTGTGGTATTATTAGTTAAGTTAAATAATATTAATAGAGTGTGGGCTTGGACAATAAAAGATTGAATAAGGTGATGGGCCTTAGGTCCATGGGATTAGGGGTATTTAAACACCCTTAAACCTCCCTAAAACCCTAATTTCCACCTTTGCCTCCACACACTCAAAAACACACACAAACACTCTCATTAATTTTCTTCTAGCATTAATCCTTAAGTGATCTTGTACTTCAGTTACTTCACAACAAACCTGCATATGCGTTGAAAATAAAGTAGTTTTGTCAACACAAGGTTGAGTGATCAACACACCAGTTTAAATGTACATATAGTATATATAAAAATAAGTAATTGCAACAAGTCATATGAGGATAACAAATCAACCAATGAGCAAGTACAATTGAGATGTCAAGAAGCACAAAGCTATAATGACTGACGTATGATCATACTATTATGAGATTATGTTGGACCTCTCCGAATGCGGTTCACGTAAAGAAAATAAGCACTTAACAAGTATGGTATACAATTCGTTAGCAACTAATACAATAGTTGCAGTTTTGTGTATAAGTATATATGAGAAATACAATTTACGCATATGTCCCCAAAACGTGAAAAACGAGTAAAAAGAGGGGAATGTGGTACTCACCTCAATAGACGAACAATAGTGAAATGAGAAGTATTAAAAATGATTATTCGCGGAAATCATGTGTTGACGACAAGGCCTAATACGAAAAATAGAATGCAGATACGCTAAGTTAATGAACTAGATCGGATAAGCGAGTTCGATAATTATAATTTTTATTAAGTTATATTATTAGTTTATAAATGCTTTAAAAGTATATTATAATTAATAAAAATATTATATGCTTAAAATACATCTTTAAAAGTTATTAGTTTGTTAAAGTATATAAGTATTGATAAAATCAGTAGAATTATGTATATATATATATATATATATATATATATATATATATATATATATATATATATATATGTATGTATATATACATAGGGGAGAGTTATCCTAAAAATAAATAGTTTCCTAGGAAGACTAGGAATAAATCATAGCCATTAGATCATGTTAATAAATGGTTGAGATTTAAAATTACCAATAACCGACATAGTTTCCTAGAAGAACTCTTTAATCATTATAACCGACATAGTTTCCTAGAATTGTTCTTTCACTATAATTTGTAATGTCAAATGTCAAAAATTTGTTGGTTCTTACCATTCTTAGGAAACTTCTTATTTTTATTTGAACCATTTTCTATATACATATATGTATATTTAAATACACATATACATACATACACGAATGAAGAGATGTGAGAAAACACGGGTATCATAGTCGGTTTTTTAACAAAATATTAATTAGTTACAAGATTTATAACAATTATAGCATTTGTATTATAGATTTATGTTTTTATATGATCTATTAATAAACAATAATGAAATTTCCAAAAATAAAGGTGCAAAACGGGGCTGCGGGACTCGAACCCGCGCAGCAGGCCGTCTCAATTCAACACGCACAAAGACAAAACCATCTGATACAACATGACAATTGGGTTATAAACGAAAACTGTGTATTATAAACACTTACACCCAAACCCCCAAAACCTATAAACCCTAATACGTCAATTCGTTAAATCCGTTTATTGTTTAGTTAAATTGTGTTAGGGTTTTGATTAAACAAACAGTGGTGAGTATAACCTACTAATTAATTACCTGATAAGACGATGTTTGAGGGTTTAATCGCGAAGAACAGAGGACGGCTTGCGTGAGGATGGACGAACAGGCAAACAACAACTGATATCCAATTGATTAGTGGGTTAATTCCGACAAAGGTTAAGAGAAGAAGTATGGAAGTTTAATTGTGTTATTATAATCGTTTATATGTATATCGATCTAGGGTTTTGGTCGGCTAAAGAATTATATAATCTGCAGATCTGTTTTGATTCGTATGGCATAATAATAATGTCGGTTGGCCAATTTTATCATGAATAACATAACAACAGATTCAATTTCCATGTTTGTTACTTAAATTGTGGTCCAAGACAAATCATTTGAGATAGGGTTTTGCTCAACGGGCAAGGATTGATGGGATCCGGATACGGGTCATGATACCCATTTGGGGAAATGAGTTATAATAATTTTCACTTTGAACCCTTAAAGTTTGAGGTTGGATACAAATATGAATTAAAGTTTTTATTTTGGGTTATTCTTGCCAAAGTAAGAAAGTCATAGTTATATAATTAAACAACAAATAAAAATAAAAATAAATCGATACACGCAATAATTTTATAAAATGATCCAAACACCGAAACGGGTCGAGTTTATAAGTTCCGAATAGTCCGAGTAGTTACAATGAGTCGGGACGAACTAATGACGTTCAAACCAATTTAAAGTAAGAAAATGAAGTTCTTATGGTCCAGAATTCGTTTCATCAGTAAAACGGGCATAACGGGATGTAAGAAAGTGATTAGAATGGATAGGCATGTAAAACTAGATTTGAATAGTTCCTGAGTAACTCGATTCGTTTGGAGGAAAAATGAATCGAATCGAAATGAAACTCAATTCGATTAGGATGAAAACTCGATTAGAATAGAATTAAAACTCGATTCGATTAGAATGAAAACTCAATTCAATTAGAATGAAAATAAACTCAAATGTTACTCGAGTCGTTTAAACTTCAGTTCTATGATGATTTTTTTTAATGAAACTCGATTCCTATAAAATTCAGCCAAGGGCTCTGCCCCTTGGACTCAGCTAGGGGTTGATGCCCCAGAACCTTGCTTCTAGGGGCGCTTCCCCTGAACCCTTGTTCGTTAGGGGTTTCACTTACTTATAATGTGATCTAGTTAGGGGTGGTTAATTGATACTTATAATTGTTACACAGTTAGCCGTGTGCACAACCGAGGAGAGGTATTATAGTTAACTCGGAAAGAAAATGAGTCGGGTGAGTTTCTATCCCCTTTCTCTGTTATGATTTTCGGGGTTGTGTTCATACTCTATGTGATAGGTTAATACACTTATTATAATTGGTAGGTATGTGATATGTGAATGTGTATGTATACACGTATGTTATATGTATAAAAGAAAGAAGGTATGTATGGATGTATGGTTGAATGAGAAAGAAGGGAACAACCCCTAGTAATATCTGCGAATGTAAAACATACCCTAATAATATTTGCGAACATAGGGACCGGACCTTAGTAATATCTTGAAGGTTATAGGGCGAGATGCTCTTTACAACGTAGGGATAGCTATGTATTTACTTTGTAAGTTAAAGTAAGAAAGTAAATGTATGTACGTATGTATGAAAGGGTAAACATGTTAAGCATGTAATATGTACCTCCGGGTATGTATATATATAAGTATGTGAATGTAATGTATGCTTTCTGATTAACTAGAAATCACTCAGCGTAGCTAACTTTAAGTATGTACGCAGGTGAGTAGAATGAAACAGTTGGCTTGATGGAGGGACACATGGTGGAAGAATAAAGAAGATGACATCTAAAGAATGGAAGTTATGATATCGTGTGATGTATTGAACATATAGACATATTTTAATATTTGTTTAAATATAAGTTATGTAATGAATTGTTGACTTTTATGTTCCTGCGAAAAGTTTTAATTCACTATGATATTTAGAACTATTTTATGAGTAAATCCAACGTCCAATGTAGGGAACCGGGCTTGGGGCCTTACAGTTTCGACCCGAACTCGTACTTCCCTAACCAGAACCAAATTAACCTTTTTTTATCGACCTGTTTATAACCTTAACACGGTCCAATTGAGCCCGCCCGACCCAACCCATTTCCCGTCATAGCTAGTAATTACGTAACATGTTAATTTAAAAAAAAATTATAAAGTATAGCAATACCATAATCAAACTAAAGAGAATAAAATGTTCGTTATTTGGTGTAGTTTTTTTTTTAAAATATTGACGTGTGAAAAAAGTATGGATATTAGAAAGTAGTGGGGGTAGTTTGTTTAGAGTAAGTGTTAAATGTTTAACTATTTTATAAATAAACAAAACTTGATTAAAGTTGAAACAATATATTGCAACTATTTTGGAGGTAAATAATTTTAATGTAAGTGAGGTGATTAAAAGACAACATTGACCCTATAATCTAAAAACTCTATGCATTATACCTTATACATTGAGCAACAATAAGTGTACCTCTTAATTTTTAAGAAGTTTCTCACTCATGCATTATATATATTATAATAAATATAATAGATAATAGAAGAGTGAACTTTGGCTTTGGTCCTTGTGGTTTCTTAAAATTATAAGTTTTAATTCAGTAACTTATTATAAGCTTTTATAGTACAATAGTACATCAAATGACATTAGGGCTTAGAAATTCATCTCTTCCACATATGACCTCTTCTCGATGATTCGTAATAGAGTTCAGATTCTGGCAAACCATCCCTCATTCGATTCTGGTTCCTTCTAATGTCCCGTAACAAAGCTCCGATTATGGTTCCTTTCGATACAGAGGAGTTGTAACGTTGACATAGGGTCTAATAGCGGTTATAATCAACGACCCATGGAAATCTTTCGGCTAGTCTAGTTGTTGAAGGAAAGTTGTTGGTGACATCCCCATCGGTAATTACGTGTCAGAAAATCAAAGTCACGGATACCATTAACTTTCTCTCAATATGGTTTTTTATTTGCTTCACGTGTTCACACCTCATCTTCTCCAAAATCTCTAATGATTCCCCATGATTAATGTCACACCCCAACCTAAGGCGGAAATGGCGGGGCTGAACTGATAGCTCACAACTCAAAAGGTACAATCACACAATTTAAATATGACAATATCTAATTTATTTATTAAAATTCAACCAAGTATACATCATCTCAACTTGTTACAAATAATCTAATACAAATAAATCAAACTAGTTGTCTTTTTATTAATGACCTAAATCCAATCTATATGATCTTCAATCTTCACTTCAAACCAAAAAATAACCTACAATATGCGTATATATATGTGTGTGTGTGTGTGTGTGTATTCAACATGAGGTTGAGTGATAAATTCACCATTTTTCGACACTAAATATAATATGAGATAAAAAATGCAAATCAATATCATGAGTATCATCAATTAAATGAAAGCAACTAATTGGTGTCAGTTGACCATGCCTCACGAACGAACTATGGCTACTATGACGACATGCTAGAATCAATGACGGAACTCTCCGAATTACGAGAATCAAACAAATAAGCAAGTAAGCAATTAGGAGATAAATATTTAACTTGTTAGTGCACGGTTTTGCGTCTCGAGTCTTTGTATTTATCGCTTTTTTATTTATTAATGAAATGATATTAATATAATAGACTAGTTCATTAAAGTATGTATAGTTTGTTAAGGATGTTTAACGAACTAGACTGTTAAGTTAAGTTTCCTCCCATTCGTTAAGGATGTTTAGCGAATGGGAAGTAGTTCGTTATGTTTATTCCCATTCGTCATGGAATGTTGACGAATGGGGCATAACGAATATAGTGATTCTTTGTCTTGTTTACTTTATATGTAATGTAACGAAGTGAATGCTAATTCGTTACGGCATGTGTAACGAATTAGATCCATCTTTTATATATAGAGGTTCATACCTCTGATAATTTAAGTATTGGTTTTAATAGTAATTCTACTCTGTCTGATTCTCTCTCGATCCAAACTTCAACTTAATCTATTACATAATATACATACTACAACTAATATATACATATAATCTATATCCGTTAAGAGTAATCAATGAACTAGATCCTAGTATTCGTATTAACATATAGATCTGAGATCTGAGGTTTTCACAATTGGTATCAGAGCTTTCGGTGTTCGATTGCTCTTGATTTGATGTTATTTGATTGAGATTTGAAGTGTTCTCAATTGTTTTTGATTTTATTTAGTTTATGATGAATTCCATCATATTAGCTGTTGATTTAGTTTATTATGGATTAAATTGAGATGGATTCGTGATTGATAAGGTATAAGAATTGTATTGGTGACTGGAATTGATAATTGGAATGGTTATGAATTGAGTTGGATTTGAATCTGAGCTGTCCGAAACAGAGGTGGTTTTTGGATCAATTGTGCTCGGATTTGATTAATTAAGGGTATGAGATGTTGCGATTTGGATTCGCAACGTGTGTACGAGTAACTTGAGCTATTGGTTGGACGATTTGGTGTTATATTAAAAGAGTATTGCGAATTTGGCTTGGTTTTGTATGTTCATTAGAGTTCCAGATTTCTGAAAATTGATGATGAAAATTTGAAGATCTTCATCATCTGGTTGAAGATTCACTACAATCTTCAATTCTTTATCTTAATTTGTTATAAAATCTAATTCGTTTTACCTGATTCGTCCGACACGTGGTCTGATTCATTATTAAATTCTCTAACAAACTTGTGTCACGTGGCAAAGTTTGTTATAATCGTCGTAACAACTTGATTCATTAATTTACTGTAGTTGATTCGTTATCAACTATAGTCACTTCACGCTCATTGATTCTTCACCTTGAATCATTGATTCGTTACATTGATTCGTTAAGATGAATATTTGATTCGTTACTCTGATTCGTTACTTTGGATTCTGATTCGTTAATCTTATTTGTGAGATTGATTTGTCAATTTAACCTGATTCGTTGACTCAGTTCGTTAGTGATTCATTATCACTTTACTATAAACTAATTCGTGTGGTACTGTTCCTTCAGTTCGTTACATTTACTATTCCCAGTTCGTTACAAATTTTCAAATTTAGTCCTTGAAGTTTGTATTATTGTTAACTTTGAACTAGTTATTCACAATGGCTGGTTTTTATGCGTTAGCTTCTCAAAACGCACTCATGCAACAAATGTTATAGTTGGATACTGAAATTGGATCTCATTCCAAGTGTCCTCGACTGATGAAATTTAGTAACTTTGCTAAATGGGAACCTCGTTTTCGTGCTCATCTTGGTTCTGTTCATCCTAACTGTTCCTATTGTCTTGATGAAGTCTATACTGTATCGATGATTGGAGATAAAACTATTGAATTCACTCCTAAAGCTATTTCACAATATTCTCAAGAGGAGAAAAAGGCGTTAGAGATCGAAACAAAAGCTTATTCGACTCTTACTATGGCTTTGCCAGATACTATATTTCATCAAGTGGGAAGCATCAAGATAATTGCATCGTTATTTCAACACATCAGAATGAGAAGTATGGGTAATACTGAGGAAAGTAAATAGGTGATGTTAAAGTTTCAATTTAGAAATTTTAATCTACTCAAAGGTGAAACTGTTGAGGAAATGACTACCCATTTCAATCATTTAATTGCTGAAATGGATAAATTAAAGATTGAACCATCTGAATATGATAAGATTGATACAATCAAAAATGCTTTACCGAGTTCTTATTCCACATTTTTAATGGTGTTGAAAGAGAACACTATGTGAAAATCGCCTTTTAGCCACACATGTGGTCTAGGCGATTTGCCACACTTCGGCTTAAATATGTGGCTAAAAGGTATTTGACCACGTTTGAAAACCTTCCAGACTAGTTTTGGCCACACATGTTTTTCTTCATGTGACCATCTATACCTACTCAGGTACTTTTCGCCACACTTTGAAAAAATCCTGTGACATAAGCTAGCCACGTTATAAAAATGTGTGGCGAAATGTGACCTACAGTCATAGTTTGTTTGATCTTTGATACATGTGATCAAAAACACATGTATTAGCCACACTCAAGGGAAAACTGTGACATTTAACTAGCCACATCTTTTAATAGTGTGGCCAAATGTGACGAACGGCTACTGTATTGATAATAGATGTGTCTAAAAGGTAAAATATATAGCCACTTATATTACGTTGTGTGACCTAATGTCACATTTTTAGCCACATTTTTAATAATGTGGCGAAATATGACGAACAACCATTGTATTTATTAGTAATGTGGCTAAAATGCTTAAAATATATGGCCACTTATACGAAGTTGTGTGACCAAAGAGTAGTTTAGTTTTATTTTTCCTAAGTTTTTTATTGTCACGGATACACTTATTATATGTGGCTATAAGTGATAAATGGTCACACTTAAATAATTTTTAAGTGTGTCCAAATGTAATTAATGGCCATTTATACGAGGTTGTGTGACCAAAGAGTATTTTAGTTTTATTTTTCCAAGTTTTTTTATTGTCATGGATACACTTATTATGTGTGGCTATAAGTGATAAATGGTCACACTAAATTATTTTTATGTATGTCCAAACGTAATTAATGGCCACACGGTAAATTGATGAGTGACCAAGTAATCATTGTCTTTCCAGTTTCCTTGTGCCGCCAATTTCAAATAGTCAGGGAGATGTACCGGTTTCTGATGATGGTGTTTAAATACCACTCATGGTTTTCGATTTCCCCCACATCGCCTCCAATATTCCAGCAAATCACAATCAACCCATCGCCTTCTTCACCATCTTCTTCACGGTTTCCGAAAATATTATGGCGCCGGGAAATTGGATTGTACGAGAACAGGGTGAGGCTCCACCCATCTACTACGACCCCACCTTCTTCACCATTGTTTTCAATTTTGATTTCGGCGCCGTCCGGAAGAATCAAATGGTGAGGTATGTTGACTATGTCAAACCTCTAACCTTCCGGTACCAACAACTTAACCGAATGGTTAGGTTTCTTGGGTACACCACTGCTGATTATTTCAGCATTGTGATGGAAGCCCGAGGCATCGAGGTCGTCTGGATCGGGTTGAACGGAATCGAGGACTTCAAGGCTGTGTCCGCTTATGGAACATTACGTACTGAGGTGCACCTTCATCTGCAAAGGCAAAAGTACTCTACCTACACCTCGGACGACATGTGGGAGAGGATCATGCCCTCTCTTACCCCAAAAGAGAATGATCAGATAAAAAATTCATATATGGAATCAGATGATGTAGATTCAGAACTGGAATCTGATGCTAGGTGTTAGGTTTTTATAATGTAATGTAATTTAAGTATTAACTATAAATATAATTAATGTATTTTTGGTTATTCTGCATTACACTTGATGTTTGAATGTGTATAACAGATATAGTAATAGTATTAAAAAAACAACCAATATTTCTATTAAGCGTATTTAAAGCGTACTATAGTAATAATATTAAAAACGACCAATATTTCTACTAAGCGTATTTAAAGCGTAATAGATATAGTAATAGTATTAAAACAACCAATATTTCTAGTAAGCGTTTTTAAGGCGTACTAGATAGAGTTTTTTTTATTTTAATTAACTTTAATGTAGGATATCATTACATAAATATATATCCAAGATTTTTGACAGGTAGTAGGCATAAATGTAATTAATTTTCAAAATTAATTAGCTTGCGAGCGTTTACAAAGCGTGTGAATACCATTTTGACAGGTAGTATGCAGTTACTCAACAACCAACTATTTTGACTTTAATGTCTGCAATAAAACTTCTGACTGAAATTTATTACGCTTATATATATGTTATGTGAATTTCAAACTTGGCCAAGCAGAAAACATCTAAGGTTTCCACAGATCTTAAACTTCCCAAATATCTTAATTTTTGATAAAATCCCTTCCAAAACTCGATGCCATCACCAGATCTTAAATTAGGTTACTGGTGATGGCATTGAGTTTGGAAGGGTTTTTTCAAAACTGAATTTTATTTGTTCAAAGGCTTCTTCAAAGTCTAAGACTCACAGATGCTTTGGTCAAAGATCTGAGTATGTAGAGTACAATTTTGGTATGCAGGTTAGTTAAAAGAAGGGCAAAATGGTCTTTTTTATAAAATGAGTTGATAATGTTTTGCAGGAAAACCAGCTGTTGAAATCAAGTTGAATTAGAAGCAGAAGAACAATATGAACAAATAAAGGTTGTGCAAGAAACAAAACCAGCAGGCGGAGAAATGATGACTGTCACAACATGGAAATAAAGTGGATTAATTGTGATAACATGATGTTGTATTTTATATTTGTTGCTTATTTGGTTTCAGCGTTACACTTGATGTTTGAATGTGTGTATTTAGTTAATGTCTAGTAAGCGTTTATAAAGCGTACTAGTTATAGTTTTTTTTTATTTTAATTAACTTTAATGTAGGCTATCATTACATAAATATTACGTACTGAGGTGCACCTTCATCTGCAAAGGCTAAAGTACTCCACCTACACCTCGGACGACATGTGGGAGAGGATCATGCCCTCTCTTACCCCAAAAGAGAATGAACAGATGATAAATTCATATATGGAATCAGATGATGTAGATTCAGAACTGGAATCTGATGCTAGGTGTTAGGTTTTTATAATGTAATATAATTTAAGTATTAACTATAAATATAATTAATATATTTTTGGTTATTCTGCATTACACTTGATGTTTGAATGTGTATAATAGATATAGTAATAGTATTAAAAAAAACAACCAATATTTCTAGTAAGCGTATTTAAAGCGTACTATAGTAATAATATTAAAAACGACCAATATTTCTACTAAGCGTATTTAAAGCGTAATAGATATAGTAATAGTATTAAAACAACCAATATTTCTAGTAAGCGTTTTTAAGGCGTACTAGATAGAGTTTTTTTTTATTTTAATTAACTTTAATGTAGGATATCATTACATAAATATATATCCAAGATTTTTGACAGGTAGTAGGCATAAATGTAATTAATTTTCAAAATTAATTAGCTTGCGAGCGTTTACAAAGCGTGTGAATACCATTTTGACAGGTAGTATGCAGTTACTCAACAACCAACTATTTTGACTTTAATGTCTGCAATAAAACTTCTGACTGAAATTTATTACGCTTATATATATGTTATGTGAATTTCAAACTTGGCCAAGCAGAAAACATCTATGGTTTCCACATATCTTAAACTTCCCAAATATCTTAAATTTTGATAAAATCCCTTCCAAAACTCGATGCCATCACCAGATCTTAAATTAGGTTACTGGTGATGGCATTGAGTTTGGAAGGGTTTTTTCAAAACTGAATTTTATTTGTTTAAAGGCTTCTTCAAACTCTAAGACCCACAGATGCTTTGGTCAAAGATCTGAGTATGTAGAGTACAATTTTGGTATGCAGGTTAGTTAAAAGAAGGGCAAAATGGTCTTTTTTATAAAATGAGTTGATAATGTTTTGCAGAAAAACCAGCTGTTGAAATTAAGTTGAATTAGAAGCAGAAGAACAATATGAACAAATAGAGGTGTGCAAGAAACAAAACCAGCAGGCGGAGAAATGATGACTGTCACAACATGGAAATAAAGTGATTAACTGTGAGAACATGATGTTGTATTTTTTATTTGTTGCTTATTTGGTTTCAGCGTTACACTTTATATTTGAATGTGTGTATTTAGTTAATGTCTAGTAAGCGTTTTTAAAGTGTACTAGTTATAGTTTTTTTTTATTTTAATTAACTTTAATGTAGGCTACCATTACATAAATATATTTCCAAGATTTTTGACAGGTAGTAGGCATAAATGTAATTAATTTCCAAAATTAATTAGCTTCTGAGCATTTCCAAAGCGTGTGGATACCATTTTGACAGGTAGTATGCAGTTACTCAACAATCAACTATTTTGACTTTAATGACTGCAATAAAACTTCTGACTGAAATTTATTACGCTTATATATATATATGTTATGTGAATTCCAAACCTGACCAAGTAGAAAACATCTAAGGTTTCCACAGATCTTAAACTTCCCAAATATCTTAAATTTTGATAAAATCCCTTCCAAAACTCGATGTTATCACCAGATCTTAAATTAGATTACTGGTGATGGCATTGAGTTTGGAAGGGTTTTTTTAAAACTAAATTTTATTTGTTCAAAGTCTTCTTCAAACTAAGACCCACAGATGCTTTGGTCAAAGATCTGAGTATGGAGGGTACAATTTTGGTATGCAGGTTAGTGAAAAGAAGGGCATAATGGTCTTGTTTTTTATAAAATGAGTTGATAATGTTTTGCAGGATAACCAGTTTTTTGAAAGTAAGTTAAATTAGAAGCAGAAGAACAATATGAACAAATAGAGGTTGTGCAAGAAAAAAACCAGCAGGCGAAATGATGACTGTCACAACATGGAAATAAGTGGATTAACCGTGACAACATGATGTTGTATTTTATATTTGTTGCTTATTTGGTTTCAACGTTACACTTGATGTTTGAATGTGTGTATTTAGTTAATGTCTAGTAAGCGTTTTTAGAGCGTACTAAATATAGTTTTTTTTATTTAATTAACTTTAATGTAGGCTATCATTACATAAATATATTTTCAAGATTTTTGACAGGTAGTAGGCATAAATGTAAATAATTTCTAAAATTAATTAGCTTGCGAGCGTTTCCAAAGCGTGTGGATACCATTTTGACAGGTAGTATGCAGTTACTCAACAACCAACTATTTTGACTTTAATGACTGCAATAAAACTTCTGACTGAAATTTATTACGATTATATATATGTTATGTGAATTCCAAACCTTCCCAAGCAGAAAACATCTAAGGTTTCCACATATCTTAAACTAACCAAATATCTTATATTTTGATAAAATCTCTTCCAAAACTCGTTGCCATCACCTGATCTTAAATTAGGTTACTGGTGATGGCATTGAGTTTGGAAGGTTTTTTTTTTAATACTAAATTTTATTTGTTCAAAGGCTTCTTCAAAGTCTAAGACCCACAGATGCTTTGGTCAAAGATCTGAGTATGGAGGGTACAATTTTGGTATGCAGGTTAGTGAAAAGAAGGGTATAATGGTCTTTTTTTTATAAAATGAGTTGATAATGTTTTGCAGGAAAACCAGCTGTTGAAAGTAAGTTGAATTAGAAGCATAAGAACAATATGAACAAATAGAGGTTGTGCAAAAAACAAAATCAGCAGGCGGAGAAATGATGACTGTCACAGCATGGAAATAAAGTGATTAACTATGACAACATGATGTTGTATTTTATATTTGTTCCTTATTTGGTTTCAGCGTTACACTTGATGTTTGAATGTGTGTATTTAGTTAATGTCTAGTAAGCGTTTTTAAAGCGTACTAGATATAGTTTTTTTTTATTTTAATTAACTTTAATGTAGGCTATCATTACATAAATATATTTCCAAGATTTCTGATAGGTAGTAGGCATAAAAGTAATTAATTTCCAAAATTAATTAGCTTGCGAGCATTTCCAAAGCGTGTGGATACCATTTTGACAGGTAGTATGCAGTTACTCAACAACCAACTATTTTGACTTTAATGACTGCAATAAAACTTCTGATTGAAATTTATTACGCTTATATATATGTTATGTGAATTCCAAACCTGACCAAGTAGAAAACATCTAAGGTTTCCACAGATCTTAAACTTCCCAAATATCTTAAATTTTGATAAAATCCTTTCCAAAACTCGATGTTATCACCAGATCTTAAATTAGATTACTGGTGATGGCATTGAGTTTGGAAGGGTTTTTTTAAAACTAAATTTTATTTGTTCAAAGTCTTCTTCAAACTAAGACCCACAGATGCTTTGGTCAAAGATCTGAGTATGGAGGGTACAATTTTGGTATGCAGGTTAGTGAAAAGAAGGGCATAATGGTCTTGTTTTTTATAAAATGAGTTGATAATGTTTTGCAGGATAACCAGTTGTTGAAAGTAAGTTAAATTAGAAGCAGAAGAACAATATGAACAAATAGAGGTTGTGCAAGAAAAAAACCAGCAGGCGAAATGATGACTGTCACAACATGGAAATAAGTGGATTAACCGTGACAATATGATGTTGTATTTTATATTTGTTGCTTATTTGGTTTCAACGTTACACTTGATGTTTGAATGTGTGTATTTAGTTAATGTCTAGTAAGCGTTTTTAAAGCGTACTAAATATAGTTTTTTTTATTTAATTAACTTTAATGTAGGCTATCATTACATAAATATATTTTCAAGATTTTTGACAGGTAGTAGGCATAAATGTAAATAATTTCTAAAATTAATTAGCTTGCGAGCGTTTCCAAAGCGTGTGGATACCATTTTGACAGGTAGTATGCAGTTACTCAACAACCAACTATTTTGACTTTAATGACTGCAATAAAACTTCTGACTGAAATTTATTACGATTATATATATGTTATGTGAATTCCAAACCTTCCCAAGCAGAAAACATCTAAGGTTTCCACATATCTTAAACTAACCAAATATCTTAAATTTTGATAAAATCTCTTCCAAAACTCGTTGCCATCACCTGATCTTAAATTAGGTTACTGGTGATGGCATTGAGTTTGGAAGGTTTTTTTTTTAATACTAAATTTTAGTTGTTCAAAGGCTTCTTCAAAGTCTAAGACCCACTGATGCTTTGGTCAAAGATCTGAGTATGGAGGGTACAATTTTGGTATGCAGGTTAGTGAAAAGAAGGGTATAATGGTCTTTTTTTTATAAAATGAGTTGATAATGTTTTGCAGGAAAACCAGCTGTTGAAAGTAAGTTGAATTAGAAGCATAAGAACAATATGAACAAATAGAGGTTGTGCAAAAAACAAAATCAGCAGGCGGAGAAATGATGACTGTCACAGCATGGAAATAAAGTGATTAACTATGACAACATGATGTTGTATTTTATATTTGTTCCTTATTTGGTTTCAGCGTTACACTTGATGTTTGAATGTGTGTATTTAGTTAATGTCTAGTAAGCGTTTTTAACGCGTACTAGATATAGTTTTTTTTTATTTTAATTAACTTTAATGTAGGCTATCATTACATAAATATATTTCCAAGATTTCTGATAGGTAGTAGGCATAAATGTAATTAATTTCCAAAATTAATTAGCTTGCGAGCATTTCCAAAGCGTGTGGATACCATTTTGACAGGTAGTATGCAGTTACTCAACAACCAACTATTTTGACTTTAATGACTGTAATAAAACTTCTGATTGAAATTTATTACGCTTATATATATGTTATGTGAATTCCAAACCTGGCCAAGCAGAAACATCTAAGGTTTCCACAGATCTTAAACTTCCGAAATATCTTAAATTTTGATAAAATCCCTTCCAAAACTCGATGCCATCACCATATCTTAAATTAGTTTACTGGTGATGTTATTGAGTTTGGAAGAGTTTTTTTTAAACTGAATTTTATTTGTTCAAAGGCTTCTTCAAAGTTTAAGACCCACAGATGCTTTGGTCAAAGATCTGAGTATGGAGGGTACAATTTTGGTATGCATGTTTGTGTAAAGAAGGGCATAATGGTCTTCTTTTATAAAATGAGTAGATAATGTTTTGCAAGAAAACCAGCTGTTGAAAGTAAGTTGAATTAGAAGCATAAGAACAATATGAACAAATAGAGGTTGTGCAAAAAACAAAATCAGCAGGCGGAGAAATGATGACTGTCACAGCATGGAAATAAAGTGATTAACTGTGACAACATGATGGTGTATTTTATATTTGTTACTTATTTGGTTTCAGCGTTACACTTGATGTTTGAATGTGTGTATTAAGTTAATGTTTAGTAAGCGTTTTTAAAGCGTACTAGATATAGTTTTTTTATTTTAATTAACTTTAATGTAGGCTATCATTACATAAATATATTTCCAAGATTTTCGACATATAGTAGGCATAAATGTAATTAATTTCCAAAATTAATTAGCTTGCGAGCGTTTCCAAAGTATGTGGATACCATTTTGACAGGTAGTATGCAGTTACTCAACAACCAACTATTTTGACTTTAGTGACTGCAATAAAACTTCTGACTGAAATTTATTACGCTTATATATATGTTATGTGAATTCCAAAGCTGGCCAAGCAGAAAACATCTAAGGTTTCCACAGATCTTAAACTTCCAAAATATCTTAAATTTTGATTAAATCTCTTCCAAAACTCGATGCCATCACCAGATCTTAATTTAGGTTACTGGTGATGACATTGAGTTTGGAAGGGTTTTTCTAAAACTAAATTTTATTTGTTCAAAGGCTTTTTCAAAGTCTAAGACCCACAGATGCTTTGGTCAAAGATCTGAGTATGGAGGGTACAATTTTGGTATGCATGTTAGTGTAAAGAAGGGCATAATGGTCTATTTTTTATAAAATGAGTTGATAATGTTTGCAGGAAAACCGGCTGTTGAAAGTAAGTTGAATTAGAAGCAGAAGAACAATATAAACAAATAGAGGTTGTGCAAGAAACAAAATCAGCATGCGGAGAATGATGGCTGTCACAACATGGAAATAAAGTGATTAACTGTGACAACATGATGTTGTATTTTATATTTGTTGCTTATTTGATTTCAGCGTTACACTTGATGTTTGAATGTGTGTATTTAGTTAATGTCTAGTAAGCGTTTTTAAAGCGTACTAGTTATAGTTTTTTTATTTTAATTAACTTTAACGTTGGCTATCATTACATAAATATATTTATAAGAATTTTGAAATGTAGTAGGCATAAATGTAATTAATTTCCAAAATTAATTGGCTTGCGAGCATTTTCATAGCGTGTGGATACCATTTTGACAGGTAGTATGAAGTTACTCAACAATCAACTATTTTGACTTTAATGACTGCAAAAAAACTTCTGAGTGAAATTTATTACGCTTATATATATATGTTATGTGAATTCCAAACTTGGCATTTTGTGCAATAGTGTGCATTTTGATATTTGAAATAGTGTTGAATAGCATATATATATATAGGGGATGGTTCATGCGAGAAATGATATTACAACGAGAAGTGCGAGAAATGAATCTCATCCATTGATTAAACACATCAATGGTTTCAAATAAAAGATGGTACTTTTGTAATTATTTCAATAATGTAATAAGATGTTATAGGTTAAAGAGGGCAAAATCGTCTGAATGTGTAGGATTAAAAGTTGTAACTTTAGTAATCCCTTCTTTCAGGACCATGTATAACTACCAAACGGTTTACAATAATCATCGCTCAAAATCCTTCCACTACAAGCATGTGATTCAACAAATCGGCGATGTTAACTACACTAATTGTGTTTGCAAATGTAGAAGAATCAAAAATTGTAAGCATAATTGGGGTTTTTGATCAAACTAGACATACGTAGGGATTCGAGGTATGTAGGCTAATTTGTGTATTGCTTTTGTTATGAATAACTCAAAACATAATGGATTTTATTTTTTCATAAATTTTCTTCTTTAAATTATTGATTTTGGGGAAAAATTAGGGTTTTTTTGTGTGTGTAGGGACTGTTTGCAAGATATTGACAAGGGTTATGAAATCCTCATAATTACTCTCTAATTAGCTAGCCACTAGACTCCCCGTGAGACAAACGTTTGCTACCAGATATTGATACAAAATCATCGGTTTTTAACGAGATTGATTCTTTATTTTTAAAAGTGATCATTTTCATTATCATCTTAAACTGATTTCGGGATTCTTCTGGGTTTCCAACTGTCTAAAGTTCAACGATATCAGGTATGTCATCTTTGATGCTTTTCTTAACCTTCTTCTTTGTTTTGTTTGTTGAAGGAGTAAATACGTAACTGAATTTATACCTTTCATAATCGATTCATAATTTTTTATGTTTGGGTAAAAGGTTAGGTTATTTTGGTGGGGTAAACCGAAATATAATAATTCCATCCTACCTATGTTTAAACATCACAAATCATTTTTCTTTTTTTTTTCTAGAAATATCGATTGCATTTTTTTGTTTAATTTCATTATTTTGGTACTAGGTAATTCCATAGTGTTCTTTTAGTATATTTCGCATTTACCTTAGATTAAAAGTAAGCTTTTGTAAACCTAGTTGCTCCCACTGTGCAGTGGCATTCACTAATTATTTATGGAAAAACCATATTTTTACGTTTATACGCATTAATGCATTATAAGTTGCTTTTGGTTAGTTTAATATAGAGTTTATATGTCTATTTGTAGATATAGTTAATTGATTTGTTTAATGCGTATGGCACATATTAGGTGTGTAGGTATGTCCGTGGATTTGTGTACAAGTTATGTGCATTTCATAGGGATTACAATAAGCAGCGGGGTTATTTAAATTGTTGTGTTGGTATGTATGAAGTAACTGTGTATGTAGTAGTTGTACTATGTAGAGATTCTTATTAGATGTGTATGATGTATGTGCAAGCTATGTATATATTGCTGATGATTAGTATCATTCGCAAAAGATTTGAGTAGGTATCATCAATGAAACTGTATTCTAAGTAAATCATTTATGGAGGAGGTTATGTTTCTTAAGCAAGAGATAAATTAGTTTTAGTAACTGAAATGATAGATAAATACTATGTTTGTAAATAGTTTTTCTATTGTGTATGGCATATATTATGTGTGTAGGTACGTGTATTACGTATGTGTGTAGGCACGTGTATTATATAGGATGTGTAGGAAATACTTATTACATGTATATTAACTATGTCTATCTAATGCTTTTGATTGTGTTCCCGATAAATTTTGACTATTAAGTAATAATGTGACTGTGTATGCAACTATATTATTCAGTTTAGGACGTAAAACAATTTCAATGTAGAATATATGTTTAACAATGGAAGTGTGTATAATATAGTATTACAACTATGTTGTGTAGGTATTTATGTTTACTATCTAATGTTTATATTAGGTATGCAGGTATGTTATTGGATAATGTATGTATCAAGTAGAGTGTGTATGGGATAAATAAACTATGTAGTGTAGGAACAAATGTAACATAGTTGTTTATGTACATAATATATGGATCACGTATAGTGTGTAGGGATAAATAAATTATGAACTGTAGTAATAAATATAATGTAACTGTTCATGTACATCATGGTTGTAAAAATCGTGCCTAGGCGCCGAGTACTCAATGAGTAATCCCTGAGTAATCCCCGCCTAGGCCGAGTTCTCGGTGAGCCATCCCCGAGTACTCTCCGACTAAGGCCGAGTACTCCCAACTCCCCAGTCGACAGCCTAGGGTCCGCCTAGCGACTTTTGCAACCTTGATGTACATAATGTATGGATCTTGTAGAGTTTGTAGGGGATAAACAAATTATGCAGTCTAGGAATAAATATAATGGAAATTCTTATGTATATAATGTATGGATCATGTTATCTGTGTACGGGATAAATAAACTATGCAGTGAATAAAAAAAATGTAACTGTGTATGTACATAATTTATGGATCGTGTAGACTGTGTAGGGGATAAATAAAGTATGCAGTGTAGGAATAAATATAATGTAACTGTTTATTTATGGATCATGTAGAGTGTGTAGGGATAAATAAACTATGTCGTGTATGAAATAAATATAATACCTCTTTATGTACATAATGTATGGATCATGTAGACTGTGTAGGGGAACAATAAACTATGGTGTGTATAAATAAATATAACGTAACTGTTTATGTAAACTTAATATTCTTGTTTATGTATGGTAAATACTATGGTGTGTAGTTTATCAATATATTGTGTAGGCAGCAACAATGAAAAATTGTCGTTGATGTAAGTGAGAGACACGATATTAAATAATAATAATAATGTCGATATGGTGCTAACTTTTACTTTTTAAAGTTGTTGTGTTTGAGGTTATTATTAAAATATGCCTTAATTAATTATTGGGTTTATGGAATATTATTGTTGATTGTTTGTCTTAAAACTTTAGCTATCACCACTTAGGCGGGTCGGTCATGGAGATTTTAAGGGTTTCTTCTATGGGAAGGTCATGGGTTCGTGCCTTGAAAGAGAGAATTTTTCGTTATTTGTTAAAAAAAAAGTCAGGTTAGTATAAATTTGTTGAATTATTTTTAAAATACATAACTTAGATATGTATGTTTTCAAGTTTATTATTTGATTTGTTTTTGTTTTGTTAACTTTTGTTTTATTTTTCGAATAGAATTGAATGTGAGACATTTGGCATTTAAAGGTTACAAAGAAAGTAGTGGATTGCCTTTGACAAAAAAAGAAACACGAAAGTACTGACAATGAAGGATATTGGCATTAATTTTTCACATTACATCATGAAAATTATCTATCTTTTTAGTTTCTTGTCAATGATATCCAATTTTTTGAGTGATTGTAACGGATTTTATAAAATTTTCAAACCCAATAAACCAAAGCAAGTTGAATAGTTTGCTATCCATATAGTATGATTTTTGCAGTTAACAGATTTGTTTAATCATTATTATGTATAACTCTCTCATTTTTTAAATATGTTATGTATGTATCTTTTTAAAATATCTTAAAATCAAATCTCAATACTCAGATCATTATAAGTCGATGCAATATGAACAAGGGCTTATGTTAATTATGTCGCAAATATTTGAAAACTATGGAAATCCAATTTTCTCATTCAAATAAAATGTTTTTGGGGGAGAAATATATGTTTCAAATTATTGGAATTTTGGATGGTTGATAAAGAAACAAAAATTGAATTTAAATATGATAATAGAATTTGAATAAAAAAAGATTACTAAAAAATATAATACTATAAATCTGTAAAATATGATTCTATTTAGATTTAATTTAAACGTAAATAAAAAAACAAATAGAAAGAATTAATACATCTTGTAACCCCATAGCATTATTAGTTACCAAAAATAAATTTTGGAGAGATTACAATGATACCCCTATATATAATTTAAATATAAAATAAAAAGAAAAAATTTGATTGGTTGTAATGACTTCTCGCACTTCTTGCAATAAAAACACTTCTGAAATGAACCTAATCCTATATATATATATATATATAATTATTTGTATTGTATATTTGCAATAGTGTTATATTATATACAAAAATAAAAAAAATCGATATAGTGCATATGTGCATTAGTGTTGTATTACATATATGCAATAATGTGTTTTCGATACAATTATTAGTGTTGTATTTGCATATATTCAATAGTGTGTATTAGATAATGTATTTGTGTTGTATTATATGCAATAAAACCCTATTTTATATAGACAATACAAATTAATGCACATACGCATTACATCGACGGTTTTTATAGGAACAATATCATCTTATTAAAAGGAGGAAAGAAAAAAAAATTACAAAATAATTTTTTAAAAATAGTTTAAAATAATTCTTTACTAGTTCTCTCTTTAAGATGAGTTTTCTCTAGATCTCACCCCTATATATATATATATATATATATATTTAGAGTATATATATTAGTAATACTTACTCGATATACGGCGCTATTTCAGGTGTATTCTGCAGCACATAGAAATGTGCTCTCTTGAAGAGATCATGAGAAACTTCAACTGATTTAGAGCCTGTGACAGGAATTGTCTCCCCATTATCATCATGCTTATCATGTAGAATACCAACAGTACTCTTGATGTTTTTTTGGTATTCGCTGAGAAACTCGATTGTTCTCCTCAGCAATGTACCCTTCTGGATAAGTTTTGTTTCGCACATGCCCTTTGATAACCTTCATACACCTTTCAAAGGGATACATTCAACGAAAGCATGGTGGCCCACATAATTTTATCTCTCTGACAAGGTGCACGGTCAAGTGAACCATGGCATCAAAAAATGATGGAGGAAAGTACCTCTCCAGCAGGCACAGTGTAACTATTTGCTCTTCCTGCATCTTATCATGCTCTTCTACAATAATTTCTTTGCTACAAATTGACTTGAAAAAAAAACAAAGCCTGATTATAGCATTTCTCATTTGTTCTGATATGATGGACCGTATTGCAAGGGGCAGAAACTGTTGCATAAGCATGTGATAATCATGTGATTTAAGGCCTTGTAGCTTTCTTTCTTTTAGATTCACCAAACTAGAGAAGTTAGAACAATAACCTAGTGGAGCCTTCAGTTTATACAATGTTTCTCAAAACATGTCCATGTTCAGCAACGTACCGACAATACTTTCTGCCACATACTTTTCAACATGCATCAAATCAATACAATGTTGGACAGTTAAATACTTCCAATAGCTGAGCCGTTGGTACCATATGTTGAACTTCTTCCAATATGGTTGTGGCGTTGTGTTATCCCTTTTTCTCTTACTTCCACTTAGGGATTCGGATCCCTTTCCCCATTCATTGTTAATGTTTTTGACCTCGTCGTATATCTCTTCCCCTGCCATAGGCTCTTTAACGGTTCTCATCTCTTCTTTTCCGTTGAACATCTTTGTTTGTTTTCTGAAAGGGTGGTCATGTGATAAATACCTTATGTGGGCAGCATAACTCTGCTTCTTTGTGTGATAAAGTCGAACACACTGAGTGTCGCCTCGAAACATTACACAACCTTTGAATCCACTGTAAGGGCAACCACATAGTGTACCAAGAGCAGGGTAATCATTAATCGTCCATAACACAAATTCATGTAGTGTAAACATTTCTTGTTTATATGCATCGTATGTTGGCTCCCCTACCTCAAATAAAGATGCTAGATCGTCAATTAAAGGCTTTAAAAACACATCAAAATTGTTTCCTGGCACTCGGATATTAATAAGGAAAACAAGATGAACTTTCTTTTCATACACATCCAAGGTGGAAGGTTGTAAATGACTGCTAAAACAGGACATACACTGTGGTTTTTGTTGCCTCTATGTACATCGACCCCGTCAGTGCAAATCCCTAGACGAAGATTTCTTGTCTCGCTTCCGATGGTATCGGAGTACTTGTCATCTATGGCTTTCCATGCTGGTGAATCTGATGGGTGGCGTAAAACACCGGGTTTATTGGTACTCATGGCGTGCCATGTTAAATTCTCTGATGTGGTCTTTTATTGAAAGAGACACTTGAATCGTGGAATAATGGGAAAGTACCACAGTACCTTAGCGGGCGTGTTTATGTAAGTTTTCTTAGTCTTCTCATCCACCTTCCACCTTGACTTGTTACAAACTGGACATGCTTCCAAATCCTTGTAACCTTATAGTAAATAATGCAGTCGTTGATACACACAAGTACCTTTTTGTATCCTGAGCCCATTGCCTTCATCATCCTTTTGCCCTCATACATATTATTTACCATTTCGTTATCTGCATGTAGCATCTTTTTCAACAATTCTAGAAGTTTATCAAAGAACTTATGAGATACCCCGTGCTTTCTATTCAAGTTGAGTAGTTGTACTAATGCAGACAACTTGGTGAAGTCAGTACATCCTTTATACAGGGGCTTCTCAGAGTCAACAAGTTGTTGTAGAAACTGTTTATGCTTCTTGTCGTCTTTGAAATTGTCTTTTGCAGCATTTACCATATCTACAGTTTCACAGGCATTTGTCGGAATGTTGGTGTCAAGAAGACCATTATTATTATCACAATTAGTTGAAATGCAGGTGCAGACAAACCCAGTATTATTAACATTAGTTGGAATGTTGGTGTCGGCTTCTCCATGTTTTATCCAAGTAGTATAATTCTTATCAATTCTAAACCTGTACAAGTCATGTTCTACATCGTCTACACTAAGAGATACATGGTTCACACAGCGAACACATGGACATGAAATAGAAATTGGTGGTGATGTCTCCTTGCAATTACGAACAGCAAAATCTAGAAATGCCTTAACACCATCTTTATATGCTTTACTGCACCTGTCGCCTACTGACATCCAAGACTTATCCATCTTCCAAGAATTTTTTTATTAACTGTGTTATCAACGATATATATATATATATATATATATATATATATATATATATATATATATACTAATTAACGTCAAAAAATATAACTGAAATTTTATAATGTATGACATTAAAAGCAGAGATATTCGGTATAATAAATACACTACCTGAGATTAATAAAGCTTTTTGGTAGGATTGAGTAGCCGGCAACAATTAATTGATGAGAGTTCAATAAATACACTAGCAGATTTATTAGGGTTTGGTGAAATTGTGAGATTTTATTTGGTCAATTAATTGATTTGGTGAGATTGTGAAATTGATAATTCGATTAATTGGCGGGTAAAAATGAAAATTTTAAACATCGAAATTCGTTATAAAAATATTAGAAGAGGTTCTATTATGTTCTCAAACGGTTGAGGCCCATGTGATTATATAAATATTAGAAGAGATTCTATTATGTTCTCAGGGTGTAGCTCAAACAGTTGAGGCACTTGTGATTAAACATAGATTGCAAATATCGCGGGTTCGAAACTCAGGAGGAACATATTTTTATTAAATTTTTATAGTAACCTGTTTTTAATGAAATAAATACACTGTGTACGGTCAAATATCTCATTTTGAAAACACTCAAACTAAACTACTTATTAAAAGGCCTTTAAATCCGTTCAGAAACATAAAAATACATCATAATAGCTGGTCTAAAATCATAACAAAGTTTCTTAGCTTTTTACTCAGATTACAAAACTAATTAAAAGCCCTAAAAACAACAAGAAGCAAATAAAATACAATATCTTCACTTTTTATTCTGATTCAATCCGTGAAGCTACACTCCTTGCAAGTTGATCCTCTAATGACTTATTTGCCCTTATCAAGATAGGAATTATGTCTGTACATCTTGTGCAAACATCATATCTTGTAGACGAAACACAATCAGGCCATATAAAGAAATCAAATTTTTTGCCCTAAGTTAAAAAATATAGAGCTTATGGTCTACAATCAACATAAAGACGGGATGAATTCCAACTTTATTTGCCATTTCACTAACCTGAGATGCACAATTTTAGAACCTCCGGCCTGTATTTTTGGCGGTCCTTGATGTTCTTATAATGGCTTCTTGACCACAAAAACATTAAACCTGAGATCGATTGCTTCTGTTACTGATGTTGTGGTCCGCGATGAGATTTCTTCCATGGAGATCGACTACTTCTGTTACTGGATGTTATGGTTTTTTTAAGTGTTTTATTTTAGTGTTTATGGGGGGGGGGGGTGAAAAGGGAGTTTTTATTAAAAACAAAACTATATATATATATATATATATATAGGAGGGTTTAGAAAGGAGTTTTTATACATAAGCGTGTTACTAGCGTACTAGAATAGTTATATATGTTTTTGTACATAAGCGTGTTACAAGCGTAATAGACTTTGATTCTTTTTTCCAATTAATCAAAAACCATCAATTATTCAATAGCTGATTTTGTATATAAGCATGTTAGTAGCGTATTAGAATATTTATATATGTTTTTGTACATAAGCGTGTTACAAGCGTAATTGACTCGTTTGTACAAATATATAACATATCTTAACCTAATCGTTTACAATGTGCTTTTTTGTTTTATTTTTAGATTTAACAAAGTGTTGTTTACGATTTAATAAACGTATGACAAGCGTTTTTAACAAAGTGTTTTTTGTTTTTACGATTTGTTTTAAGACACTCCATAATTACCATTAATTAAAAGTTTTCATACAAAAGGCACCATTACAATACATCCCATGAAACAAAAGAAGAGAGAAACAAAAGAAGATTGAATAACAAAATGGATGTTACAAGAAACTATAAAAGTAAAGCATTTAAAAACTAACCAACCAACATTCAAAATAATAAACTAAAAAATGTATCAATACAACCATCTAAACTTGAAAATAAACCATACAAATATTTCACAAAGTCACCAAATCACAAATGTTCCAAAAATCACCAAACACAATGCGCATTCTTGCACTAATCAACTTTTGAAACTAACAAAGTACCTTCATTGAAGTCATATTCAAATATGCACTTATCACCAATCTGTAATTCATTTTCCTCCTTGAAGTTTTTTCATTTTGGTAAATAATATCTGAACTTCAGATTCGACACTTCACCATGAAGTTTCAATTTTTTTACGACCTTCAGGATTGACCAAAGTGATTAGCATTCCATCATAGGCATCAATCTTGGTAGCAATGTGACACAGAAGACGCTGTGAAAAGCAAATTTCAAATATACTATAAAGTTAAGATGATATTGTTAAAATTTAAACGAATATACTTGTAAATAAAAAAGAAATTTAAAAATTCAATTTACCAATTTCTTGGTGACGTTCATGTGGAAGACAATTTTAGAGTCATCATTTTGCTCATAAAGATGAAATGGCTTTTGGGAGGAACTACCTTGATTGCTTAGTTGATAGGTGAGAAACAGCTGATTTGGACCAGGAAGGATAAATTCTATGCCATCTTCATGAAAGACATTAATATGAAATGTAATATCTGATATGATTTCAAACACAACAAACGAACCACCTTTCAAGTTTGTTTGTTTAAAAACCTCAATCCATCCATCCTCTAGCCTACAACCCATTCCATCCCAAAGACATGAAACTTTAAACATAAATCTATCTAGAGCAATAAGCTCGAGAAGCAAATTCATGTAATTTTCACCAAATTCTTGAATCACGTAACACTCAGGGAAATCCTGTTAAACAAGTTAATTAATAGACATTTGAATTTGGAAAAATCATTAAAAACAGAAATTAAAACTTACCAAGTAATGGACGTGTCGATTTTTGACTGGAATGCATAACATAGTACTGGATTGATCATTTACGTTTCTTTTGAAAGTAAACATATTCAACATTCTCTAATTATTTCAGTCCAAGCGGTTCCAAAATATTAGTCATCAAGTACTTTGATTGTAACTACAGAAAATGTTCTACCACTTTGATCATAAATCAAACGACAGTCGGTATTCGATTTAATGTCAGCAAACATTGGTTGAACAGCTTTAGGAATGAGCTATAAATAACACAAAAAAAGTTCTTAGAATGTATATCTTGCAAAACCGTAAAATATTTCAGAAAAGAAATTTTTTGATAACATTAACATACCATCCAACTCATGGAATCGCTGTCGATATCTACCAGGAACTTAACCCCATTATTGAGACGTGACATTTTTATGTTAGACGAGTCTGTATGTTCAGAACAAATTAACCAGGATAAGCGATGTCTACGAATATCATTGACTACATAAATCACAGTAAATACGAATTACAAATATTCAGGTTTAGAAACATAAATTGCATTAAATTCTTACCAGAAAGCGAGGTTATAAAGTTAGAAGTTAGATTCTCGATTTAGGGTTATGAAGTTAGAGCATTCACATCAGCTCCTTTATCTCTAACTCTATAGTTTAGAAAAAAAATCATCTTACTATATAATCTGATGTGTATTTTATTTATCCTTCCACATCTCATTCTCTATATCTAACTCTATTTTATTAAATTAGTATTTTTTTTTCTCTTTCTTCCTATAACAACCTTTAACTGATAGTTCATAAGTCGCACACATTTTTTAACATGTTTGCATCTTCAATCATTCAAAATTGAGAAAACTAAAAAACAAAACCCTCATATTTTCAATCAATTTCGTTAAGTACACAGATGTATCGAGTAAAAGGGGATTTCTACCAAAAGATGGAGAGGGATGCGAGTAACCACATAAACAATGTAACTCACTTGAAGATCGAGATTTGATTTTTGGCACAGAAAGCAAATTTCAGAATTAAGATGCGAAATGAGGAGAGAAGGAAAATGGGAAATGAGAGGGAAAATGGGAAGTGAGAGGGAAAAAAAGCAGGCTGTTGATATAGTAGGATTAAGATTGGTGGGACCGTGATCACAATCTTGACTGGTTTGAATTTTTATTTTATTATTCTATTTTTTCTACACATTTAATTATATATATATTGGTTTTTGTTTTATAACTTATTGTATCTAAATTTTTAAAAAAATATAAAAACATAGTCTTACTTAGTTTTTTTATGAACATTTCGGTACAAATTTCGTTAAAAATTGAGCTCGCTTAAAAAATCGTATTTTTTAAATAAAATTAAAATTTTATCCATTATTGAACTATCTTATCTTAACCATTAATAAGATTTTATGGATAAGATTTACAACTTCGTAATAGAGAAGCTCATAACATTCTAGTGTTATCATTATTATAATGAATAAGTATGTAGTTTTGTATCATTATCATCTTCTAGGTTATCATCATCACCATATGTGTTATGATGATGATAAACATCATAAAGTTATCATCATTATCATGTGTTATAGTGGTTATCATCATCATAATCATCATTCGCCGTCACCATGAAATGGCATAATCATCAGACATGCGGGTAATCAATGTGGTCATTGTATAGGCTATCGTAGTCGGTATCGATCAAACGGGTAACATATATCTCGTTATTGGTGTCATCATCATCGTCAACAGCATCATCAACACCAACATATATATGACCTATTTCCATGTACGGGATGTAGTCAACATCATATGGGTTATCGTAAACAAAACGCCCAATATTAGCGATCACTGTCGGCACCATCTTATGAATTGTTGTCGTCATCAAATGATATCATCAGTCATATAGGCTACCATCAGTATGACTATCGTATACGTTATCATGGTTGTCGTCGATCATATGGGTTACATGTCATTAAACATCGGTGTCACCATCATCATCAACATATACATATATATGTATGTATGTGTGTGTGCGCATCTGTGTGGCGTATTATCATATAGGTACCTATAATTGATCATCATCATATATATGTGTGAACATCATCATAGACATCATGATCATCGTACGAGCTATAGTCGCCATCGTATGGGCTAGCGTAAGCAAACCGTACCATATAGGTTAGCAGCATCATTATGATAATCACCACCAACCCAGGTTGTCATATTATATGTATTCATGTGGGTATCATTATATTAGCATCTTCGTCATCATAATTGGGCCAATCATCATGGTCATCATACGGCATAGCACCGTCATCGTCTCATGGATTACATATCCTCAATCATACTACACACCATCTACTACCACCATCCACCGCCCACATTCGCCACAACCACTGGCACCAACCACTAACCACACTAACCACAACGACCTCCAGCACCAACCACTAACCACACACCACAACCACCCACCACCACCACCCACCACACCTCCGTCACCACCACCACCCACCACCACCACCCACCACATCTCCGCCATCACCACCACCACCCACTACCCACCACCACCACACATCCACCACCACGAACCACCACACATCCGCCACCGTCCATCACCATCATGACCACCTTAACCCACCACCACCCACTAATATTATATATATATATAATTATACAATAATACCTAACCGTACGATTAAAATTTAAAAGCACGCGTCTAAGCTTCTTTTAAAAGAAAATAATTACCCTCTAACGACGATAATTATTCCCAAAATTCAACTGTGAAGCACAACCTCGTAAGTCAATGTTCCTTAAAACCATCGACGATTCGTTTCCACTGTGAAGAACAAGGTCGAAGCACTAGCACAACCACAAGCATAAAGAGAAAATGAAGAACCCTAACTCATCTACTCCTGGAACGGAACCAAGGACGAAGCACAAGCACGATAGGTCTCAGAATAAAGATGGAACGGGTGTTAATTTATGATTTTTTAGCGTTTTAGGTTTAATTATTCTTAAAATGTAACCGATGTGAGTTTAAGCATCAGCAATTGAGTTTTGCAAAGCATTTGTTTAAATCATCTTATGTAAAGCTACCATCATGTATTAAAGCGTTTTATAAGCGTGTTGTTGCTGTAATACATATCTTTGTTTTTTAAAAATCTGTGTGTAATATTAAAGCATGTTATAAGCGTATGCTATGCCTGTTATGGCTTTGGTATGAGAATTATCAATGTGATGTTTGATAAACGTGTTCTGTTTACTTGTGATTCGTATTGTTATCCCCTACCCCATGTTTTATTGTATATATGTGATTCAGTTGTCGAAAAAAACAAGACTGATAAAGCTAAGCATCTAAACGAGAAGAGAGATGAAAATACAGATAAAAGGAAGACTAAAAAAGTTGCTCATATGGTGAAAAAGGTGAAAACAAAACGTGTTGTGGAAGCAGAATCTGATTCAGACCTTGACACAAAAATTGACAGGTTGTTGTCAAAGTGGAAAGAGGTGGAACACAACACCTCTGACCTGGACTTTCAACATCCGAAAAAGAAAGCCATTATAGAAAAGAAGCCAGCCGAGAGGACATCAAGAAAACATTTTGTTGAATTTGTAGACAAAATATTGAAGAATAGGTGTGCATCTTATAATATTGTTGATGTAGTGAAAGCAATGACCCCTGCCCAAAAAACTTGTGTAGAAGAAATGGGTTTCGGGTCAATGTTAAGATTTCAAGTAACCCAAACTCCAACAACTTTGGGATATTGGTTGCTCAGAAACTATAATAACCGTTTAAATGAATTGAACATTGGGAGCGGTGTTATTAAGATAACACCACAAAAAGTACATGAAGTGTTGGGGATACTAATGGGTAAGATTCCTGTTTTAGACAAGAGTAGACCAATATTGGAGGAAGATGTTACTACAGATTTGTTCAAAAATTAATTCACGGCAAAATCAAGAATAAGTATGAAGCATGTGAGAGAGAAACTGGCCGCGGATCAAGGAGTTGGTGAACTGTTTATGATTAATTTCCTTGTGTTGTTCAACACCTCTATAGGATTTATGACAAAATCAACAACAGTCAATCAACGATTCATCACCGCAAGTGATAAAACCTCGGATATTCCAAATATGGACTGGTGCAGCTATGTTATTGAAAACTTGAAAATGACAAAGGAAGACTGGAGAGATATCAACAGTCAATACAACGGTCCGATCACCTTCCTTGTGATTCTTTACACGCATGAATACCAGATAAAATATGGTCCATTTGGGACTCCTGTCACAACGCCTGCAGTCAACTACATAACAACAACTACTCTTAATAAGATGGAAAAATACTTGGAATAATGGTCCTCCCTTAGAAGAAGATGAGGTTGGTGGGACCGTTGGTGTTGCAGATGCTACTGAGGTTGCTGCTGCTGTTGCTGTGACATTTAGTGTTGACGGGAAGGGGATTGATGCGGCTGCTGCTGCTCCTGCTGCTGTGACCATTAGTGATGTCGGGAAGGGACTTGATGAGACTGCTGATGCGGCTGTTGCTGATACTGCTGCTGTGACAGTTAGTGCTGTCGGGAAGGGACTTGATGAAGCTGCTGCTGCTACTGATTCTGTGACAGTTAGTGCTGCCGGGAATGTGCTTGATGAGACTGCATGTGGTGGTACATATGGTGATGCATCTGCCGGTAAGCCTGGAGTTGAAGAAAACACTGAAGCTGAGGAGAAACAAGAACATGGTGAGATACTTGTTATTTTCTTCTTAAAAAACTCTCATATATCTTATTTCTATATGTATTACATGTAATGCGACGTTTATATAACAACATTATATATAATCAAAAATAGATGGTCAAAGTGCATCTGAAACAGATAATGTCGATCGAACAGCTGAACAAGATTTGGATGATTATGTAAGCGTTTATTCACCTTTAAGTTTGCAAATGCCATTGGGAACACACACCCAGAAGCTTGTTGACTATTATTTAACTCCATTACAACTGGTTTGGATAAATTAAAAATGTTTTTGAATTAACAATAACTATATTTTCTTTTTACAGTCTTGGAATAAGGAAATGGATAAAAAGTTGAAGAAATTTGAAAAAATTTGCTCATAGATCAATGAGTTGGTCCGTCAAGGAAAGGATAGATATCCATCAAATCACAATATCTTTGCTAGATGTTGTGAATGGGAAAACAGATTCACTAATAATGTGGTCCCTAAAACACAAGAAACTGACATCATAAAACGCTCATCACTCTTTAATTTAGGTGAGAAAAAAATTATATTTTATTCTTTCAAGTTTCTCTTTCCCGTTTCAAAACTATTTTTGTTTAAGTTGAAAGATCTCAATACTTATACAGCTGAAGAAATAGATTCAGCTGATTCAGATGTTGGTGTTGGTGGTCCAGTGGCTACTCTACAAGGTATTTGGACTAAATTGATTATAAGTATAATTAAAACGCTCATAAAACGCTTATGCTGTTATTTTAAAGTTATTACATCTGTGTGATGCAGTTGATTCAAATGTTGGTGTTGGTGGTCCAGTGGTTGCTCAAATAGGTATTTGGGCTAAATTAATTATAAGTATAATTAAAATGCTCATAAAACGGTTATGCTGTTATTTTAAACTTATTACATCTGTGTGATGCAGTTGATTCAGATGTTGGTGTTGGTGATCCAGTGGCTACTCAAAAAGGTATATATACCAGCCTAATTATAATCACAGTTAAAAACGCTCATAAAACACTTAGGCTGTTATTTTGAACATATTACATCTTTGGTTGTCGTAAAAAATGATGCAGGTGATGCAGGTCAAGAAAACAATGTCTCATGCGCAGATATTGATAAAGTTGTTAATACAGTGGTTGAGTCGGCTAAAGAAGGTATTTAATTATAAATAAAAAACAAAAGGGGTTAAAGGTATTTAATTATAGTTACAATTATTTTCAGTCAAATTTAAAATGAGTTGTTTTATGTTTAACAGTTGACACCGGATTGTCAACAAGTGATAACCTCATTACACTGAAATCTCTATATCTTCTGAGAGAGGTTGACGTATCCACTAGTGTCAAATAAGATGAAGAAATAATTTCAGAGTATATATTTTTTTGTCTTGAAGACATTTGGGAGGAGGTCTACAAGTCCACTCACACATAATCGTTCAAGGTGATCTTTGAAAGCTACTGTCCTGGCATTTATATAACCACCAATGCAATGGATGCATTCATTGAACTAATGAACTATGAAGAAAAGAAAAAATCTGCAGCATCACCGTTCAGATTATTTGCTTCAAGCACTGTGCTGGTACAAAGTAATCTACTTTCTTTGTACTATTATAAAATGCTCAATAAACACTTTAATCATCTGCATTTTAATTATTATACAGACAAGTGACCATTATGTTGAGTCAAGGGGTTACACAGACAAAGAAAGACTAGATGTGTTTTCAGACAATATCGAAAAACAAATGGCAATTTTTGGAATTCTATCACTCAAGGAGGTTGATATAGTGCTCGTGCCAATTCTACAACACGATCATTTCTTTGTGGTTACCTTCAATCTTCAAACAGGAGTGATAGAATTACTTGACAACAGTGCAAATCAAGAAATACCAACTGATGCAAAGTTTAAAAGCTTAGAAGACAATCAAAAGCAATTAGAGAGAATTTTGAGGAAAGACACGGAAAGACTCATGATATACTGGTAAACATGTATACCTTAAACCCAAAAAACATACATACCTGTTTTAAAAATTGTCAAAATACTTAAATTGCTTTCTATTTTGTTTAGAGAAACGTCTTTTGCATGTATCTTAATACAATCAAACACCCCATTACTCAGCAAATCCAAGTAGCAACCATCAATAGATTGAAGAGGAGAACAATAAATAATGGAATAGATTGTGGTATTTTTGCTATGAGACACATGGAGAAATATGATTGGAATAGACCATGGGGGTGTAGTTTTTGCAAGGAACTAAACAACAAAAACAGCTAAAAAGGTTGAGGTCAAAGTATTTGTGCAAAATCCTTCTCTCGGATGTAAACCAACACAGAAATACTCTTATCAAGAAAGCACAGGTATTCCATGAAAATAACAAAACTTTTTTAACCGGAGATGAGTTGATTGCTGGACTTATGAAAATGCAACAACAAATTTGAATGATTTCAAAATTGACTGCTATATACTTTAAGATACTTGTTAGATATTATGATATGGACTTATGGAGATCTCTAGTCTTCTGTTACCACTTTGTAATGTTACATGTTGAATCAATGTTTTAACACAAACATAAAAATTTTATTATTACCAAAACACATATAAACATACCATCACAAACATACAAATTTTATTATTACTAATCTTTGAGTGACATAAGAAACTTTAACTTCAATTCCATTAAGCAATTCAGTTGAAGAATTGCGTTGCCCAAAAGTTTTAATTGGTCAAGCTCTCTCTGTCCTACATCAACCATAAACAAAACAGCAAGATCTCGGATAGTACTAGCGGGCATTCGAGTAAGAACTTTTGCAATGACATCCCTGGCATCCAAGTTGTTGCTAATCTTTACAAATTCTTCAGTAAAAGTTTCCCAACAAGCTTTATCTGCCTCGATTTGATCCTCAATTTTCCTCCTGAGGACATCCTTGTAGAATGTGGATGATGACGAGCAATCCATTATTAACTAAAAAAAATAATTTAAAATTATGTTGGTATATGAGTTTTACAAATATGGTGTAAGTATATATAACCAAAAGGCTCACGGACCAAATAGTTAATATGTAAGCAAAATTATTAAACGGAAAAGACACTTTTAAAGGGAAAGACACTTTTAAAGGAAAAGGGTGTCCCACACTCACAAATTTAAAAAGAAAAGACACTTTTAAAGTACACTCACGGACGAATAGTAACTCTGTAATAAAAAAAAGGGTTTCCCACGCTTGGGAAACGCTCACACTTGTCTCATGTGTTTTTTTAAACTAGAGATTAATTACATTTATTTCACCTGTCAAAATTGGGAAAAATATTTCTATATTATACATTTGTCAAAATTAATTTGGGAAATTAATTACATTTATACATACTCACCTATCAATATCTTGGAAAAATATTTTTGTAAAGATAGCCTACATTAAATTTAATTAAAAAAACTATATCTCATGCTTGTAGTACACTTTAAATAAGTTATATCTTACAAGATAGGCTACAAATCAAACTTAACTACATTAAATTACTGTCTCAACTACCGAAAATTAAATTTTAGGTCTATATATTGTAACATCTATTTTGTTATTCACTCACACTAAACATTTCAAAAAAAATAATAAAAATGTATTCTTGTGACAAAACCGTGAAGAACATGGTGAAAGCAAGGATGTCTCTTGAAAAAGAGAAAGACGACACTTTGTTAAAGACAATCGAAGAGATTAGGGCTAGACTCACATTTGAAAAATCAAAGACCCTCGACTCATGTAAACTCATGTTGATGGAACCAGACACTGAATTTAAGGCAAAGGCTGTTGGTTATCTGAAACGACAGTCTGCATGCTACGACTCAGTGTGTGGGACTCTGGTTGACACCGTAACTACGGTGTCAGCCAACATGAGTTTTAACGAGCTGGGGTCGGAGATTGTGGACAAGGCAGAGTGATGGTGATGTTAGCTTTGCTCGTCTTGGTTTTTTTTGTGATGTATTGCAATGGTACTTTTTGTATGACATCTTTTGATGAATGGTAAATATGGATTATCTTAAAATGCTTTCTTTACATGTTTTATGGATCATCTAATGGCTATCTCTTTCTTTGTTAAAAACGCTTGTGTTTAGGTTAAAATATGTTATATATTTGTTCAAACGAGTCTATTACTCTTGTAACACGCTAATGTACAAAAACATATATAAATATCCTAATACGCTAGTAACACGCTTATCCCCTTTAATTTAAATTAAAAACTATGCCAATAATCTATTGGTTCTTAATTAAAAGGGAGGCAAAACTCAAAAAACTCCAAATTGGCTCCAAATATTCAAAAACTCCAAATTATTTAACACTCCAAAAATCAAATTACACTCTAAATTATTAAAAAACTTTTCCACTCCACAAATCAGACGACACTGAAGGCTACTCCAGAAAAAACAATCGAAGATGAAGCTGATAGATCAAACAATTAAAGAAGAACATGTTTTATACTCCGATGAGGAAGCCAACAACGGCGACGCTCAATCAGACGACACTGAAGGCTACTCCAGCGAGGAAGCCAACGACAACGACGCTGAAGGAGACGATGATATAGCGACGATGGCTATCGAACCCATCAACAGTTTGGCTACTACGAAAAAACCTACAAGGGGGTTGACGAGGTTACCTAAGCTACGTACCAATTATGCAAAATCTGGTGGTGTCAGACTGGTAGTGGATTTTGATAATCTGTGTAAGTTCACTGGCCAAAACAGATCAAAGTTTGCAAGTTTTTTAGGGGTTATTGTAAGGGAAATAGTTGGCTTGAGACATTTAAGTTGGAGGGAGGTCACAAAGGAGCTTAGAGATAAACTGTGGGAACAAATAACAGTTATTCTTTATTTTTGTTTGTGCATTTTATATATGTTGTTTCATCACAGAAATATTTTGAGAAGTAATTTACTTTTACTGTATTATATTATGCAGAAATATTTTGAAATTGAGGCGTGTCACAGGCCTTCTGTGATGAATCGGCTAGGACACCTTCTTAAGAATTTCCGAAGAAAAATGTGTGCCAAATACATTATGCCGAACATCGGTAAACCTCTGAAGCTGAAGGAGATACCCAAGGGACACAGGATGATGATCAGGCAAGAAGACTAGGATAGCTTCTTTGGGTACACAATATAAGAGAAGTTTCAGGTTTAAATCCTATAAACTATAAGAAAAGTTTATGTTTTTTTTAAATATAATTAAATGTGTGGTTGAAGAAACACTCGGCTTTAACAAAGGGAGCTCGAGCAAACAATGTTTTTGATAATCACATGGGACGAGAGGGTTATACCTACCTTCGATAGAAACTGGTAATCACCTCACTCTCTAGTTCAATGATTTGTTTGTTATATGTCTAATGCATGACCGCCAAATGCTTTCTCTTGAATATCTTACAAGGTCAAAAACAAGGAACTTGCACCGGATGAGATCCCCGGCCGTGCATTAATGTGGATGAAAGCAAGGGAGGACAAAGATGGTGCATACATGAATGTTGTTGTTGAAGGCGTGGCAACCAAATTAGTATGTTTTAGTATTAAAATTTTTAAATCATGTTAAAGTCAATTCATTTCCACACACACAGCCTTATATTGGCGTCAAACAAACTTGAGTATGTCTAACTTGTCTCAACACTTGATGTGGATACATAAGCGTGTTACAAGAGTAATAGACTTTGATTCTTGTACATAAGCGTGTTACTAGCGTATTAGAATATTTATATATGTTTTTGTACATACGCGTGTTACAAGCGTAATAGACTCGTTTGAACAAATATATAACATATTTTAACCTAATCATTTACAAAGTGTTTATTTACTTACAATAGTTCATGAAATCTGACGTTTTATGCTTGTAAAGAATCAGCAGTTTGACATTTGTTTTCTTGCAGGTTCAGCATGAGGAGCAGATCGCCTCCGAAGCCCTGGCACTTGAACCGTGCATAGATGTCGTCACCTTAGTGCTTGGCAAAGAGAAAGGTGGGGTTTTAAAAGGGATTAGGTACGGATTGACAGCAGGTAAATATTGGTGTGTGAGTCGGGTAAAAGGCTCGCTTAAGGAACGGATTTCCCAACTTGAGTATGAGGCGGTGAGAGAGATGAAGTGGTGAACAAGTTGACGAATCTACTTGAAACCACGAATCTATGCTAGCAAGCCGTGAGAAGGAACAGTTAGCATTTGAGGCCAGGTTTAGACTTCTCGAAGGAATGTTGCCGCAAATGTCGGCAAGTCAAGTAAGTGACGTATGTTACATATAAACATATTAATTAATGCATTCAACATATATAACTGGCACTGTTTTTGTCACAATTCGTAAGTAAATCTTGTTCCTAATCTGGTTGGTTCTAACCAAAGTACTAGTGTTGTGGGGCAAAATAAAATGCCAGCACCAGTAAGTATCTGACAGTTTCTTTGTTTATTACAAATTTCCATGTGATTTTTCATTTTTCATAACCTAATAAATTGATTTGTAGGCCAGTTCTGTAGGAAACATCTTTACCTCAGGTGAGGATGTGCAACAAGAATCCTCTCCTCAGGTAAGCATTTGACAGTTTGATTGAATTTTTTTAATAATTAACTTTCCATGTGAGTGTGTTGATTTTGCATAAGTTAATTGTAGGCCAAGTCTGTGGATAAAATAGTTGTCCAAACGGTACTCGCTCCCCAGATCGCGACATCAGTAAGTATTTGACAATTTTGGTGCTTTTTATAATTCGTTTCCAATGTGAGTGTGCTCATTGTCTATTACTGAACTGTAGACCAAGTCCGTGGACAAAAATGTTGACCAAATGGTAGTAGATCCCCATAGCGCGACATCAGTAAGTATTTGGCAATTTCAGTTTTTTATATTTTATAACCTAATAAGTCTAACAATTCCAATTTCTTTTATATTACCAATGAAGCCTGTATAGAACAATGTTGACAAAACACACAACTACACCACACTCCGGATGGTAACGACTCAAAAAAACCAACAGTACTTGACTGTTTTATATTTTTTGTTCCGAGTTTTCCCTTTAATTGTTTATAGATTTCCATCCATAAGCTTATTCATTGAATGGTTTTTAGGTAAAACAGAGAAGCCGTAAAAGAAAAGTTGATGTATTTACGGTTGAAGCTTCCCAACCTCCTGAAATAAAGGTATGTACTGCGCAAAACATTGTTAATTTCCCACCAACATGGAATATCCATGGGTATGTACTTATATATTGACTTCAACTAAGCCATCTTAATTTCCCATGCTTGTTTATAGGTTTATGAGTGTCGTTTATGTCTTAATGACAAGCGTAACAAGGTGGCACATGGTAGAGTTCATTGGTCACCGGTTCCACAACAGTTTCATGGAAAAACAATCTCGTAGGGTTCCTATAAAGTTAGTATTGAAGAAGCCATAAAGAAACAAGCAATTATTCCTTGTGAGGCGGGTGAAATTATGACTGTTGGTGACGCAACTGGTACTTTTGTTACTTGGCCAGAACACCTAATCTTATGTGACCAGTAGGTTTGTTCCCTTTTAACTTTAAGCCTATACGAAAACTTAACCGAACAAATATCTATGTTCATTTTCATTTATTTTAAAAAATGAACGCTTGTGTTCGTTTATGTTCGTTTGTTTATAATCTAAACGAACATACGCTCATGAACATAAATGAACGAACGGAACATGTGTTCATGTTCGTTCGTTTTATTAAACGAACACAAATTTTGTGTTCATGTTCATTCGTTTATTAAATAAACGAACATAAACGAACTTCCCGCCGAACGGTTCATGAACAGTTCAACGAACGTTCGGTTCGTTTGCAGACCTACTATTTTCTTCTATTCAATTACAAAATATCACAAGAGATCATATCTTTTGTGACAAGGAGGTTGGTTCCTATTTTATTCTATTCAATTACAAAATATGACATTAATTATACATATTTGTTTTTCATATTCTGTTGTTCCAGCTACCACCACTCCCATCCTCAAAAGAACCAGACAGATCTGGAAAGAAGCCAAAGGCAAAGTACACAACGATAGACAGGGTGACCAAACAGAAGACAATGAGAAGTGCCAAGAAAACCGACGCCTTACCTAGTATATAGGTAGTCGTTATTTTGTATTTTGTAAGATATTTTGCATATATCTTACAAAAATATGTATACATTTGCTTAAGTGAATATTATTGTTAATATAATTTGTTTCTAATTTTGTTTTGTCATGCTTGCTTACAGCTGTTTTATATTACTGCACAAAAAAAAATTATATATTGCCTAATTACACATTATTTGGCCACATAGAACACATTAAATAGGTGTGGCCAAAAGTAAGAAAATAGCCGCACCTCAAATTACAAAAATTAGAGTCTATAAATGACCATTAGCCACAACAAAAACATTGTCATGTGATGAAAGGGTAGCAAAGTTGATGGGGATAACAAATTATGTGTGGCTAAAAGTGTGACATAGTCACACTAAAAACTCATGATTTTATATATCACCATTACCCACACCATGCTTGCTTCATTTTTTGTGTGTGTGACCAAATGGCATGAAATAACCACACTAGCCATTGGCCACACTTTCATCACTTGGTTTTTGTTTGTGTGGCGGAACGAGATCAAACGTCATTGGAAAAATCACTATGTGTGACCAAAGTATGATAATAGCCACACTTTGTATTACAAAAGCATTATGTGTGACAAACGGTAAGACAATGGCCACACCACAAACTACAAAAGAGTGTTTGAGTGGCAAGTTCACATTTTTAGCCACATTGACAATAACCTCCAGTGTCTATATGATATGACTGGCCACACAATACATCACTATGTGTGACGAAAAGTTTGACAATAGCCACACTTTAAATTAGGAAAAGCATTATGCGTGACAAACGGTAAGACAATGGCCACACCACAAACTACAAAAGAGTGTTTCATTGGCAAGTTCACATTTTTAGCCACATTGACAATAACCTCCAGTGTCTATATGATATGATTATCCACACAATACCTCACTATGTGTGATGAAAAGTTTGACAATAGCCACACTTTAAATTACGAAAAGCATTATGTGTGACAAACGGTAAAACAATAGCCACACTATAATCTACAAATGAGTGTTTGAGTGGCAAGTAAACATTTTTTGCCACTTTTAATGTAGATATAATTAGCCACACTATTATTAAATTTAAGTGGCCATTGCTTTGCTATATCAACACGGTATGGGTCACAATGCACGCTTAACACAATCCTATTCATTATTATAAAATTCATGTGGCTGAAACATGAATTCATGTGGCTCTATACGTGCAATGGTAACTCATTGTAAATAGTCATGTGGCCATTTTCTACCGTTTAGCCACACTTATTAGAGAGACTTCTTGATGGCCAGAAACTAATGTATGTACCCTTTAGCCACACTTATAACTACATAAGGCCACTAAAAATTGTGTGTGGCCATATCATACCCACAGTGTCGCGACCTTTGGTCACATATGACCTGAACCAAATGTGTGTGGCTAAAGGCCTACGACCACACCTTTTTCGTGTGACCAAAGGTCAATTTTCACGTAGTGGAATAATTATTTCAAGAATGAAGATTTGACTGCTTCTGAGTTCATGCAAAAGGTTGAAGCTCGAGAATATGACTTAAGATATCAAAAGTCTTCTAAGAAAGTCAAGATCCAGCTTTCTATGGTGGTAGCATGCCTTTAAGCTCAACAGTTGCTCCGATCACTCCATTTCTCACTCAAAATGCACATGAAAACTAAAAACATATAGTGATCCACGTGCATGTTTCTTTGCTTCTGGAGGTTCTTGATCTTCTGGTAGTTCTGGAATGTCGGCTACTGTAAATCAATTCTCGGCACCACCGAATGTGAACATGAAGGAGGCTGAATAAAATTTTGCCTTTTTGTGTGCCTTCATGACTTCTTATGAGAATCTGGTTGGTAGTAAAATTGCCACAAGTGAGTTAGCTGATGAAGATTATGACCAAATCGATCCTGATGATTTGGAGCTCATGGATTTAAAATGGAATATGGCAATGATAGTCAGAAAGGTGAAAAAGTTCATGCAAAGTACTGACAAAGATCTTCCATCACTAAACAAGAAGGTTGGGTTCGATAAATTGAAATTTAAGTGTTATAACTGCCAAGAGTTTGGACACTTTTCCAAGGAGTGTGATAAACCAAATAAGGAGTACACTGGTCCTGGAAGTCAAGATCGAAATTCATCTGGGAAATAGGGTAATGATGCGGATCAGTCTTCTGGGACTAAACCATCTGCTTCTGGATCACAAGCTTTGCTATCTGACATGGATGGAACTGACTGGTCACAAAGATTGTTGTGTAACAACAATCAAGCTAACCTGGTTATGTTCGAGTCAAATGACAATTTTCAAGATGCAAGTGGGAGTGAGCTATCTTCTGACAATGATACTGAGTCTGATTCTGATGACTCATGTGGAAAGCAACCAACTGCTTTTGCTTGCATGGCCAAAATCATCAAGGTTAGTCTGCTTCTTGTGTTGATTTAGAGAAAAACACGCCTAAGTTAGAATCATTGAAAAATCATAATGTTTGTTAAGTGAGAGAAATTGCATCACATAAGGAAACTTATAGACAATCTTTAGATTCTAAAATGAGATCTAGGAAGAAAATTGAAGCATTATCGATATGTAATCATGATCTCAAAGCTGGGTTGTCAGTCAAAATGACAGTTAATGATAAAAAATTTCAAGAAATCTTGAAACATCGTTATAAGATTACTGAGCTTGAGAATGAAGTTCTTGAGTTCAAAAATAAGTTGGATAAATTTAGAAACTCATCATTTTTGCTAAATGAGATAATCGAAGTATCTTGTAAGAAAAAAGACTCTAAAAAGGGTGTAGGTTTTGTTGAAGTACCACCACCATTTCATAATGATTATACGGCAAATCCTTTTGCTTGAAAAGAATAAGAAGTTATTGTGAATGAACCCGTTGTTTCAGAAAAACCTAAACCGATAAAAAGTAATAATGTTAAAGCCCATTCATCAACTCAAAAACATCATGTCGAAAGCAATAAAGTGTTTGTAGAGAACGTTGAGAAAGTTATCATTGAAGATGTGTTTGAACCGGAAATGATACACAAAAACCAGAACATTCCAAGTTTGAATCACATATTATGTGAACCTCATGAATTTGAGGAGGCTGTGTATGGTTCAAACACAACTCAAGTGAAAAAGGAGGAACAAGTTAAGGTTAAACCAATGAAGGCCAAGAAAACAGAAAAACCTAAAATTTCTGATGAGGATTTGATGTGTTTTATCAATCCTACGGTGTCTAAGCCATCAACTGGTCATGTGTTTAAACTTAAGGGAATAAGCACAATGTTCACTGAGAAAGACATTCCACTCGATACCATCTAACCCGAATTGATTGAAAGTGTCTTTCACAATGAAACGCCTAAGGTACAAGACCTTAAAAACAAGTTTGTAAAATCTAAGACATTGAAAGTGGTAGATCCGTTTATAAAGGCAAAATGTTTGTTAAAATATGCTAAAAATGTTCAGTTTGTAAAATCAAATGGAACTGATTCTTTACAAAGCTTTTCAAATTGTTCAAATTTGGATTTTTATATGAAACGAAAATCTATGACTTTTGATGACTTGGATAAGGGTCCAATTGCTGGAGTTTATCATCAACCTTCAACTGCACATGTTTCTGCTAAACCTTCACATGAACGTGTTGACATGAGAACATGCTTTCTATGTGGTGAACATGGCCATGTTGTTAGAAACTGTGGCTTGAAGAAAGCTCAAAATCTTCATCTGTTTATCAAAGAACAATCCAAACCCGTTCCTTTGATAAAGGAGATTTTGAGAAGACCAACGTCGTTTGATGATGAAACTCACATTATGTTTCTAATGTGAATCCTCAAAAGGTGATTCATGTTAATGAGAATGTAAGTTATGATAAGCCCAAATTTGTACCCACTGAACCAATTTGCAAAAATGTGAACGCGAATATTATTCAAGCTGCTTACTTAAGACGAAAGTCGAAGAGACCTGTGACATACTCAGCATTCAGATTCACTTAATGTTAAACTTCCAAGAGAAACTCAAGATGTGCCCAAGACTAAGGCCTGGGCTGCCTTTTTGAACTAATCATTTTCTTTTCGTGTGGAGGGGACCATTTATGGTGAAAACTGGATTATGGATAGTGGATGCTCTCGTCACATTACTGGCAACATTGATCTTTTAACAAATGTGAAAAATATACAAGGAGGGTATGTTGTGTTTGCTGGAAATTCGGGATGTATGATCACAAAAGAGGGTGATGTGTCAAATGGGAGAATCACGTTTGAAAAAGTCAACTATTGTGATAAGGTTGATCATAATTTATTAAGTGTGTCACAAATTTGTGATAAGAAATACAATACTGTATTTAGTGATAAATAATGTCTTATTCTGAAACCGGGATACGTCATTCCCGAGGACATGGTTGTCATGCGATCCCCTCGATCGAATGATATATATGTGTTAAACATGTCTTCTAAAGCATCAACTTCTGTGGAAACGTGTTTTGTTTCTAAGGCAACTGAAAAGGACACGATTCTCTGGCACAGAAGAATGGGTCATATTCATGTTAGGAAGATGAATTATTTAATGGCTAATGACTTGGTCGAAGGTGTTTCTTTGAAACATTTTAAATTATCCGACCACTGTGTTGCTTGTAAAAAGGGCAAACAGAAAAAGAAGTCACACCCATCTAAATTACTCAATACCATTGATACTCCATTGGAACGACTTCATATAGATTTGTTCAGTCTTGTGAATCGTGTGAGTATCGCTGGGGATTGGTATTGTTTAGTTGTCACTAATGACTATTCAAGATATTCATGGGTTTTATTTATGAGTTCAAAAGATCAAACTCCCATCTGGTTCAAAACTTAATCACTAAGATCGAATCACTATACAAACTAAAAGTGAGACGAATTCGAAGTGATAATGGTATTGAACTTAAAATCAATGTGTTGGATTTATTTTGTATTCAAAAAGGAATTCATCGTGAATATAGTGCTCCTTATGTACCACAACATAATGGGGTGGCTGAAAGGAAAAACAGAACATTGATTGAAGTAGCGGGAACTATGCTTGCAGATTCTAAGATTCATGTTCAATTCTGGAACGAAGCTGTGGATACTGCTTGTTATACGCTTAATCATGTTTTGACTGTGAAGAAGCTTCAAAAGACAAGTTATGAGCTTCTAAACAAGAGAAAACCTAATTTAAAGTACTTGGAACCATCTGGTTGTCCTTGTACTATGTTGAAGAAGGATGCGGGAAAATTCGAAGAAAAAGCTATCGAAGGTTACTTCTTGGGTTACGCGTCACCTAAGGAAAGAGTATTTAAGTTTACCTCGGGTTGTGTAGAGGAGTGGTACCATGTTGATTGTCAAAGGTATACCTCACCTTCCCAAGGAAAAGGTCTTGATTTGATGTTTGATTATGAAAGTTTATTTAATTCTTTTACTAAAATGGAAGATCAACGGGATGAAGATTTGGTTCGTGCATATTTAGGAGATCAATTCTTACCTCCAAGACCTTCTAGTTATGTTTATGTTGATGCTTCACAAGATGATCTTCCTGATACATCTGATGTAATTTCGATTTCATCTGATGATAGTCATTTTGTTGATTCTTCCTCGGCTCCATTCCCTGAAACACATGAGATTGGTGAATCGTCTCATGATGTTGAGGAAAATCTCACTAATTTAACTGACAATGTTGTTGTTCCTGAAAATCCCACTCTTAGGATTCATAATTATCATCCAAAGGACAACATCATTGGAGAACTTGATGTGGGTGTGCAAACACGTCATCAAGTAGCTTCTTCAAGTAAGAATAATGTATTGTGTACTGATGCGGATTTACATTCCTCTGGAATGGTAAATTTTGCAAAATACACTTGATTCCTATCCCAAGTAGAGCCAACGACGACTCGTATGGCACTTGAATATCCTTCTTGGGTAGAAGAAATTCAAGAGAAATTGCAACAGTTTAACCGAGTGTGTGTATGGGATATTATCGATAAACTTGCTAGAGTCAAGAAGCCTATTCCGACTAAGTGGGTATTTAAATGTAAAAAAACGATCGTGGAGTGATTGTGAGAAACAAAGCACGACTAGTGGTGCAAGGTTTCCATCAGCAAGAGGGTATAGACTACACTGAGGTATATGCTCCGGTTGCAAGATTGGAAGCTATACGAATCTTTCAGCCTTATGCGGCTTACAAGAACATTAAAGTCTATCAAATGGATGTGAAAAGTGCTTTTCTCAACGGCGAATTACACGAGGAAGTGTTTGTTTTACAGCATCCTGGCTTTGAAGATCCTGATTATCTGGACCGAGTTTACTGTGTAAACAAGGCCCTGTATGGTCTACATCAAGCCCCGAGAGCTTGGTATGGCACACTCGCCGACCATCTGACTGATAACGGCTTCAAGCGAGGGACTGTCGACTGCACTTTATTTTATAAGAATATTGGCGATGATCTTCTCCTCGTTCAGATATATGTCGACGACATTATCTTTGGGTCAAAAAATGACAAGTTATGTAAGAAATTCGAGAAGTCAATGCAAACAAAGTTCGAAATGAGCTCGATGGGAGAGATGAACTTCTTTTTAGGGTTTCAGGTTCATCAGTCTGAGAAAGGAATCTTTATTCACCAGACTAAGTACGTGAACGATGTCTTGAGCCGATTCAAGATAACTGCCGAAAAAATCCCTTCAACTTTTCTCCCTGTGGGTCACAATTTATCACCGGATGAATTGGAGGTCACCGTCAATCCTACCCTTTATCGAGCTATGATTGGTTCATTAATGTATCTTACTGCTTCTTGATCTGACATAATGTTTGCAGTTTGTTTATGTGCTAGGTACCAAGCAAGTCCCCGAGTGACTCACCTGGCGGCGGTCAAGCGTATTCTTCAATATCTGAGGGGGAATCCTGACATCGGGTTATGGTACCACAATGACGATAATTTTGAACTCACCGCATTTTCTGACTCATACTATGGAGGGGGCAAGATTAATTTCAAATCGACTACAGCAGGGTGTCAATTCTTAGGAAGCCATCTTGTTTCCTGGCAGTGTAAGAAGCAGACAACGGTCTCCACTTCAACCGCTGAGGCAGAATATGTGGCAGCCTCGAGTTGCTGTTCATAGGTCTTATGGATCCAACAACATATGCGTGACTACAGTTTGAAGTTTCTTACCACTCCAATTTTTATTGATAACCCTGCTGCCATTAGCATCACCAAAAATCCCGTACAACACTCTAAAACGAAACATATCGAAATTTGATATCATTTCATACAGGATTGTTTTGAAAAGAAATTAATTGATCTTGAGAAAGTACATAACGAGTTTCAAAAAGCCGATCTATTTACCAAAGCATTCGACAAAACTCGATTTAATTTTCTACTTAGTTTAAATGGATTGAAAACTCTTGCTGATATCCTGATACAAGGATAAGTACCTTTATTTTTGGTTTATTTTTCTTTTATTTTATTTTGGTTTTGGATTTTGGGGGTGAAATAGAAAATACAAAAATATTGCGCTTTTTGTTTGTATAGATAAAATCCAAAAACATTGAAAAAAATTGAAAATGACAAAATATTGTGTTTTCTTGTTTAAAATAATTTGAAAATCCAAAAACATATTAAAATTTTGAAAAACAAAAAATATTGTGTTTCAGTTTGTATAGAAAAATCCGAAAAATCAAAAAGATTGTGAAGTTTTATTGTGTTTTATAAGAAAATAGAAAAATACAAAAAGATTGTGTTTTATGTATGTAAAGAGAAAATTCAAAAAGATTTTTGCATACATTCGCTGAAAATTTTGTCAATTATTCATATTTGAAGGACATATACTTGTATATGTTTGGTCTAGATATTTACTTGTAAATGTTCGGGATAGCCATTTACCTGACAATGGAAAGTAATTGGGGCGATTGTTACGCGTTTTACCTTATTCTCTCGCTGAAATTATGTCAGTTATTTAAGTTTGTGGAACATGCTTACATGTTTTGGTCCTGTTATCTAATTGTTGATTGATAGGATAGCCATTAATCTACAGACTAAAAGTAACTGGGACGATTGAATTTATTTATTTTTTAAGCTCCTCAAAGAAAAAATTTTAAGCTTAAAAGACTAAGTGCTTAATTGCATTGGTGCATTGATAGGTCTTAAACAAGCTGTTAGAGTAAAGTATGTGATATAAATATAAAGACATGCCAAATTGAAAGAGGTGTTAGTCTCTAACAAAAATCACGGTAAGGATGGCAGAAATGTAATAACCTATCATACTCAAACCTTATATTTGTTTGATCACCATAAATAAAATAAAGCAAATAACAAGCGTTGAGGTTCTGGACACTGTGAGTCTTTATGTAGCTTCATCATCCGGGTATTCATATGCATGAATATTTCATCCGCTTTTAGAGCAAACCCAAAGTCATTAAACTTGACCAATGTTGTACATCGTACAAAGTTAAACTACTGACTTGATTAAGATCTGCTATTAGTCATACATTTGTTTCTCCCTTGTGCGTGTCTCAATACTAGTAAGAAACAGACCCCAGGGGATACAATATATGTAAGCCGACAGATGGACTCGTGCATACTCACTCACAATAAAGGAAATTCAATTCATTGCTCACAAATTTCTATAAATTTAAATTTCAATCAACAATATAATGGTTTAAGTCAAGTTCAGGTGATATGGTAAAAATAAAATTAAGCTTGAACCAAGATTAGAGGCAGATAGTTTCTGATTTTCTGTGCTCTGATTGAACATTTAATCATATCACAGAAACGCTTCAAAGTTTGTTATAAGATTTAGGTGGACAACAATATTAATGACCGACTTAACGCCAGTCATAATATTGCTGAAATATAAAATTGTGATGGAAGGGCAATTTGGTCAATATGATTATCTGCTTAAACTAGTCAAAAATCCAAAAAAAGTACTGCTTTTACAAATCATATAAAAACACAAAAATATTTTGTTTTTTGTTTTATTTTTATATTTTATTGTAAATATTTTGCATAAAAAATTCAAAATATAAAAAAGATTTTACTTTATCTTTTACATATTATTTAATCATTTTTAAGTTATGTGTTTAAACATAAAACTCGTTAAGGTATTTGATATTCGAGAAACGAGATTTCGTTGATTTATTTATTATTTTAATTTTTTCTTTTATTTAATTGATTTATTTATTTAATTTAAAATTACATAAATGAAATTCGTTACTCATGAATAATGAATTAGAGTCATTTATAACGAATTGTATTCCAATTCGTTAGCTAATTCGCTTCCGCCACTCTATAAAGAATGACTTTAGTTCGTTATACATAACTTAACGAATTAAAAATCACAAACTAAGCACGAATTACTGCCAATTCTTTATTAATTTGTGTTAAATATTAATTACTTTTTTTAATTTAATTCGTATTCCACATTAACTGATTATGATAACGAATCAACTGATTCGTTATTTCAAATTTTAAATGAATCAGATTATTCGGTGCTTGGGAAACTGTGCAAAGTGGTTACTTATAGGGTTTCGTGAAACCTATTCGTATTCACTATTCATTTTCTTCCCAATTAAGCAATGAACCTCTGCCCAAATTTTTCAGAAAATTCCGACCTTAACGAAATCCTATTTTGATACATATTTCTGATTCGCAAGGTAATAGGAATCAAAACGCGATAGATTTCGTCAAGTTTTATGATCATTTGAAGGGTTAATTAATCGATTATACTATCGGTCTTTAAGTTATACATAAACCCCATAATTTACCTAAGTAAACCATGATTTGTTCCAAATGGACAATACAAATCGTAATACGATGTGTTTCCGAGATCCTTGTGATCATCTGTTTGACTTTACATAGTTAATCATGGCCTAATTGAATCCAGACTGATACTTTGACCTTTATTGTTCTTTCTAATTTTGACTTTGACTTTAATTAGTCAAACATTAAGTTTTATTAGTGACCATTCGTCATAGGTTAAAAAATTGAAACTAATTCGTGTTCAATTCGTTACCAAGGCTTAACGAATCTAATCTTATATAAAACTGATATCGAATCAAAGTCCATTCGTCCTTTAATTCGTTATCTTTTCAATCTGGATTCGTTATGATTAATTCGTATAATTTACTTGATAACGAATTAGTCAGTTCGTGATAACTTGCCATCTGTTCGTTATAACGAATTAGCTTATCTAACAAATGCCATTTTATATTATTATATAATAAATATTAATTTAATATTATTTATTGTTCGGTTTACTAAATCTCGGGTTTATTTATTATCAGTTATGGCTAACAATATGGATCAAGATCCTCCTGCAGCTGAGCCACAACAACAACAAGAACAAGATCTTCCGATGCTCTCATACGACAAAAGACATTATATTTATGCTTTTGTTGGTACAAATTTTGCTGACAAGAATATTTTTGGGGAGATGTTGGCCTTTATCCGTCGCTCGCGTATCAACTATGATGTCACAGCAAATCCGGAAGTTCGGTTAAGCATTATTCATTAATTCTAGAATACTGCTCGTTTTGTGGAGACGAAAAATCATATTGCTGTTGAGGTGAATGCAAGACCAGTTGTGATATCAACTGAGACTATTCAACGGGCGTTGAGTTTCGGTGACACTATGGATGACCCGAGTGAGTATCATAAGGAGCTGATTAGAGGGTTATTTGGTCGATTATTCTATTCTGGTGATTTGAAGATGTCCATGTATAACAGGGCGTACTTGTGTCCCACATACAAGTATTTATTACATCTTCTTATGCACTGCCTTGGTGGACGGAAATGAGGTTTTGATGAATGCCGTATCATGCTTCAGTCGGCATTTGTCGCGTTAATTCTGAACAAACCTTTCATTTCTCGGAGATGATCTTCGATCATCTCAAAGAGAATTGTATTGCCGTAAATCGTCGCAAGAAATTCTTAATGTTTCCACGATTTATCCAACTTTTTTTTCAGGATGCAATTCACGACTTGGTGATCGATCCTATGCTCCGAAATGATGTATTAAAATTGGAACATATGAAAGCGGATACAATGAGGAGGATGAAGTTGTACTTTCAATATACTCCACCAAGATCCAAGCGTTTTATTGGTCATGTATCCAATCCTGTTTCCATATGTCCTTCTAATAATCTCTAGATCCATGATGACTCGGATTCTGAGTGTGAAAAGGGTCAAGGTGGGAACAATGATGATGATGGTGACAATGGTGATGAAGGTGGAGATGATCACCAACGTCGTGTTGAGGTTGAGGCAGCTGCTGTTGAAGCTGCTCAACGTAAACGTAAAGGGAAAGAGGTGGCCGGTGAAGGGTCATCTAAGCGTCGAGTGACTGCTGGAGCTGGTATTTCTTTTGGATTTCAGCCTCCAAGGTCGTCAGTTATTCAACGACTGATGGTGCCACTTACTACTAGCACCCCGGAACTCACGTTGACAACCACACTCACATCTGACCCTAGGCTTGGCATGATTCCACAGTCTATTTTATCTACAATTCCAAGGCCTACGACTGCAACATTGGTGATTTCACCATCACCGACGATGATGCCACCACCGCCTATGGAGTTTTTCATTTATGAGGCTCAATCGTCCTCAAGGTTATGTTCAGCTAATTCCTCCATCATTTCATGCTATGCCACAGGATCAACAAATGAATATGGTCTTGAGCATACTTCATCTTTATGAAAATCAAATGGCTGTTGACCGTCTGACTCAAGAGCATATGATGGACAATCAAAGACAGCTGATGGGTTATGTCTCCTACTATCAACGAGAAACTAAAGAACCCCGTGATATTGTTACGTCTCATGGGGTGAAGATAAAGGAGCAAGAGGACATCATTTTATAATTGCAATGCAAAGACGATGGGCTTAAGAAGCTTAAGAATGATGATGAAGACCTAGATGAGTCAGGTGCAGGGGGAAGTGAGATGAAACAAACTCACGACTCATCCTCAGGTGCAGGTACTAGTGCTGATGGTGATTCGAGAAAACAGATGGTCGTTTTTCAAGACTCGATGAATGCTAAACCAATTGAGTCGATAAAGGCCGATACTGTTATATTTTTTGATGGTACGGGGTGATCAGAAGAATTGTGAATGCTGATGAAATAGAAGTGGGGTAGTTTGTGGAACGGTCCTTAACACGAGAGCAGATTTCTATACTGTTGGGTTTGAATGAAGATGAGCTGAACGTGTTAGAGGCTGAGGATGATGTGGAAGTTGAGGATGATGAGGAAATCTCGAATGATCCAACGATTCAAATGAACACGTCATTTGTTTATGAAGATGAGGAGGTTGAGATTGAGGACGTGATGGCTGAGGAATACCCTGATTTGTTTCAACGATCAAACATTGATCAGGGTGCTCCAGTATTCACTGAAGAAAACAAGCAGCCGAAGATCAGTTGGAGAAAGTTTCAAAGGGCAAGAGCGTTGACACAAGGTTTGATTCGAAGACTGATCCATCTGTTGCTGATATTCAAGGATGGTTTGCTTGTAGAGACAAGAGAGCTCGTAAGATTATCGATGCTTATAGGTATGTTGATAAAGAGCTGAAAGTGGAAGCTGTTGCACGTGCTCAAGCCAATCAAGTGACTTCCTTTAAAGCCGTGTCTAAATTAAGAGGTGATATTATTTCATGGCTTTACGATTCTGATTTAAAGGTTTGTATTATCAAATGGGAGAACGGCGTCCAGTACTATGAAAACATTACTGATGTTCTCTCATTACCGCAATGGAATGTTCGGACCCTCGCGTGTAGACCTTTCATAAACCGTGGTGGAAACTATCGAGCATATTGGTTTCATCAGCATCTGCTCTTTGAGGTGAATCATGGGTTTAAGTTCTTTAAGCCGCAGATTCCTACCCGTAAATGTATTGACGAGATTGATTTAAGAACGGGTTGGAGGAAGCTCGTACTTAAAATAAAGCCGCCAAAGAAGATGACGCGTGTACCAGTCAAGATGCTGAATCAACATATGTATTTATCTTTCAACCATTGGTATTATGACAATCGTACTGGCGAGGCCGTTATTGTTTTGGGAAAGGGTTTAAAGACTAAGCTGATTAAGATTATTGATCCAATGTGGCTCGTGAATTTGACTGAGACTGACAATGACGTGCTTTTCAAGAATAAGATATTGATCGAGCGTCGTGAAGACTATGATCGAGCAATGCAGTTTCAACGTGTTGTTCGTGTATGCAACAAGCATGGAATTCACAGCTGTCGACTGGCAGACGAAGTGATTTAAATAAATTAAAGACAAAGAGCTCAAAACGAGGGGTGTCTGTTAGTGCACGGTTTTGCGTCTCGAGTCTTTGTATTTATCGTTTTGTATTTATTAATGAAATGATATTAATGTAATAGACTAGTTCGTTAAAGTATGTCTAGTTCTTTAAGGATGTTTACCGAACTAGACAGTTAAGTTAAGTTTCCTCCCATTCGTTAAGGATGTTTACGAATGGGAAGTAGTTCGTTATGTTTATTACCATTCGTCATGGAATGTTGATGAATGGGGCATAACGAATCAAGTGATTCGTTGTATCTTGTTTACTTTATATGTAATCTAACGAAGTGGATGCTAATTCGTTGTGGCATGTGTAACGAATTAGATCCATCTTCTATATATAGAGGTTCATACCTCTGATAATTTAAGTTTTGGTTTTAACAGTAATTCTACTCTGTCTGATTCTCTCTCGATCCAAACTTCAACTTAATCTATTACATAATATACATACTACAACTAATATATAACATATATATACATATAATCTATATCCGTTAAGAGTAATCAATGAACTAGATCCTAGTATTCGTATTAACATATAGATATGAGATCTGAGGTTTTCACATAACTGATCAACAACACAATAATCATGATTTGCTAGTATGGATAATATGTAGTATGAAAAATAAGAATAGATACGCATAAAGTCCCTAATAGTATTTGTAAAAGTAGAATAGGGGAGTGATTACTCACTTTGATGATTAAGCGAATAAACCGAGAGATAGAATAAATGAGCAAAGTTATCGTGACAAGTATTCTGATCCAAACATACCTGAGACTTATACAAAATAAAAGTAGAGTAAAAACCGAAAACAAAGCCGCTGGAATCAATCCAAACGGATGTATAAAACTCTGGTTATGGTGTTTTCAGTAAATAAGCGAGCTGGTACTGACCAGAATCTAAACAGCGAGTCGGGAGTCGGGTTTTTATAAGTACATTCAAAATTTCAAAATAAACATAAAAGGCTTCTGGTCCGAAAGCTAGTTCCGACAAGAAGTGTTAGAAATCGATTAGTCAATCTTGTTGACTATTTTACCCTCAAACATGCCGGGGTCCAATTGACCGACAAACCCCCACCAATCAGTAAACTTGATTGAGGTATTTTGTTACTTATACAAAAATAAATGTTTTTCATGAAGTCAAATTACCCGGAATGATTATGGAACTACAAGAAATCACGAGTTAAAGAGTCTTGAACGCAAAAGTCAAACCGTGGATGAAAGAAATTGAACAAACTTTATAAAATTGATAAAGGAGAAAAGGAATTTCAAGATTAATAGATGGTGGCTGATTTTTTGAATGATATTTTAGGGTTTTATGATGTGGTTTGGTTAAATAGATAGATGTAAGGCTTGATGAATAAGAAATATACTCGATTAGGAAACCGAATAAGCTAATTATGACAAAATCGGGATAATTAACCAAGATATTTCATTTGCACAACAAGAAATTGAATGTGGACATGTTATAGTATCAGGTGACATGATTTGGGGCTTAATTTTCGTGATTAGGGTCGGTTTAAGAAATATTTAGCATTAAACGAAAAAGCATAACAATTTGTTAATCTAATGGGTTGGTCGCGCTACGCGGCTGGGTAAGGTTTACCCCTTCGTGCTACGTGGCCGGGTAAGAGAAAATCATGATTTCAATTTTTGTCAATTTTAGCCCTGAACTTCTATTAATGCGTTTTTAGCCATTTTAAGCGATTTTAAAAATTTCTAAAGACTATTTGGCATGATTGAAAGTTATAAAATCGTAAACTAAGTTAAACACATTTAAATACTAATAAATATAAGTTTTAATAATAAGAAAGATTCAAATATATTCCCGATTCGAGTAAACATCTACGAATTCAAATACAAAAAATTCGAGATGTTACAATTAACAATCTAGAAGACCCCCCCCCCCCCATTCTTGTGCAAATTATGCTATTTCTCATTTGCAATATTCACTTTCAAAGCCATATTGCTTCAAGTGGTTTAGATAGATCAATGAGAGCTTAAACTCACACACTTTGGCTCAAATCGACCCATACACACCCTAAGTCTCACCATATTAGACTAGTAGTACACTAGGTTATTACTGCGAATTTAATTTCATTCGTCTTTTGAAAAGATGTCTAAGCAATAGAAACATTTTTTCGTTAACAATCGGGTTCTATTTGTTCACAAAAAAACGTGGGTGCATATATGGTCTTAAAACCCCTCTGTATAATTATAATACAAGTTAGAGCATTCACATCCTATTCAATATCCCTAAATCTAAAATTACACTAACAATCACTATATTTTTTCTTTCCTTTAAATTAAATAATATTTTTTATACCTTTATCATTACTTTTTCTCGCTCCTATACAAACAACCACTTTAAAAAATATTAAAAAAATATAAGGGGTGAACAATAGTTCTTAAAATATAAAGAAAAATCACTGCATTTTCTTTCTTCTACACTCAAAACACCATTAGACACTCCATACATTATAAAAACACCTCTTACAAATTATAGCGGATATGATGTGAATGCTCTTATAAGACTTTCCTATATATAATTATTTATCATTACTTTTCTCTTTCATGCACTCACAATGTAAGTCCCCGGTACGATGGTGATCGATACGAGATCCGCACGAGGTCTAGGAATGCGGAATCCTCCTAGACTCATTTATGGTATTAGAGATGAAGAACACGATTACACACAAAAAAACACACGAATTCAATAAACATATCTGCAGATCGCTTTATATATTAATCAAAACACATTACATACCGAAAGAGAAAACATGTTACGACCGACCCGAGGTGAGCTCTACCTCGGGTCTGCCCACGAGACTCTCACTATATGTTTTTCTCTAGACAACTAACTGCACTCACTCTCTTTCTATCATGTTACCTTAACCCTAAACATGACAGACACACACACACACACATATATATATATATATATATATATATATATATATATAGATAAACATCTTTGCGGGCTTGGTCTTGGGCCTATGGTGAAGTTGTTCTAACTTCACCAATAGGTTAAGTTGTCTTAACTTCACCAGTAGGTGAAGTTGTCCTAACTTCACCTATGGCGAAGTTGGCACCGTCCACAACTTCTCCCTAGCTGGTCGGAATTGGATAGCGACAGTAACAAAATGCACCAACAGACTCCCCCTTGACCGTTGCTCTCAAATCAAACAAACACTAAAGATCATCTGTTACAAAACATGCACCAACACACACCCCCTTAACTGCTGATCTTCTGTGTTCTTCTTCTGGTAGGACTCGATCTTCAGACATTGCACTGTGATCTTCAAGGTTGAACTTCACATATATATGCAACATCAATCCTATCTTCAACTAGTAGTGTCTGAATCTGTCTTGTAGATTCACAAATCTACCAATCACCCGACGTCTTCCATATCAGATCTCCCCTTTAGTGTAATCCCATCCAAATTATATCGAGATCTTCGATCTGCATCCCGGGGCCTAATCAATCATCTCAACCGTAATCGGTTCGTAAGATAAGGTTCAATCTTCAACTACTCAACAGCAAATGATCAGTTTCATCACAAAACCACGTTGACAGAATCTAACACACATGCCTTGTAATAATCATCAACAGCTTAACCAAGCCTCCATGATCTTTATTACCCGAGCATTTAAATAGCTGACCCGTAGTTGTTCACATGTAGGACCTAGAGATACCAATTGACACTCTTTGTCGGAACAACGTTTTCGGCCTCATAATAATCGTGTAAACCCGGTCATTCGGACGGAAACTCCAAAAAATATTATCACTAAATTTTATTTTATTTTTTGGAATTTTTTTTGGAATACCATATCTTGAATGTCGAAAGAAAAGGAAATCATATCGTTAACTTCACCTGATAACTTCACCTGATAACTTCGCCACCTGTTAACTTCACCACCTGATAACTTCGCCACCTGATAACTTCACCACCAGATAACTTCGCCAAAACCCTATAACTTCTCCCCTGCCGTCTTTTCTAACTAAAATCAGATCTGAAACGTGCCAAAAACACCAAACGCGGATCTCGGACCACAGCATAAGAGCCTAAGGCTCTGATACCACTTGTAAGTACCCGATGCGATGGTAATCGATACGAGATCCGCACGAGGTCTGGGAGTGCAGAATCCTCCTAGACTCGTTTATGGTATTCAAGACGAAGAACACGATTACACACAGAAAAACACACGAATTCAATAAACAGATCTGCAGATCGCTTTATATATTAATCAAAACACATTACATACCGAAAGAGAAAACATGTTACGGCCGACCCGAGGTGAGCTCTACCTCGGGTCTGCCCACGAGACTCTTACTATCTCTTTTTCTCTAGACAACTTTACTGCTCTCACTCTCTATTTCTATTTTGTTACCTTAACCCTAAACATGACACACATATATATAGATAAACATCTTCGTGGGCTTGGGCTTGGTCCTATGGTGAAGTTGTTATAACTTCACCAATAGGTGAAGTTGTCCTAACTTCACCTATGGCGAAGTTGGCTCCGTCCACAACTTCTCCCTAGCTGGTTGGAATTGCATAACGACGGTCACAAAATGCACCAACAAATGGTATCAGAGCTAACTTTCTTTTTTGGGTTTACAGGTAGATCAGAAGAAGGATGACATGTTTATTCATCAAACTAAATATGTTCACGAAGTGCTCAACGATTTAAGATGGAAGAAAGTACTCCATATGATACTCCAATCTGTGTCAACCATAAACTGGGTGCTGACTCTGACAGTGATGAAGATGTGGATCCCACTCAATATCGTGCAATAATAGGTTCTTTAATGTATCTAACTGCCTCTAGACCTTACATTATGTTTGCAGTTTGTATTTGTGCACGTTTTCAGGCAAATCCAAAGGAGTCTCACATGAAGGGCGTAAAGAGGATACTTAGGTATCTCAAGGGAAAACCAAAGTTGGGCCTCTGGTATACAAAGGGAGGAGAACTGGATCTAGTGGCATACACTGATTCTGACTATGGAGGTTATAACCAGAACAGGAAGTCAACTACCGATGGTTGTCAGTTTCTAGGAGGGAGATTAGTGTCGTGGCATGCAAAAAGCAGACCTCAGTAGCAATATCCACGTGTGGAGAAGAATATATGGCAGCATCCAACCAGGGCCGTCTCTGAGAAAATAAGAGTGGGCATGGGACATAAAAACAAAAGGCCCTAAAATACAAACTCAAAATCTCTTACATAATTCAAACAAACGTGATAACAATAAAACAAAACAAAAGTTTTTTTTAGCAAAATGATCTAACTAAACAGACTTAAACGAATCATGACGCTCTTCTAGCATTTCCGGAAGCAAAGCCCTCGACTAACTCTTTGTAATCCATGGTCTGTAAAACATCACTCTCAATAGCAATAATCTCCAAGCCGCCAATTCTTTTGGCTCATTTATGATTTTAAATAGTTATTCAATAAGTTCAATTTGAAAAATTGTGGTTAGTGATTAACATATAAAAATTAAAAACTCAACTGACTCATCATTTATTCAATATGTTAATCGTATAACTTCTCTAGATTCTACAATTTCAGTGAATCATTGATAACACCAAATGCTTCAACAAATAATTCATATTAAGTAATATTCAAAAAGCACAAAAACATGAATAATGTTAGCTCTTCTACGTCTGATTGTAGTAGGCAAAAGTTTATTATTACTTTTTTAAAATCTAATGGGCCGTTTACAATATTTGGGCCAGCTAAATACATATATATAAAAACCATTTAAATTCAGGGCCCTAGAGTGGGAGTGGGAGTGGGCCTGGGGCTTGAGCCCTCTAAGCCCTCCCCCATAGCCGGGCCTGCATCCAACTGCTGCTCCCAGGTTTTGTGGATACAACAACAGATGCGAGATTATGGTATGAATTTCACTCGTACTCCTATTTGCATCGATAATACTGTTGCCATCTCAGTAACTAATAATCCCGTAAAGCATAGTAAAACTAAACATATTGACATTCATAATCATTTTATACGGGATTGTGCTGAGAAGAAATTAATCGTGCTTGAGAAGGTTGATTCTCTTGATAACTTTGCCGATCTTTTTACAAAAGCTTTTGACCGGTCTCGCTTTCAAAACCTATATGAGCTAAATGAGATGATCAATCCCGAGTAACCGTGCCTTATCTTCTTTAATCTTTGTTTATTGAAATAAAAAAAACTTGTAAGTCCCCGGTGCGATGGTGATCGATACGATATCCACACGAGGTCTAGGAGTGCGGAATCCTCCTAGACTCATTTATGGTATAAGAGACGAAGAACACGATTACACACAAACAAACACATGAATTCAATAAACAGATCTGCAGATCGCTTTATATATTAATCAAAACACATTATTACCGAAAGAGAAAACATGTTACGGCCGACCCGAGGTGAGCTCTACCTCGGGTCTGCCCACGAGACTCTCATTATCTGTTTTTCTCTAGACAACTTTACTGCTCTCACTCTCTCTTTCTATTATGTTACCTTAACCCTAAACATGACACACATATATATAGATAAACATCTTCGCGGGCTTGGGCTTGTGCCTATGGTGAAGTTGTCCTAACTTTACCAATAGGTGAAGTTGTCCTAACTTCGCCAGCTCATCCACAACTTCTCCCTAGCTAGTCGGAATTGCATAGCGACGGTCACAAAATGCACCAACAGACTCCCCCTTGATCGTTGCTCTCAATTCAAACAAACACTAAAGATCATCTGTTACAAAACATGCACCAACACACAACCACTTTAAAAAAATATAAAAAAAATTATAGAGCGTGAAAAGTAACTTTTCAAGTATACAAAAATATCATTACCATTTTACTTTCCTCCACTCAAAACACCCTAAAATATCTCATACTCACAAAATACGAGGGATTGAATGTTAATGCTCTTTAAGGGCCTTTATGTGATGTTTGTATATATATGTATTTATATATAACATAACTATAAGTTATTTTGTTATTTTTATCAGAAATTACTTATATATGTATATAGGGATTGGATCATTTCAGAAGTTTTTTTACAGCGAGAAGTGAAGGTGTAACTCCATTAATCCCTAATTTCACTCCCTTTCTTATGTGTAGGTGCGTTGTGTAGGTGCATATGTATGTGTGTAGGTATGTATGTTTGTATATGTGTACGTATGTTTGTATATTTGTATGTGTGTAGGTACATAGGTTTGAATGTGGCTCGGTAAATTTATATGTTTGTAGGTAATTTGAATGTGTAATTAAGACATAAATACAACCAACCTACATATATGTATGTAACATCATATGAAATGGAGCGAAATTAGGAATTAATGAAGTTATACCTTCACTTCTCGCTGTAATATCACTTCTCGCAAGATCCATCCCCTATATATATATAGGGTAAGGATCCTAAGAGAACCCTTTGCTAATTGAGAACTTTGAGAACCATTTTGGACAACTAAAAACACCTGTAAAAAATATTTATAAAAAATCATAAAACAAAAAATAATAAAAATATTAAAGAAGTAAAAAAACCAAAATTCTTATATTTCATTCTGGTTTCATTAAAAAAATAAACAAATAAATAAAAAACGTCGTATTATACACATATGTATAATTTTATATAATCTTTAGTTACGTAATATACACATATGTACCCTATCATTTATCTTAAACTATACACATGTGTACAAAAAAAACATGTAAATGTACATATATATATATATAATAGATATGTGTATATAATTTATCTAAACCGAGTTTTTTTCATTTTTTTATGAAACCGGGATGATAAAATAAGACTTTTGGTTTTTTTTACTTTTTTTATTTTTATGTTTTTTTTTATTTTTGGGTTTTTTATGGTCCAAAATGATTCTCATTGTTCTCAATTTCAAAAAAAGTTTTCTCATGATCCTGATCTTATATATATATATATATATATATATATATATATATATATAAATAAGTTTTGAGCATGTGTAACACACAGGATGATCTAATAATTAAGTTACAAATAAAGCAATACATGATTTATATAGAAATATGTATTACATCTATGTTTGTATCATTATACATAAATTTATTTTATTTATATCACAAATGATTTCTTCCACAAAAAAATGAACTTAATAAAAAAATAATGCACATGCAAAAACATACCCAAGAACACTCAATCTATTGAAAATTTATTCTCAATATCATATATGTATTATTGAAAGAAATTTGGTTATGAACCAATTTCGGAGAATACTTATCCTTTAATAATATTTTTGAACTACACCATGAAAAAAATTTTAATAAGTTTGAGGGGCTTCTCGACTTTGCTATATGAGAAAAAAAATTAATAACACGTTAACACGTACAATTTTGTGAATGTTTTGCTTCACTTGAGTATAATTTTGTACGACATGCTTCATATACAACATTTGATCACTATTTAATAAAAAACCAATACTAGCACAAATGTTTATAATTTTATAAAAGTTAGAAGCATTTATAGGTCTGAAGGTGGCATGTGGAAAGTGTTTATCATTTTTCTAAAATTTTAATAGTCATGGGAAAAAGTACTCAATGTGCAAAATCCCGAATCTTTTGACTATTTCCAAAAATGTCCTTATAAATAAATTCGAACCCCAATCACATTTAAAATTCTAACTTTCATTTGTTTTACATTTTCAAGTCAAAAACTTTGAACACATAACAAGTTTGACGATAAATCTATTTGCATTCTCAAAATTTTAAAAATATTCATATTACCCTTTTTTTACCTGTAACAAATTTGAGTCAGATGTAGTTAATTTGTATCAAACGATCTATTTACCAACTTTTAACCCATAACAATCAAATTTAAGTTCCACAAAAAACCCAAAACAATCCTTGATAAAAAAACCCAAAAAAATAAATATGATAAACTTTATTATATTTGAAAGTGATTGGTATATACTATCCTTACAATTTAACACATATATGTATTGTTTAATAAACTGAAAGAAAAATAAATAGATAGATTTAAATCATATATTATAATTTATATGAAAATGTAAAAAAATAATAGATAAATTGATTTATTTTTAAAAAAATGAATCAACTTTTAAGCATATATTTATAATTTAATAATTTAAAAAATTACTTTGTAAACTGAAAGCATATTAGAGTTTTTTTCATATACCATTTTCAACAATACACATAGTATAATATGTTAATGATAACATTTAAATTTATATTCTTTTCAATAATTAACGAACACAGTGTGTTGATTTTTGGATTTATCAAGTATGTTGTTAAATATATTCTAACAGTGTATAGTAGCATAATATGTAAATATTTGTTTTTATAAAAGTGTATAGATATAATATAAATAGAGTTTAAAGAAAAAGTAAATAATTTAATTATGTTATTATAAATATAATATAAATGGAGTATAAAAGTAAAGTGAATAATTATTGATCTATGAAATATATTAGTTTTAGAGGGAAAAAAGTTATAAAGATTAATCACCAACTTACACGTGTCTACAATTACTTTACTTTATTAGAATAGGTAGATATATATATATACATATATATATATAATTGATTTCTTTTGAGAACCGCTTTGAGTTTTAAGAACTCGAAAGAACTAAATGTAACAACTATTTTTTTGAATTTTTTTTTCACATGTGTAATACATAAGTGTAAGTAATGTACAAAAAATTACCGTAATTTTTTACACATCGAATCGACTTTTTACACATATGTAACTAAAGTTTAAACTTGTGTAATCAACAAAAATCTTTATTCTATTTCCTTATTCATTTTTTAATCAAATTTAATCTCAACCACATATTCTAACTCATTTAATTAAATGTGTGGTCCAAAATTGAGTTCTTAAAGTTCTTACAACTCATCAAGTTTTCAAAATATTTCTCCCCTATAAGAAAGAATGTTTAATTGTTGAAATTTAAGAACTTTACAAGTATATTTGCATAGATTACAACTTGTTATTGCATACAAAGCCATTATATGTCTAAATTGAATGCGGGAGATTGCCTCAGATTTTTTCTTCCAAAATTTTGAAACCCCGCCCAAAACTCTCTCTCTCCTCAGCCTTTCCCTACCTTCTGAAGACCAACCATCACCAATTTACAGATTTGTCACTAGTACAGGTCGCCACCACTGTTTAGATCTAAACGAGGAGATCAAATCCGGTTGTGAGTCGCTGAAAAAAAGGGGGCTTGTCTCTCCGCGCTCTCTTTCTCTACATTTCCATCTCCGACCTCATCTCCTTAACAATAGATGAAGATGCCAACGTAGTCGTTTGTTGCGGTGGTGGTAGTTTAGGTCCCTACAACGACGACAAGGGTTTTATTCAGGTACTAACATTTCAATTTATTTACTAATACACACCAAATATGAAGTTTATGCCTAGATTTGAGAGTTTTAGGGATAATGAAGGAATCAGACATTTATAAGTGTAAAGTATATTAGATAAAAGTAAAGTGTATGTTTTATATAAAATTTATAGAAGTAGAAAATAAGTTACTGAAATAGATGGAGAGGAACGTACAATAATAAAAGTAAACTTTTGGTATAATACTAAGGCCATGTGTAGTGGAGGGGCACAATTGGGGCGAATTGTGACATGTGGCGTCCAGTCAGCAAGGAGTTGAAATTTGTTTTTGGGATGTAATGGTGTAGGGCTACAAGTTGGGCCCACAGTTTCTTTTTTTATTATTTTCTTTTTATAACTAAACTAAACAAATAAAAACCAAATTATTTAAATAATTAGATAAAAATGCATTAAAATTAAAAAGAAATACAAAAAACTTAAAAAACATAACTAATAATGCATTAAAATTAAAAAAAATACATAACTAAAAATATTAAAAAACATAACTAAATAAAATACTAATATCCATAATATTCGCGTATTTTTTTCCATTCGTTGTCATTGTAATAATGTGGCCTCTTCGTGTAACCCGACATCTTTGAATGATTTGTATTCTTCACTCATTTCCCGCAATTCCAACATTTGGGCAATCTTTTCGTGTTGTTTGTCGGTTTCTCTCATGGCATCGTTGAGTTCCTCGACACACTTTTTGTGTTTTTTGATGATTTCTTTCATGGTAGCGGCGAGTTCCACAAGTGTCGGTTGGTTTGGGTTGTTTGTAGGATTCATTTTGTTAGATTTTTTGAAGAAGGTTTATGTTTATATAGATGTGAAATGAAGAAGGTATATGTTTATATAGATATATAATATATTGTTTTATTTTTTTTTTATTTTGTACCGTTGTCAAACGGTCAAAATAATAAAATATTATTATTTTCTCAAAGTTTAGGCGATAAAAAGAATACGCCCCCGCCCTAAATCGCCCAAAAATCGCCCGGGGGCGGTGTTCTAGCCCCAAGTCGCCCCATTTCGCCCCCAAACATCGCCCACTACACTTGGCCTAATCAATTTTCAAAATCATTTTAAAAAGAGTTATTTAAAAGACATAATAGCGTATTCAATTTCTATTTATATTTAAAAAGATGCTAGGGAGAACAATTTAAAAATAAAAAGGTTATTTTAAAAAAACATAATGGTATATTCAATTCTATTTATAAAATACTAGGTAGAACGGTTAATTTCCGTGAAGTATGAATCATACGTAGGGGTGTTCTTCGATTTTCGGGTTTTGGGTTTTTCAGGTCGGGTTCTTCGGGTTTCAAAGTTTTAAATCTTAACCCGAAATCCAACCCAAATCTCTCATGATTTGTTCGGGTTTGGGTATTTCGGGTTCGGGTTTTTTCGGGTTAGGTTAATCGGGTTTTAGGTATCCTAGAAAACAAAACAAAAAACAAAAAAAATTAAAAACTTCAATGTTAAAATTAAAGCAACATATTCTTCTTTGCTCGTAATGCAAATAATCAAATAATAAACCAACATAACTTGATAAAACAATTCAAAAGAAGAATAAAACTAGGTAAATAACTCGAACTATAATCTTCTTCAATCAAATGCGATTTGGTTGTCGATTACGGTTCTCATTAGTAATAAATGGAAAACATAAATTAACAATAAACAATCGATCCATAATAGTTGGAATAATAACAATCAATTAGGGTAAGATTTTGATAACTTTAGTGGCTAAGACTAAGCCTATTATACCTAAGAATATATTTAATTTCAAAACTAAAAGTTTATTCGGGTTGACCCGAAACTTATAAATCAAACCCGAAAACCAACCCGTATTACTTTGGTTCGGGTTCGGCTTAGTCTTTTCTCAGGTTCGGGTTTTTCGGTTCGGTTTAATTCGGGTTCGGGTACGGGTTTTTTCGGGTTGGGTTTCAGGTTTCGGGTAAAAGTGACAGCCCTAATCATACGGTGATCTCAACTAAAAAATACCTTAAAGTTGCTTGTGCATTTGTGCAAATGGGTTTATTTCTTAGCGGTATAAGGTTAGTGAAATTTAGGTGTTAAAAGTTGCTATCCTGAATATAAAATTAAAATGTTGGTGAAATAAACTGTTTTAAATAGAGGAGCGCTTTTAGCTCTGAACTAATTAGTAAAATTATATGTGTTGAATGTTACATTATATGGAATTTAATTAGTAAAATTGTTACATTATCTTCGAAAAGTTTAATAATAGGTGACACGGATGAAATTATTATTATTATTATTATTATTATTATTATTATTATTATTATTATTCGGGTGACGGATTGTCACATATGGGCTAATCTACATCAACATCTACAAAAAGAAAGAAAGTAGATACTAGATAGGAGCATGATAATTAGTGCCAAAAAGGATGTGAAAGCTGATGTGTAGTACTAAATAAAATAAATATAAAATAAATGCGAGCCAGCCAAACCACGTGGAGTCGAGCAAGATAGAGAAAAGGTAGGAGTATACCAGTACGCACCCCGCTCACTTTAGCATCTTCCACCTCGCTTAATCTTATTATGGTAATTTAAAAAGAGTAATGATGCACAAAATTCCATTTAAAAATCAAGAAATTAAATAATTGAATTTTTAGGTATGACTTTTCCAAAATTTATTATTTGTTTAGCAAAAATAATGAACCGTTTGCATATTTTTATAGTAAAATGATCTCTTTGTAGCAATAATATTCCAAAAACTCCCTTAAAAATGAAAAGATAATGTTAAATATTTTAACTCAAAAAATTTACTCTTTCTCTCTCTGGCTGTACGAACTCCACAGTCCACCATTATTCATCACCTTCTTCACCGATGGTCAGCTGCTTCACTAATCCGGTTCCATTTTCACCGGCTAAACGGTTTGCCAAAGATATAAACGAATAAAAGAAAATACGTTCGGCCGACGGTGACAACGTTGTCAGACCGCCGGAGACATCAGAACTCTTTCGTCGTAACCACCGCACGTTTTGCCTGCTTCTCCGTCGGCTCCGACTTCACTGCACTGCAGGCTAATTAATAATAATAATAATCTTCAAAGTCCAAATACATACATTCCGATCTCTGGATCAAAGGTACTACAATTACTCAAATGCATCTTATTATAATATTCTTCATTGCTTGTGATTCCTATGCGTGTGATTTTGTTTCTTCCGTACTGTGTGTATAATGTTATTGATTATAACAGTATCAGATTCAATTCAGTCAATCGGATCGCTTTTTGCTAATTAATTTGCTGGGTTAGTTGCATGATGCTGCCATTTCTTAGTTAATAATATTGTTACTATATTTAACTTTATAATAAGCATTACGTTTCGTTATCTTATCTTAACAGTTTTAAAGTTGTTATTATTTAATAGGGTATACCTTAAGGAGCAATTCATATGGATGTTCCAATTTACACTTGTGGGGCTTGTGAATACTTACGCTGATCATATGGACCAACTCAAAGCTATAATTAACAATGTTAGTGGGGCATGTGCTGTTATAGGAATCACCTTCTATATCTACGAAGTAATCTGGTCTAAACGATCCAGAAAACGGAGCAGGGCTTCCACTTACACATTCTGAAGAAACACGGGGCCTAATCCCCTAAGGGCTTAGATCCAATGAGTCCATAGGGTGCGAGTCAAATACTATCCAACTAACGATACGAGTCCGATCTCCCAAAGTCCAATGACGGAAACCTGCAAAACAACCACCGTGAGCTCGTTACGGAAAGGACAAGAGGGCGGGGGTCTTTCCGTAATTACCATTCGGCGTGAGAATAAGTACAATTCCGATGGAGAGAAATTACTTAAGTATTTAGAGTAGATAATTGGGAGTGAATGTGTATACCTCATGGAGATATTTGGGAGTGAATGTGTATACCACATGTGGGAATATGATTGGCCCGACTGTCCCTTTCAAGAAGAAGCTCTTGTAACCGCCTAGACACGTATCCTCATATGATAGGGCAAGCTATATGGCCCATGTTCATGGTTGTAACAACCTGGACACGTGTTTGTGCGTGATAGGACGAGATAAACCTGGCCATGTGCATGGTTGTAACAACCTAGCCAACTGTCCTTCTATTGGTTGTTGGATCACGTGCTCTCCAAAAAATGATCTTGGTAAATCTTCTAGAAAGGAGTTAGTTAATTACATCTGTCCTCTAACGTTGCCTTCTGGTCATCCTCGCGGGTGAGAACAGTACACTGCGGATGACTTCTGAGAGCATCTGGATCCTCCCGCACATAGTCTCGAGGATCTGTTGTTGTTCTTCCTTTATCTTGAGTTATGCGGGTGATTTACGTGTCCCGCATGTGACATATGAGGGGGTCCCCTTACCCGCGGGGTGGTATTTAAGGGCATTTGGGTCTTTTTGATACCTTACCTCTATAAGTCCCCTCTAGTCCATTTTTTTTTCCGCGTGAAGTCTTTATGCGGGTGAAAATTGGGACTTGGGATATTTTTGGGGATTTTTAAATTTTCAAGTTAGGATGGAGATATTTTATGTTGTATGGATAACTATGGAAAGGAAGACGTGACAGTTGAAGCGACGTGGACGCCGGCTACCTACTGTATTTGACTGTACGCCTTTTTTGCTTTTTCGATTTTCCCGCGTGACGTGGCGTGCTCTTATTGGACCTTCCATTTTTGCGATGGGTATAAATAAGACGACTCCATTTCTTCTTGAACCTTTATCACTTCCATCTCTTACTAAAGCAGAACTGAATTTTCTAGTTGTTCATCATAGCTCGTTGTTTTCCATTACCGACTGAAATAATGGTCAGAGAGAAGAAGAGTAGCCCGTCAATCGACAACACCGTTGTTAGTTTGAAAGAGAGAGACTACGAAGACATTGTTAATGTATACGGCTTGGCTCCGGAATGGGAGCTGGAATTTCCGGCTTCCGGTTCAACCGCCAACAAGCCTCCGAGTGGGAAGATGGCCTTATATGCCTAGGATTTTATCACTAGGAATCTCCGATTTCCTGTGACGAAGTTCGTTGGGGGCTATATTGACAAGCTACGGGATTCACTTATCCCAGGTGCACCCGTTTGTGTTGATGAGGATCCGGCATTTTGAATTTTGTTGTCGTTCCAACAATTTGGTGCCCTCTGTCGATAAGTTTGCCGTTTTCTACAAGATGGCAAGCCGCGGCGGGTGGTGCAGTTGGTCCACCACGGGCAAGGGTGTTATTGGTACAGAGCCACCGTGCAGTGCGTATGAATGGCGCCCTAAGTTTTACTGGATCCAGGAAGATGTCGTTCCCTTTTCCATGACCCATCGTTCTTCCAACGAAAAGCTGCCAGAGATACGCGTTGTCGCGCATGCGAACCTTCCATGGTTTGTTACTTTAACCCGCACGCCTACTCCTATGCGTGCGATAAACGAAGGCGCTCTGGTGCGTGCTGGTATGAGCCGCTTGTGGCCATTCCTAGACGAGGAACCGTTATACCAGAAGCCTGATGAGAGTCTGTTTATCTTTATTCCTTATAAACTTCTTTTTTTTGGCAGTGCTAACTGTTTAAATGTTCAGGTGAGGGATTGATCCTGTGCGTATTATTGGATCGCGTGTCAGGACTTATGGCACGTCGCCCTCGAGATCCAAAGGAATTACCGTTTCTTGATCTCACCCGCGATAATTTTTTGTTTTCAGCTGCTGTACGCCCGGAACCCGTGGTATCCGAGGCCATGTTCACTAAAGGTGAGGGAACTTTGAATCCTCACCGTTTAACATCACTCACTTCTAGTGGGGTGATTGTGCTTTTTTACTTCTAGTGATTAGTCATCACCCTGCGAAGAAGAAGAGGAATCTTTAAATGATACTACTAATGCTGAGAGTATCATGAATGCTATTGCAGGTTTGACCCGCAAGAGGAAACAACACCCATGCTCTAGTAAGGTTGCAGATGCTGGACAAAGCACCTTCGAAGGTGTGACAAGTGAGGGTGAACGTGATGCCATTGATGAGGATGCTCCAAAGCCAACTGGAAAGGGCAAATCACGTCACTCTAAGCTTGCTTTTCCAAAGAAATCGAAGAAGGTGCGGCTAGGGGACCGCATCAATCTTGTTGCGTCTACAAAAGTTATTCTAGGTATTGCTCGATATTATTGTACTCTTGATTATTTTTCTTGATAGTATGTAACCTGAGTAAGTGAAGCGTTTGCAGATTCCACAGAAGAACAGTCCAAGGGTCAACCGAACCAAGGGAAGAGAACTCCACCTGCTTCTCCACCCGCATCATCGCCCAAATCCACGTTTGAGCCTCCGCCTAACTCGCCACCAAAAAACATTGAAGATCCGATTATTTTAAGAGATACTCCTCCCGGCAAGGATGAGTAGGGGGTATTTCACAAAGTTTCAAAGAGCCTGTTATCTCTTTGCCTCCCAACTCTCCTCCTCATTTTTCAGATCAGGGGTGCCAAAACGTTGTCGCCACCGGTCCTCAAACGTCTACCTCTCTCTTTCATGAAGATAAGGGCATGCGGGATATTATGGCCAGACCAACCCTCACGAGGATTCGCTGATACATCACTCGCGTTGGTCTGTGCGTCAAGGCTCATTGTTCACTGATAACGATGTTTGACACGAATTTCTGCAACAAGGAATTCCTCCTGCTGAGAGGTAATGCCAACGCGGGCGTCCTCGTTATGAGTTGGCGAACTCATTGTCCTACAATTTAGCTAACGCTGTCTCCACTAGTCAAGAAATCTATCGAGATTGGTTAGCTATGAGTGACACGTGAAATGAATTGGAGAAGAGTGCTGAGGCAGCCAAGAAAGAGGCGGATGATTACCGCGTGGCTGCTAACACTGCCAAATGGCAGTTAAGAGATGCAGAGAAAGCCTTGGAAGTTGAGAAGGCCCGACAAGCTGCTGCTGCTACAGAAGCAAGTGGATGAGCAGATTGACCTTACTAGCTATGAAATCATATTTTTGTGACGGTTTTAACTACAAAAAAAGACGTCCCTACTTTAGGTACATTAGCTACGTTTTTTGCTACAAAATGTTTGCGACGGACATTTAGCAACAGATTGTTAATTACGTAATTTTGCTACAAAAAAGTGTTTAATCAGAACGTTATGTATAAAACACTACATCAAAAAAATTGACCGAAAACGTTGGGGGGTAGTGTGCACCCGGCTCAAAACGCCATAACAAAGCTCGATTACGGATGGTCTTATATATAGAATCAACATAAACCCAAAGTTATTTTCATTTATGATGATGCTTTTAATTAGGGATGACAGTAATATCCGTATCCGATGGAAAAACCCTAAACCTAACATTATTAGGACGGGTAATACCTGACCAGTTATGGTTTTGGACGAGTTTAAGATGGATTTAGAAATTTTTTACGGGTTTGGGACGGGTTTGAGATTTCTAATATATCCGATTACCCGACCCGATTATCTGATAACATTAACCCATTTATTAGATTATATACCCGACATTATTTTTTGTATATATTCTAATATATGTGTGTATATATATACACTAGTTTTAGAGCTCGTGTAACACATGGATAATCTAAATAATTAAGTTACAAATAAAGTGATATATAATGTATATAGAAAAAATATATTACATCTATGCTTGTATCATTATACATATATTGATTTTATTTATATCACAAAATGATTTTTTCTAAACAAAATGAACTTAATAAAAAAAACAATACACGTGCAAAAACATACCCATGAACACTCCATCTATTGAAAATTTATTACAGGTATCATATATGTATAATTGAAAGAAATTTATTTATGAACCAATTTCGGAGAATACTTCTCATATAATAATAGTTTTGAGCTACACCATAAAAAGTTTTTTTGATAAGTTTGAGAGGCTTCTCCGATTGACAAAAAAAAATAACAGGTTAACCTGTTCACTTTTGTGAATGTTTTGCTTCACTTGAGCATAATTTGGTACAACATGCTTCACATACAATATTCTGATCATTATTCAAGGTAAAAGTTAATGCTGAACAAATGTTTCTAATTTAATATAAGTTAGAAGCATTGATAGACCTGGAGGTGGCATGCCAGAAGTGTTTGTCATTTTTTCTTAAATTTTAGTAATCATGAGAAAAATAATCAATGTGCAAAATCTCAAATCTTTTGACTATTTTCAAAAATGTCCTTAAAAATAAATTCGAAAACCAATCATATTTAAAATTCTAACTTTCATTTATTTTACATTTTCAAGTCAAAACTTTGAACCTGTAACAAGCTTGACGATAAATCTATTTGCATTCTCAACTTTTAAAAATATTCAGATTACCTCTTTTTTACACGTAACAAATTTGAGGCAAATATAGTTAACTTGTACCAAACGATATATTACCAACTTTATCGTGACAATCAATTTTAAGTTTCACAAAAAATCTAAAGCAATCCTTGATAAGAAAAAACCCAAGAAACTAAATATGATAAACTGTATTAAATTTGAAAGTGATTACTATCCTTACATTTTAACACATATATGTATAGTTGACTAATTAACCGAAAAAAAAAATAGATAGATTTAAATCATATATTTATAATTTATAAATTTATATGACAATGCACAAAAAACCAATAGATAAATGGATTTATTTTTAAAAAATGGATCAGCTTTTAAACATATATTTATAATTTAATGATTAAATAAATTACTTCATAAACTGAAAGTATATGAAACTATTTTTTTTGTTTTTTATTTACAATCTTCAACAATATACATAGTATAATATGTTAATAATAACATTTAAAATTATATTCTTTTCAATATTTAATAAACACGGTTTTTTTTGTTGATTTTTAAATTTCATCCAGTATGTTTTGAAATATATTCTATCAATTTATAGTAGTATAATATGTAAATATTTATTTTTATAAAAGTGTATAGATATAACATAAATACAGTTTAAAAAAAGTGAATAATTAATCATTTTATAGATATAATATAAATGTACTGCAAACGGAAAGTGAATAATTATTGATATATGACATGTATAGTTTTGGAGGGAAAAAATTGTAAGAATTAACCGAAAACCAGAGCCGGCTTTGGCATAGTGCAACCCGGACAACCAGCCGGGGCACTTAATTTTCGAGGGCACACAAACTTTTATATATTAGTGGCGGAACCATCGGAGGGTACGAATAGTCACCGGACCCTTCGCCTGACGAAAAGAAAAAATAGTTAGAAAACTGTTGGTGGCCATATTTTTTTCCGGCATGTCGAGAAGAAGTCGTGCTATGTCGAAAACTGCAAATGTTAAAAATTGAGCAGGGAAGGGTAGATGAAGACGGTGTTGGGTTGTATCAAAAGTAATATTTTATTCATTTATTGCTTCATTATCTGAATTGTTTAATGATGTTGAATTTTTTTTAATGAATTTGATATTTAGCTTGTAATCAATTTTATCTTAGTAAATTTTCTTCTTAGTTCACATATTTTACCTTTTCTTAGTTTAATAACTTATTTAATTATTTAAGTTAAATTATCTAACATTTTGTTCAATTTATATTTGATAATTTTATTTTATATGTGGTTTAATCATTTTTGTAAAAAGTCAATTAAGAATTCAATGCATTTTTTAGCTAAAAAAAAAGTAAAGTTTATACGATCGCTATTGCGTATTCACTATTTCGTCGATCAGTTAAAAGATCAATTGTTATTCTACATTAGAGAATATAAATTTTATAACGTTAATGCCGTTCAAAAAAATTAGCTTATATATTCCGTTGCTCATTATGGCCTATGGGCCTTTTTATTTTGGCTTGACCGAGGCATATAAATTCTCGAAGACGGTCCTGCCAAAAATAGATATGTTTCTACAATTATTTTACTTTATTAAAATAGGTAGATATTTTAATTTGTAAATATATTATTTCAGGTAATATTCGAAGTATAGTATTTTAGATTCCAATAGGTCTTTATGTGTTCATATAGTAGTTAAATACGTCGGTTTTGTAATTTGTTCTTTATAGATTTTGAAAGTTTGATTTTTAATATTGAAAGGATGTCCCCACAAATTTAAAAACTACAGTCACTGTTGATATTGTTTGAAAATTGAACATCCTAATTATTTCTAACTAGGATTTTATCCGGCGTGTTATGTCGGGGCATGTCAATAAAATCTGGGTGGTAGTAAAACTCAAGCGTTGTCGGTCTCGGATATTGAGACGATAAGTCGACTTGAATTTGGTCTGTTTCTTACGGTATCGGAACTAAAACAAAATTGTAAGTCGGTTGGTTTTCATTACGGTGGTACTGGCACTATAACAAAGGCAGTGACTCTACGCGAATTTGGTTGGTTTCCTTCTCATTCGTTATGGTATCGGAACTAAAACAAAAACAAAATTGGTATCCAATCGGTTTTCGTTATGTTCGTTATGGTACTAGAACTAAAACAAAAAAAAAAACCAAATGACATCAAAACCCGAGCCTTGTCAGTTCTGGACGTTGATGCAGTGAGTTTACGAGAATTTAGTCTATTTCCGTCACGAAAAAAATTGACGTTTGATAAGTTTTCGTTAGGTTCTTTATACTACTAATGCTAAAAAGAAGGGTTTGACGACACCAAACTTCTCTTTTATAATATAAAATAATAATATAATCTCAATTTTGAGAACATTATCATCTATTCATCTCAATTAACTTCATTACTTTTTGTGCGTGTTTTTAAGCGTGGGATATGAATGGAGAAGAAATTATTGGTTGTGGTAATTCTACTATCTGACAAGTCGGGTATACCATACAGGTATTTCTAATAAACTAACGGGATACCTGAAACCCTATGGGAATCCCCGAAACCCGTCTAATAATAACCTGATAAAAACTCATCGTGTCTGGGACGAACTTTGTTAACGAGCATGAGTTTAGAAATACCTAAACCCTATCCATTGCACCCTACTTTAGTTTAGCAATCCTTTTTTTTTAATTAGCAAACCTAATCAGGAGCGTTTTTATCAATTTGATATAATGTGCATAAATGGTTAATAGCTTTAGTGTTTAAGGTAAAATGTCAAAATCAAATCGATGTAAATGAATATAGAGTTAATAATAAGTAAAAATTTTGAATATAGAGTTTTGATAAGTAAATTAGGAATCCATTATATTATATAGATTACAATTTCAAGGGTTGGTGTCTCATTTTGTGCAATTATAGTTGTACACTTTGCTTCAGTTGTTGTAAGTCATCATCTTTTTGAATCCACCGCCATCAACACAACACTAACACCATCCTCCACCACCGCCACGTCTCTCCCTACCACCGGTTACAAACAATACCAGTCTCCATCTTCGGCCTCTGCTGTCGCTTTGTTGTTGAGCGGCTTTCCGGCTGTCTCTTTGTCTTTGGCGTTGGCTGAAACCCTAGCTGTTGTTAGATTGGTGGATTCACCTTTTACGTCTTCACTCATAGTCACTGTTGCCGGGTTCGATTTCCGAACTTCTGGTGGTGGTGGTGTTGGCGGACGGTGGCGATGGTTACGGCGCCAGTGTTTGGTGGTGGTCGGAGATGGCTACGATGGTCCCTGTTTCGTTGATTTTGGTTGTGGTCGGTAGGATTTTTTTTCTGCATGTTCTCTTCTATCAACACTTGTAGGTATGATTCTTTTACAAGAAGGTTCTCAATTATGAAATCTTAATATGATTGATTTGAGCCCTGACGAAAATGTAATTATATAAATCTCCATGATGTGGTAAAGGCTTCAATCTTCTACTCCGGTTTGTCTTGATTTTAGTTTTTTGTTGTAGTCTTTTCGTATTAGCTTATTCGACAGCGCGTTTCGCTTTGCAGGTGATGGTGGTCGGGAATTGGGCAAGTTTGTGTTGGTCGATTGTACACAAATCCAAAAGTTAGACACATCGTCGCCTTTTTACTATTTGGTTGTGGTCGTTAAACACGAGTCCATAAGTGTGACATCACCACGCCGCAACGCGGCGAGTGAAAATACTAGTTTAAGATAAACGTATGGGTGTAAATAACCATTAAATGGTACCCAGATAGTGTTCACACTGGGTTCGGCTGAACCGTTTTTTTACGGTTTTATATATAGCCTATAATCAGGGCCGGCACTATGGGGGAAGGTAGGGGCAGGGTGGTCGACGGCCCTCGGCCCGTCACCCAATAGACCTGAAAATTTAAAAATAAAGTTATATATATTTTTATGAAACGATATGTATATTTAATGTATAAAATCAGTTATATAATAATCAGCTTGTTTTAGTGGTAAAAGAGTATGACTACAACCAAAAGGTTGTGGGTGGTTTCTAGTCTCATTTGAAACATATTTAAGCCTATATTTATACAAAAATTTTTAAACAATTCAAATTATAACTAAGTTTATTTAAAAATTAAATTGTTTAAACCCAACAAAATATTCTATTTACTCAAGGCCCAAAATATTTTTCGCCTTCGGCAAATAAAAAAGTTTTAGTTCTTCGAGCCAGCCCTGCCTATAGTATCAAATTAACGAGTAAACCCACTCTTTTTCAGCAAACAAACCCAATACGCTTTAATTAAATATTTGAATCCATAAATTATGAAAAATCCTACCAGATTTTTTTAGTAATTAATATCTTTTTTTATAAAATAAACATTATAAGTGGACCAATAATAACTACTATATAGATTATATAAAAAATTCCCTCAAAATTATTCATAGTATTTGTTATGATAGTGATATTGCATTTTATTTATATGATCGAATGACTAATCCGATCCATCTGAGCTAGAAAACTTTGACGCTTGAAAAATTGCAAGCACCAAAAAATCCGGAATTAGGAAAAAAAATATTGGCTCCACTACTGGCTGGCAGGGTATATCTTATTTGTTTGGGGGTAGGGATGAGCTCGAGATGGTATCGATACCGACCGGTACCGATCCCGAAAATTTGAAATATGTTGTACTAGTACTCTATTTGGTCCATATTTATATTAGGACTTATGTTTTATCAACCAAACCCTCATAAGAATGGTAGTTCCTCGGCTTATCATCAAGCTCGTTATTTTGGTGTCTCTTTTAAGGTTTATATTTTACTAACCAATGCCTCACAATAGTGGTAGTCCCCCGTGTTATGGGTAAGAATTTCAAGGATCCTGACAGGAAGTATCCTCAAGAGAATCCTCGCGATGCATCAGGGTCACAGACAGATAGGATCCTCAGTAAGTATTGTTATTAATTATCGTTATTCTATCACCATTGACTTGGTATTTAAAGTTAACGTTCGATAATTAATGCTCAGCTGAAGACTTGGTCAAACTATTAAGGATAAGAGATATTGGGGGCTGTTACAACTCATTTATGGCAAAGATTCACAATCCGTAACCTCTCTAGGATTCTCGTTGGGCATTATTGCTTGTTATTACTTGTTATAATCGTTGTAAGCACATAAGGAAGGGATATCACACACCCGTACACACTTATTTGTACTCATAGCAGTGATCGAGCACTTCCAACATTTGTAATCACCCATTTTTACTTAATATAATTGTGGTAGGGGATAGTTTTCCCCTCCCGAGGTTTTTTGCCTGAGTTCCTTTAAGGATCACGAGCTCTTTCCTCGCTACCTCACATACAAAGTTTGGTTACTTGATTATCCTCGTGTAATTTTTGACCAAAACACCTCGGCTTATCGTCAATGGGTGGTTTTCGGGATTAATACCGGTCAGACCTCTCGCCATGGCCCGTGGTCAGCTGGGCAAAGGCCGTGCTAACAAATCCTTTTCCGTTTTTTTTTCGTTTTTTAACCAAGTTTCTAGCATTCTCATGTTAGCTAAGGTTTTGGCGTTTTAACGTCACTAACATTTGGGCTAGACCCCAGTTCGGGCCAGACCCTAGTTTAGGCTTGACCCAATATGTTTAGGCTTAACCCCAGTATTTTTGGGCTTGACCCCAGTTTCTTTGGGTTTGACCCCAGTTTATATGGTTAATCGACTTAAGTTCTAAGATATTTGCAGCAGGTATCCCCAATGAAACCACGGGTATCATCGTAATGTTTGTGGTAACTTAGATCTAATCAGACTTTCTGGTATGAACTTTATTTAACATGCTCTACTCATACAAATTATATTTTTAAAAACTATTACCTTCAAAGATCTAGAATCCTTAATCTTTATTTGAAAGGATAATTTATTTTTAAAATCTTTCAAAGTATAAATTATAACTAGGTTTTCATAATAGTAAACGGTCAACAAATAGGTAAAAGATTAAAAGTTATTATTATACCACCTTTGATTGACCAAAGCTGTTAAACCGGACTTCCCCATCAAAACATGGCCCATCCACTCGGGTTAAAGCTGGTGTTACTAGTTGTTCATGATTTGCAGGAAAATTAAAAGAATGGGCACCAAAGGCTTCATCCCCGTAAAAAGAGGATCCCTCCACCTTTGCTACCCCTTAGAATTATCATGAATATTTAACCTAATTAACTATTGTCTTATTACAAACCATCATGCTTCAAAATAGAAAAACACATAAAAAAGTGGGCTCAGACCTAGGCTCAACATCCTTCATCACCCACATTAGCGGCTCTTTTTCAGCCACACCTCCACCATCACCTACATCATCACCTTCATCAGCTCCGCTCCCATCAACTGCAGTCCCATTAGCTGCAGCCACAATGTTCTCACCAGCTTCATCCTTACTCCCGCCAAGCGCAACCATGTCCTGCTTTCACTTAGCCACCTCCCATGTTGATTTGTCAAAAGCAGGATGACCATCAATAGCCATCTTGATCCTCGCCTGCAACACGGATTTGGCCGCCCACATCTTGGCTTCATCTGAGGCCTGCTTCACCTCCTCTTGGTTCGAACCTCCACCGCAGACAGCTGATCCTCCAATTGCTTCTTTTCCTTCATAAGTTTGGATACAACCTTGTCTTTGGAAGCAGGTAGGCTCCACATCCCGATGAGAGTCTCCTCTAGCTCCTTGACTACCTTCTCGTGATATCTTCTGGAATAGTTCATGACATGCGCATAAAGATAAAGTGAGACAAAGCTAAAATATATTCAGAAAGAATATAGGATCCATAAACAGAAACAAATAGGATCAACGATCCTTACCGTAGTCAGCATTTCATGGAGCTGCCTCTCGGCTTCGAAAGGATCCTCAGGCTCCGAAGGTCTCTTTCTCTTAGAGGCTCCCGACTTGGCACAGGTAATCACTGCTCGCGGTTCAGAGGGTGCGATAGCCTTGGACGCTTCGTTCTTGATGATGAGATTGTCGATATCCTCCTAAGAAAACTTGGACATAGAGCTGCTGGCTAAGTTACGGGGTTGACTTCTGAGCACCTACAGAACATATGAAAAAAGATAAGTCTCAATCTATTACTTTTATTTATTATTACAAAATACTAAAATGACTTACTTGACATCTCGCTTGATTCTGATTCTTCGGTAGATTCTCGGGAAATATCTTTAGCTTTAGCTTTGAAAGTCCTATCTGTAGGATCCAGAGCCAAGAACGTAGCTACTCTTTCCTTGACACCAGGAAGATCAGAGAGAAAAGAAAATTTGACCACTGCAAAAAGAAAAGATACATATCCAGGATGCTATCCTTCCTGATCCACTTAAAGGTTAAACTATGCCCACCAGGGATCGAATATCTCCTCACGAAAAAGAACTGGTTTTTCCAAAAAGAACCATTATGGGTGGTTTTGTGTATATGAACTGATTGACGAGGCTTGGATTTTAAAACAAAGCGCTAGAACCATGGGTACTAAATAATACAAAAACGAAAGCTTCGAGAGACCGAACTCCAGACCTTCCCTCGTAATGATCTCCTCTAAAGTAAACAACGTTCTCCATAGCATCGACATAGCTTGAATATAGCTCATTCCGGTCAAGGTAAAGAAGCTTTGAGTGAAGACCGGAAAGGGATTTTGTTAGGGCACATATTTTTGTGCTGAGGATACATTATCCTTATGTGACTTTTGGATCAGTTATCCTTAGGATATGTTCCAGGTTACGCAGGATCAAGGATCCTTGGTACTAATTATTTACTAACAATTGTGTTATTTGAATGGTGTTGTGATTAACAGATGTAACGGCTGAAGAGACCAATTCAACCTAGTTATTCGCCGATCTATGATGTTTAGCACGTGGTCAAAATGTGGCAACGGATCACGGAGAAAGTAGCGGAGTTTTAGGAGATTTAGTTAGTTAATATTTTGTATATATTAAGCTTATTATAGGCATAGGAGAGCACACTGTTTACACACAATTTTCACAGCTCACTCGCAGAGATTGTTCTAGTTTCACTCACTCGCACTTAGCTTAACTGTAACCGATCTTAAGCTCCACCATTGTAACACTTTTTTTGTGATTAATAAAATGATGATAGACGATTTGTCATTGTTTTGGATAAAAATCTGCTAAGGATAATGTATCCAAATTCATAAAAGTGAGGTATAGTGCTAACACGATAACAGTGAATGTATAAATGAAATCTTGATGAACACAGCGATGTGATTACGAGGGAAATAACCCTTGATTATGATAATCTTACTTCGGTCAAAAATTAACAACGTAATCTTTGGTCGAATTGCTTCGGTCAAAGATTAACAACGTAATCTTTGGTCGGATTGGTACGTGATTATGATAATCTCCGGCACAAAAAACCCCCGGACGGTGAAATCTATCACCGTCAACTTTATTAATGACAAAAAGGGTTACAAGGGTTGGAGTTGTGGATCAACGAATGCTATATGTGATTACAGATAACTTAGCAGCTAGAATACGTGTGAATGTCCCTCCTAAAGTTGATCACAACTCAGTATATAAAGAAAAATACATCTAACTAACTAACAACTATGTCCTATAAACTCGCTAGTCTTCCACTCTCTTCCATCGTGCTCTTTGACCACGCGCTAATAGACGTTTAATGACGAAATAAGTGGTAGACTAGGTCTAGGAGCCGTTGTTGTTATTTATACATCAGTCTTCATACGAAATCGCCCATTAATAGCTATGTTGGATAAGGATCCTGGATCCATACTTCAGCTAGAGAATACTCCATGAGGATAATTGATGCAAGCACGTCTTCAAGAATAACATATCTTGTCTTTAGTACTTAGCAATTGGTCTTATTATTCCGTTACTTCTTTCTTTAGCTTAGTCTTCAATCTTGACCATATGCCATAGATGTCTCGTAGTGAGATATACGGTAGAGTTGTTCATAAAGTTGTTATACATGGTTAACACATCAACACTAAAAATGCAATCATTAGTGAACAAATAATACCGAGGATCATCGATCCTAATACATATCTTAAGGATAATCTATCCACAAGATAGTTAAGGATAAAGGATCCTCAGCATAAAATTCATGCCCTAACAATTGCCCCCAAAATGGCTGGTGATTGTGTAAAACAGCTATAATTTTGAATTTCAAACCCCTGCAAAAAAGAAGATGATTAGACGTGTGTCAGGCGGTTAATATCGATAAATCATAACTATACGCCGCATATATATGAGATGATTATAACTCTTTTATAACCACAGATCCAGGCGTCTTCTAGGTATCCTTCTTTCTCTTTCTTTATCTTCTTTCAGTATGTCCACTATTTCTGTATCCTCTTCTTCTTCTTCTTTCAATCATATCGACCCCGATGATCTTTATCCGCAAGGCATCCTCCAAGCCCCCTCTTCCGAGATCTGTAAGTTCACAGATCCGGAAATCGATGAAATCCGATCACACTTTCCAGCCGATACAGTTTTTCGACCCTTCGATTCTACAGCCCGTAGCGACAGTATTTCGAAAAACTGGGTTTGCTTTCCGGCCCAACCGTTTCTCATAGGTTATAAGTACCCTTTTCCCGATTTCACCCAAAGGTTCTTCACCTTCACGGGGATTAGTTATATCCAGATCATGCCGATGTTATGGAGAGCCCTTCATACCATAGAGAGGATAATCGTAGAGGAGGGTGTCGAGTTCGGCTTGGCAGAGTTATCATACCTATACAACCTGGTTACCCATGGTTCCAAACGCTTCGTCTTCAAATCAAAACCTCACCAAGTGATCCCTATTTCCAAAGCTACTCTAAATGGCACCCTCTTAAGGAACCAATTTTTCTTTGTAAAAAGGGGTTCCATTCCGGGTGGAACTGACCTTCCCAAAAAGTGGATACCAAAGGGTAGGATCTAGGATCCTTAGGTAACCAAGGTAGGATACTTTATTCTTTTGCTAATATTTTTCATTGCTTGTGTAGTTGAGAATTTTGATTTGCTGTTTGATCTTCCTAGAGTCAAAGAGAGAGTCGAGAAGTTCTTATCACTGGATCTTGCAATCAGAACCTTACAAGCCAAGTTCATTGAAGCTTTTCAAGAATCAAACTCAGAGTCAATCATGTCAAGTAAGAGTAATAATTTTCAGTATTAAAAGTGTAATAATTGAAAAACTTATCTGCTAATTACTGTTTATAGGTGCTTAGAAATTAGGAAAGTATGCTTCCAAGTTCTCCCTTGAGGATATCGATTGCATGTTTACCAAGAAAGAGACCCCGAAACCTACTCCTACGTCCGAGCCTCGTCCAATCACAACTCGAGCCAAGTCAAGAGCTAAGAGGAAGAAGAGTTCATATCCAGAGAACCCCTTTGATGCCGAGAAGCAGCTTCTGGAAATGCTTTCTACTTTAAGGATCCTTTCAGTCTTCACTATCCAAGTATCCTTCTTAACTTAGTCTGTTTCCTTGTTATAGGCTATCAACTCTGCTCGAAGCCATTATAAAAAGACTGTTGGAGAGTATGAAGAGACCCTTGCTGCGATGAGATCCATGGCCGCCGCCAAGGACAAGGCCTTCTCCAAGATGACCAAAGAGAAGAAACAGGCAGAGGACCATGCTTCCACACTTGCAGTCCAAATGCAGGATGAGATCAATTGAGCCACTGAATAGGAAAATGTCTGGGCAGCTAAGTCGGTCCTCCAAGATAGAATCAAACTGGTGACCGAGGCCAATGATCCGTCCTTTGACAAATCTTCATGGGAAATCAAGAAGTGGAAGCAAGCCTTGATCGACTTGGGTGGAGGCGAGGATGAAGCTGAAGGATGCAACGAGGCAACGGTGGAGGTGGAAACAACTGCATAAACGGGCGATAAAGGATACAGAAGACAAGGCCCAAGCCCGTTTTATTTTGCTTTTATAAACAATAACTTTGGTTTGTAATAGACAGTAGTAACTAGGGTAAATGATCCATGATCCTTAAGACAATTTGCGGGGGTGACAAAGGTGGATGGATCCTCTGTTTGTGGGGATGAAACCTTTGATGCCTTTGTTTTTAACTTTCCTACACTCATGAACAGTTAGTAGTACTCACTTAACCCGGGTGGATGGTCCATCTTTTGCATGGTGAAGTCCGGGTTAAGAATTTTGGATAAGTCCTAGTGACTTATGCTTTAATAATATAAAACTTTTAACTTTGCTTGTTATTTATTTTAAAAGTTTGTTTGATATAACTTTAGCATTATTGATAGTTTTGAAAAATAATCTTGAGTGAAAAATCCTTATGAAAATTATTTAGGATAAAATATTCTTAAAGAACAAACTCTAGGATAAAATATCCTTAAAAATTGGTAAAAGCTTTTATAATAGATTACCCTTAAAGGAACAACCCTTTAAATTGAAACATCCAAAATTATTCCAACTAAGACAATATAAATTCATTAACAGAAACCATACCAGAAGTTCTAGGTAGACCTAAGTTACCATAAGTATTGAACCTTCAATGATCCTTGAAGTATTAATCTTAGGATTTTGAATCCATAGAACTTTGTCTTCATGATGAACTTAGAAAATCTGTTGCATACAATTTATAATGTTAACTGGGATCAAACCCATTAAGCTAGGGAAAAGCCCAAATAATAAATTGGGGACAAGCCCGTGCAACTGGTGACAAGCCCGTTTAATCTGGGGACAAGCCCGTGTAACTGGGGACAAGCCCAAACGTGAGTTAAACTAGGGACAAGCCCAAATACTGGGGACAAGCCTAAATACAGATGTTAACTGGGGACTCGCCCAACCCGGGATTAGCCCAAACGAAGATAACGTGAAAACGTTATAAACCTGTGGTATGGTACATCTACCATAATTCGTAGGATCCTCCATATAGCCTAAAACAACAAAATTGTCAGCCACTAAACGTGTACTGGTCCCGCTGCCCCGGACTATACGTTGGATAACGTGCGCTCCATGCGAGAGTGTAGAAACTCTATTTATAAGAAAGATGAAAACCTTTAAACCTTAGAGGATAGGACCATCGGGGGATCATATTCAATCGTGGGCTAGGCCAAGAGAAATAGGATAGTACCTCGAATGTAAAGGAGAGGTGGCCACCTCTTGGTTATTATACATCTTATTAATATCCTGCATTGTTACTCAAAACTTGGAGAAGATAAAATGTTAAGAATGTATTATCCTTAATTAATAATAAGTAATTGAAAAGGATAAGTAGTCAGATAGATATTACCAATTTCGGGGATCCTTGATCCTTTAAGGATAATATATCCTCTCAGGATATTGGATTCTGATTAGAAAAAGTACTCCTTGAGGTGGATAGCATTCCATGCTCTTGGTAATCTATTGCCTTCCATTGTGAGCAAATGATATGCCCCCTTTCCTGCTTCCGACTCGATCTGATAAGGTCCTTCCCATTTAGGTACTAACTTTCCATCAGCCGGATTGGTAGTATTTTGGAAGGCTTTCCTCAAAACTAAATCTCCTTCTTGAAATCTTCTGATCCTTATATTCTTGTTGTATGCCCCAGCTACCCTTTGTTGATAAGCTGCCATTCTGATCTTGGCTAGGTTTCTTAGTTCTTCTACAGTATCCAAGTCTTCAAGAAGGATTTCTTCATTGGCTTCAGGATCACGGATGCTCGTTCTTGCTGTAGGAACCACCATCTTTGTCGGCATTACTGCTTCTGATCCAAATACCAACAAAAAGGGTGTTTGGCCTGTTGCATTCTTAGGTGTTGTCCTGTCGGCCCAAAGAACATATGGTAGCTCTTCGGCCCACTTTCCCTTCTTGGATCCTAGCTTCTTCTTTAAATTGTTGATGATGATTTTGTTGCTAGACTCCGCGTGACCATTAGCATGAGGATGCACTGGAGTAGAGGTTATCATCTTGATGCCCCAGCTATCACAAAAGTTGGTGGTTCTTTTCCCGATAAACTGGGAACCATTGTCACAAATAATTTCCGAGGGGATACCAAATCTAGTAATAATATTTCTTTTAATGAAAGATATCACCTCTTTTTCGCGTACTTGAACAAAAGCTTCTGCTTCTATCCATTTTGAAAAGTAGTCCGTCATTGCAAGCATGAATACTTTTTAGGTAGTTTGCCTACAATATCCATACCCCATTTCATGAAAGGCCATGAAGAGGATATATGATATATAGGTTCTGCTGGCTGGTGAAGGATGTTCGCATGTCTTTGACAAGCATCGCACTTCTTTGAATATTTCGTTGTATCTCTCTTCATTGTTGGCCAGAAGTATCATGTTGTTAGAATTCTAGAAAACAAGGCTCTACCTCCGGTGTGATTACCACAATCTCCTTCGTGAAAATCTTTAAGCACCTCTTGGACTTCAGGATCCTCGATGCACCTCAAGTATGGACCTGCAAGAGATTTCCTGTATAGCACATCATCTAATAAAATGTATTGTGATACCTTGAGTTTGAAGGATTTGGGATTCTCAGTGGTTGGAATTTCTCCTGTTTGAATGTACTTCTTGATCGGGAGGATCCATGATTCTTGATTATTTGAGGATAATGGATCCCAAAGTACAATCTCTTTGTCATTCGTTCTCTCTCCAACTTTTTGTTCTCCTATTGCTGGTGTGAGAACATGAATGATTGGAATCTTCATAACTTCTGGAATTTTCAGAGATGAGGTTAAATTTGCCAAAGCATATGCCCCAGCATTTTCTTCTCTTGGTACTTGTACAATGCTAAATAACTCGAAGGATTTTGCTAGTTCCTTCACAACATCTAGGTATTTGATTAGTTTTTCTCCTTTAACAGCATATGAGCCATTAAAGTGGTTAGCAATCAATAATGAATCTATATATACTTGAAGATACCTGATCCTCATGCACTTAGCTAATTGCAAACCTACGATCAAAGCCTCATATTCTGCTTCATTGTTTGTTGCTTGAAACTCACAGGCTATAGACTGGGGTAATATGTCCCCCTGTGGCGATTTCAGTAGGATCCCCAATCTTGTTCCTCTTACATTAGAAGCGCCATCGGTGAAGAGTATCCAAGGATCCTTAGTCTTCTCTAGTTGTTGGACCTCCAATTCGGCTTCTTTTTGTAGGTTACTAGTGAAATCAGCCACAAAGTCTGCGAGTGATTGTGACTTGATCGCCGTTCTTGGCTCGTACTGGATATCATATGCACTTAGTTTCACGGCCCACTTGGCCATTCTACTTGATAACTCTGGCTCCCTAAGAATATTCTTAACAGGATAATTAGTTCTCAAAATAATAGTATGAATTTCAAAGTATTGTCTCAATTTAGTAGAAGCCATAATAAGTGCAAGAATTAATTTTTCTAAATGAGAATACATGGCTTCTGCATCTAGAAGACTTTTACTTACATAATAAACGGGATGTTGTTCACTTTCATGATCCTTGACCAAGACGACACTTACTGCATTTCATGAGACAGCTAAATATAGATATAAGGATTTTCCATCCACAGGCTTCATTAGAGCTGGAGCTGAGGATAAGTAATCCTTCAAGGCTGCCAGCGCAACTTCATGCTTTTTCGTCCATTCAAACTTCTTATTCTTTCTAAGGATGTCGTAGAAATCTTTGCACTTCTCGGAGGATCTTGAGATGAACCTATTGAGAGAGACTATTCTTCCTGTGAGCCTTTGGACATCCTTGGCGTTTACGGAAGACTTCAAATTAAGGATGGCTTCAATCTGCTCGGGGCTTGCTTCAATTCCTCTTTTAGTCACCATATATCCCAGAAATTTTCCGGCTTTAATGCCAAATTGGCATTTTGACGAATTCAATTTCATGTTATATTGGTCAAGGATATTGAATGCTTCCTCGAGGTCTCTAAGGTGATCCTACGCTTTCTTCGATTTTACCACCATATCGTCTATGTATACCTCCATAGTCTTGCCCAACTGATCCTTGAACATCATGCTGACTAGTCTTTGGTATGTTGCCCCTGCATTTCTTAGTCTGAACGGCATAGCAGTATAACTGTATATTCAGGTAGGAGTCATGAATATTGTATCCTCTTGATCAGATGGTTCCATTTAAATTTGTTGAAATCCAGAGGAAGCATCCATAAAGGAAAGCATTTCATGTACTGCCGTTGCATCCATCATGGAATCTATATGTGGTAATGGGAAAGGATCCTTGGGTCATGCCTTGTTTAAATCGGTGAAATCGGCACACACCCTCCACTTTCCATTCTTTTTGGAAACAAAGACCACATTAGCTAGCCATCGAGTATATTGAACCTCTCTGATCATACCGGATTTAAGAAGTTTTTCAACCTCTTCTTGTATGATCTTGTTCCTTTCAGGAGCGAATTTTCTTCGCTTCTGATGGACGGGTTTAACAGATAAATCAAGGCCTGATTTATGAGTAATTACCTCTCGTGAAATACCTGTCATGTCTGGGTGCTTGAAGGCAAAGGTAGATTTTCTTCGCCTTAAGAAGGATACTAAATCCTCATCAATCTTACTAAGGATACTAGATTCTAGGAACACCTTTATCTCTGGATCCTCGGGGTCCAATGATACTTCTTTAAGGTCTTTCTCCCGAGCTTCCAGCACGTCCCTAGGATGTTGCTATGGTTGCTATGCTATAGTTTGTTTGCCTGTTGGCTTCATTGATGAAGAATAATAGTTCTTGGCCTCCGCTTGGTCACCAACTATCTTCACAACTCCCCAAGGAGTAGGTAGTTTGATGCATTTGTGATACGTTGAGGCTACTGCCTTCATTCCATGCAGCCAGGGCCTACCTAAAATAACATTGCAACAAGAAAGGTCATCAATAACACAAAATTTCTGGTATGAATTTAACCCTTCGATATAAATTGGGAGGTTGATGTCCCCCAATGTCTTCTTGGTTTCACCACTGAAACCAACTAGCACTGATGTTCTAGGAATGATCTCTGAATCCGGTAGGTTCATCTTCTTGAGGATATCATGCTGGATAATGTTGACCGAGCTCCCACCGTCTACTAGGATACTGCGTACATAATGGTTAGCGATAAATAAAGTAATAATCAAACCGTAATGATGAGGATCCTGGATGTTTAGTTTGTCTTCCTCATCGAAGAAGATCCCTTTTTCTGTTGTTAAAGTGGTGGATACTATTGGTCGGTCTCCGTTATCCATCTTGACCTCCTTGGCAAGTCTTCTTGCTGCAGAGAAAGAAGTTCCACATATTTCTGAACCTCCGGAGATGAAATTGACCATTCGCACATCCAGCTCATCCTTGTGAGGATACTGCATCCTCGAGTCAAAGAAGATTCTCTGATCAGTCACTCGAGTAGTGGGGATAAGTGGTCTTCTTTCATCGTCCAACTCGAATTCTTCTGCGGGCTTTTCTTCTATAGCACACGAATCTTGAAACATTTCGTAGTCTCTGGAGACAAAGTTGATCACATGAGCGTCTGGTGGTGGTGGTGGTATTGCTTTTTGTGGAAGATCTTCAGGATCCTGGATCTTGGATTTTTTTCCTTCCCAATAGTTCATTAAAGTGACCCTTGCTCAGGAGGTATCCAATTTCCATTCTCAAGCCAATGCACTCATCTGTCATGTGGCCAAAATCTTCATGAAAGGCACACCACTTAGACTTGTCTTTGAAGGTGGTCGTCTTCTCATTCTTCCAGGGCCACCTTGCTTTTTCTCCTAGATCCTTCATGGCACAAATTAAGCCATGGGTATCTACGGAGAAACAATACTCGGAGATGCAGGGATAATCTTCATCGTCATCCCCTTATTCGACTGCTCGTACGTTTTGATTGTTGAACTTGTTGTACGGCTTTGAGTTGTTGTTTCTGTATGAGGATCCTTTATTCTTGTCAGTGGATTCTTGCTTTGTTTGAGCCCCCAATCTTTCTTGGATCCTTTTATCATCTTCCAGCCGTATAAACCTTAATGCTCTGTTCCTTACTTCATCTAGAGACCTGCAAGGAGTTATCACAAGATCATCATAAAAGGGGGAGCCCTTCTGAAGTCCCATCTTGAAGGCCTCAACAGCAGTAGCCATGTCAAGATTAGGAATTTCCAAAGCTTCCCTGCCGAACCTCGTAACAAAATCCCTAAGGGATTCATCACTTGGTTGGATAACTCGGTAAAGATCACTAGTTAACTTCTCAAATTTCCTGCTACAGGAAAATTGACTGTTGAACAAGTTAACTAAGTGCGAAAAAGAAGTAATTGAAAAGGGAGGAAGACTTAGCAACCATTTCAATGTTGATCCTGTCAGTGTTGATCCACAGCCTTTGCATAGGCAAACTTCTTTGAGTCTCTCAACAATGGGGTTGATCTCCATCCTTTCTCTGTATTGTGCCACATGTTCTTCAGGATCAGTGGTTTTGTCGTAAGTATTCATGTTGGGGGTTTGGAACCGCTTCGGGATTTCAGCATCACAGATAGGTGGAGCAAATCTGGATAACTTGTGGCTTCCCTCTGGTATCACGGGGATTGATCGTATCACCCCAGGAACACTGGATATCATATCCTTGAGCTTATGTAGCTCTTTGGCCATAGCCTGGTTGATACCTGTGTCCTGCATGGAACCACGGTTAGTATCTAAGGATATAGGATCATACAAGTTACCTCTTTGCTGGGTGAAGGTCAGCATCCCGGATGAGTAGCTGGGATAAGAAGAATTTCCGATAGGAGTTGGTCCTCCAGAGGCTATGGTCTGCATGGGGATTATATCTCCTTCATGGACTTCGGAGGATCGTTGATGTTGGACTCTTGAGGATCCTTGATTCAGAAAGAAGGATCCTTGAGGTTAGGTACTGTAGGATCCTTGGAGATATAACCCAGAGGATCCTGGTGGAAGGATGGATGATCCTTGTCGATAATATGAGGATCCTTGAGTTTGCTGACCCATGGATCCTTGTTGGAGGTTAGATGACCTTGGTTTATCTAACGAGAATCCTTGAGCCTGTTGACCCATGGACCCCTGTTGAAGGATAGATAATCCTGGCTGAAATAGCGAGGATCCTTGAGCCTGTTGACCCATGGACCCCTATTGAAGGATAGATAATCCCTGTGAGAACTGAGCCATGGATTCTGGACTGGTTAAATCCAGCATCCTGGGCATCAGGGGGGTGTGATCCTCCGCTGGCCTCTTGTTCTTCTTGAGATCTTCTATCTCACGAAGGATCCTCTAGTTGGTCTTCTTCTGCTGCTCCATGTATGCTTTAACCTGCGAAAACATAGATGAAACATCACTGTTAGTATTAACCATCACGCAGCAGTAACTGTTTTCGAGCTTTGGAAGACAGGTAGTTGCGTCTTGCTTCCAGCAGCAGCAGGCCGTTGTGCTCCCGTGATTGGCGGAGGCATCGGTGGCAAAGTCCTTGATGAGAGAGGAACCGATGACGGCATGGTTGATGAAGCAGAGGTTGATTAAGAGTCCATTGATAGTGATACGTGTATGAAAAGATCAAAAATTAACGGAAGTAATATAGATTATAGCACCAATTGCCCCACGGGCCAAATTGTTTTGGATAAAAATATGCTAAGGATAATGTATCCAAATTCGTAAAAGTGAGGTATAGTGCTAACACGATAACAGTAAATGTATAAATGAAATCTTGATAAACACAGAGATGTGATTACGAGGGAAAAAACCCTTGATTATGATAATTTTACTTCGGTCAAAAATTAACAACGTAATCTTTGGTCGACTTGCTTCGGTCAAATATTAACAACGTAATCTTTGGTCGGATTGGTACGTGATTATGATAATATCCGGCACAAAAAACCCCCGGACGGTGAAATCTATCACCGTTAACTTTATTAATGACAAAAAGGGTTACAAGGGTTGGAGTTGTGGATCAACCAATGCTATATGTGATTACAGATAACTTAGCAGCTAGAATACGTGTGAATGTCCCTCCTAAAGTTGATCACAACTCGGTATATAAAGAAAAATACATCTAACTAACTAACAACTATGTCCTATAAACTCGCTAGTCTTCCACTCTCTTCCATCGTGCTCTTTGACCACGTGCTAATAGACGTTTAATGACGAAATAAGTGGTAGACTAGGTCTAGGAGCCGTTGTTGTTATTTATACATCAGTCTTCATACGAAATCGTCCATTAATAGCTATGTTGGATAAGGATCCTGGATCCATACTTCAGCTAGAGAATACTCCATGAGGATAATTGATGCAAGCACGTCTTCAAGAATAACATATCTTGTCTTTAGTACTCAACAATTGGTCTTATTATTCCGTTACTTCTTTCTTTAGCTTAGTTTTCAATCTTGACCATATGCCATAGATGTCTCGTAGTGAGATATACGGTAGAGTTGTTCATAAAGTTGTTATACCTGGTTAACACATCAACACTAAAAATGCAATCATTAGTGAACAAATAATACCGAGGATTCGCTATCATGTAAATAGGTTAACGAAATAGCCTTAGCGAAATACTATTTAAAGGAACGAACTAGAGTTTAATTTGTTATGATTTGACGAAATCACATCTGATTCGTTAGGTAACTTATTCGCTAAGCTAATTCGTTTGAATCTTTAAAGAATTGAACACGAAAGAGTTCCAATTCACTAAAGTTAACGAACGGCAAGAATTGCTTAATCTTTGATTGTCCTGGTCAAAGTCAGAATTACATAAGAACACCGACGGTCAACATGATAAATCCAGGTTCAATTATCCCATGTTTATCGTTGAGTAATTGAATCCACAGGTTTAGCCAACTCGGGATCACAATACTAAGCACATGGTATTGAGATTGAGGCTTAATACCGTGAAATAAATAAAAATACTCGGAGAGTTAAACAGAGCCTAAAACCCCAAAAGCATCAACATTCAATCGACCCGGCAAACGATAATTAATCGTTGATTAAAGTGTATCCAAGGTCTCAGAATCACATTCCGGTCATAATGAAATCAAAATGGACTATAATAACAAAGTATGATATCAAGTGACCAGGATTTATCAAGCCGTGAAAACCCTTAGAACAAAATCACATAATTATACAAACAAAACAGTATCATTTGTGACGTAATACACAAGATGTTCTTATCTATACCTTAGCAATCCAATAAAATAGTCGAAATTTTGGAATTCAAAGGTCGAAAATTCAGAGAAAAAATTTGAAAAAGGTGACTTTAGGTATAAGGAAGGTGAAAGAACAGTGAAGGACGAATCGTGTACCAGTTTTCCTATATACACAGTTCTTACACGCATCCCTATGTACGAATCAAACAGATTCGTTAGAGATTTAAGTAACGAATCAGCTGATTCGTTACCCTTATCTTAATACGTGGCTTAACGAATCAAAATTCAAATAGTGTCTTGATTCGTTAAACATGTATAACGAATTAAAATTCAAATCGTGTCTTGATTCGTTAGATATGCATAACGAATTGGATGTATTTCGTTACAGAGTACGGAAGCGAATTAGATACACGAACTAGAGTGTAGTTCGTTAAAGAATACTCTAATTCATTTTCCATAAATAACGAATTAAACATTATTTAATTTTAAAATAATAAATAAATTAAATAAATAAAGGATATGTTATCCAATTAATAAATAAATGATTAATTTAAAAGACTTACCAAGACCTTTTATCCCGATAACTAAATACTTTAAAAATCCATTTCATATTTTTGAAACCGATAAATTAATTAAATAATATGTAAACCGAAATGAAAAATATTTTTGGTATTTTGATTGAGTTTGAGCAGAGAATCATATTGACCAAATTGCCCTTCCATCACAGTTTTATATTTCAGAAATATTATGACTGGCGTTAAGTCGGTCATTGGTATTGTTGTCCAATTTAAATCTCATAACAAATTTTCAAGTGTTTCTGTGATATGAGTAATTGGTTCAATTTGAGCACAGAATATCATAAACTATCAGCCTCTAATCACGGTTCAAGCTTAATTTAATTTTTGCCATATCACCCCAACTTGACTTAAACCATTATATTGTTGATCAAAAATTGTTTTTATAGAAAGTTATGAGCAATGCATTGATTTTCTGTTACTATGAGTGAATATGCACGAGTCCATCTGTCGACTTACATACATTGTATCCCCTGGGGTCCGTTTCTTAATGGTATTAAGACGCGCGCAAGGAGGAACAATGTATGACTAACAGCGGATTTTGATCAAGTCAGTAATATGGAAATTTGTACGAAGTACAGCAGTGATCAAGTTTAATGACTTTGGGTTTGCTCTAAGAGCGAATGAAATATTCATGCATATGAATACCCAGATGATTAAGCCGCATAAAGACTCACAGTGTCCAGAAACTCAAAGCTTGTTATTTGCTTTATTTTGGTTTTGGTTGATCAAACAAGTATAATGCTTGAGTATGACAGGTTATTACATAAGTAAAAGCTCGTAGTTGAACTTTGGGTTGGGTCGGCCGGTCCGCCTTTGGTGTGCTACTCGTGCCTTCTGTCGGCGATGCGCTCCTAGCCTTAGTTGGCCGGGTCGTGCCTCCGGCATTGTTACTTTGAATGAAATTATTGAAGTATCTGGAAAACAAAAGGATTCAAAGAAAGGTATTGGTTTTGTTGAAATTCTGCCACCTTTTCACAATGATTATAAAATTAATCCTTTTGCTAGAAAAGAAGAGGATTTGATTGAAAAAGAATATGTGGGTCTGAAAAATCTAAACCTTATAAAACAGAAACTGCTAAACCTCAAGTTGCTCCTCAAAAACCTCATGTTCAAAGCAACAAAGTCTTTGTTGAGAATGTTGACAAAGTAATTATCGAAGACGTGTTTGAACCTGAGGTAATACACAAGAATAAGAACATCCCAAGTTCTAATCACATTTTTGCGAGCATCAAGAATTTGAGGAAGCTGTGTATGGTTCATTCAAGTCTCAAGTGAAAAAGGAAGAAACTGTGAAACCTAAACCAATGAAGGCAAAGAAGTCAGATAAACAAAAGATTTATGATGAGGACTTAATGCGTTTTATTAATCCTCCTAGTTCTAAGCCATCATCTGTTAGGGTTTTCAAGTTGAAAGGAATTGACACAATGTTTTCTGAGAAAGACATTCCAATTAGTATAATTAAACCAGAACTGATTGAGAGTGTATTTCACAATGAAACATCTCAGGTTCAAGAACTTGAACGTCAGTATGCTCAAGCAAAAACATCAGTTTCTTATGATCCATTGACTAAAGCTAAGCAAGTTTTATCACATGCTAAAAAGATTAATTTTGTAAAGTCAACTGGAACAGATACTCTGAAAAGTTTTTCAAACATCTCTAATTTAGATTTTTACTTGAAAAAGAAATCTGAGTTATCTGATGAGTTTGCTAAGAGCATGACTAAAAATGTGAGCCATCATCAATCTTCTGCATCATTTGCTTCAACTAATTCTCAACATCATCGTGTGGACATGCGAAGTTGTTTTCTTTGCGGTCAGCATGGTCATGTTGTGAGAAATTGTAGTCAGATGAGCTATCAGAATCTTCATCCTTTTATCAAAGACCATTCTAAACCGGTTCCTTTGGTGAAAGAGATTCTAAAACGACCTGTGTCGTATGCTGATGATACTCATATTATGTTCTCTAATGTGAATCCTCGAAAGGTGATTCATGTTAATGAGACTCATAGTCAAGTGAAACCTAAGTTTATCCTAATTGCCATTATGCAAGAATGAGACTTCAAATGTGGTTCAAGCAGCTTACTTAAGACGAAAGTCTAAGAAGCCAGTAACTTATTCACAAGTGGCTGAACAACAAATGAAGCCTGTTAAATTAAATGATCAAAGAGAAAACCAAAAGGTGCCCAAGACTACGGCCTGGGCTGCCTTTTTGAACTAATCATTTTTAGTTTGTGTGTAGGGTTCATCCAAGAATGTGTCTGGTGAAAACTGGATAATGGATAGTAGATGTTCTCGTCATATCACTGGGAATCTCGACCTATTAACCAACGTAAGAAATATTCAAGGGGGGTTATGTAGCGTTTGCTGGGAATTCTGGGGGCATGATCACACAAGAAGGTGAAGTTTCAAATGGGCACATTACTTTTGAAAAGGTCAATTATTGTGAAAAAGTTGATCATAACTTATTAAGTGTATCACAAATTTGTGATAAGAAGTACACAACGATATTTACTGACAAAGAATGTCTTATTTTGAAACCGGGTTATGTGATTCCCGAAGACATGGTTGTCATGCGATCACCATGATCGAATGATATTTATGTTTTAAACATGAGCTCTAAAGTATCCACATCGATTGAAACATGTTTTGTCTCGAAAGCAACCGAGAAAGATTCAATTCTATGGCATCGTAGAATGGGTCACATACATGTTAGAAAGATGAACTATTTAATGGCTAATGATTTAGTGGAAGGTGTCTCTTTGAAGAATTTTAAATTATCTAATCACTGCGTTGCATGAAAAAAGGGCAAGCAGAAGAATAAGACACATCCCTCTAAGTTATTGAATTCCATTAATACTCCTCTTGAACGACTTCATATGGATTTGTTTGGTCCTGTGAATCGTGCGAGTATTTCTTGGGATTGGTATTGTCTTGTGGTGACTGATAATTCAAGATACTCATGGGTGTTATTTATGAGTTCGAAATATCAAACACCGGTTTTGGTACAAAACCTTATCACCAAGATCGAATCACTATACAAACACAAAGTTAGGAGAATCCAAAGTGATTATGGTACTGAATTCAAAAACACTGTATTAGATTTCTTTTGTATTCAAAAAGGAATTCATCGAGAATACAGTGCCCCTTATGTACCTCAACAAAATGGTGCTGCTGAAAGAAAGAATCGAACCTTGATTGAAGCTGCACGAACTATGCTCGCTGATTCTAAGCTTCCCGTCCAATTCTGGAATGAGGCGGTGAATACTGCTTGCTATACTCTTAATCGGGTTATAACCGTTAAAAGACTCAAAAAGACAAGTTATGAGTTGTTGAATAATCGAAAACCTAACTTAAAGTACCTGGAACCTTTTGGGTGTCCGTGTACCATGTTGAAGAAGAATGTGGGTAAATTTGAAGAAAAAGCTATCGAAGGGTATTTCTTGGGATACGCATCTTCAAAGAAAAGGGTATTTAACTTCACATCTGGTTGTGTTGAAGAATGGTACCACGTGGACTGTCAAAAGTACACAACTCCTCCTCAAGGGAAAGGTCCCGACTAGATGTTTGACTATGATAGTTTATTTAATTCATTTACTCCATCGACTGAACACATAGACAAAGATCTGGTTCGAGCATACTTTGAAGATCAATTGGCCATTCCAAGATTTTCAAGTTTTAATGATGTTGAAGCTCCATCTATAACTCCAACTGAGGAACCTCATGTTGCTTCTCCAACTGATTTTGATAATGTCTCTACTTCTTCTGATGATGAGCAAGTTAATGATCAAGTTATTGAACTTGATAGTGATAATGTTTCATCTCCCGAGCTTGGTGATCATTATACTAATTTATTTGATAATGTTGTTCCTCCTAAGAATCCTACTCTTTGGATTCATGGTTATCATCCACAGGAAAACATCATTGGAGAACTTGATGTGGGTGTTCGTACACGTCATCAAGTTGCTTCGTCACGTGATAATAATGTATTGTGTGCATATGCTGATTTACATTCATCGGGAATTGTAAATCTTGCAAAATTCACTTGTTTTCTATCTCAAGTTGAGCCAACAACGACTCATAAGGCACTTGAAGATCCTTCTTGGGTAGAAGCTATGCAAGAAGAATTAAAGCAATTTGCACGTTTAGGTGTTTGGGACTTAACCGACAAACTTGCTAGAGTTAAGAAAGCTATTCCGACTAAGTGGGTATTTAAGTGTAAGAAAGACGATCGAGGGGTGATTGTCAGAAACAAAGCACGTTTGGTCGTGCAAGGTTTTCATCAGCAAGAGGGTGTTGATTACACAGAAGTATATGCTCCAGTTGCAAGATTGGATTCGATTCGAATCTTCCTGGCATATGCTGCTTACAAGAATATCAAGGTCTATCAAATGGATGTTAAAAGTGCTTTTCTCAATGGTGAATTACACGAGGAAGTGTTTGTTTTACAACCTCCTGGTTTTGAAGATCCTGATTATCCTGACCGAGTTTACCAATTAAACAAGGCTCTGTATGGTCTACATCAAGCCCCGAGAGCTTGGTATGGCACGCTCGCCGACCATCTGACTGATAACGGCTTCAAACGAGGGACTGTCGACTGCACTTTATTTCATAAAACTGTTGGTGACGATCTTCTCCTAGTTCAGATTTATGTCGATGACATTATTTTTGGGTCTACAAACGACACGTTGTGTAAGGAGTTCGAGAAGTCCATGCAAACGAAGTTTGAAATGAGTTCGATGAGAGAGATGAATTTCTTCTTAGGGTTGCAAGTTCACCAGTCTGCTAACGGAATCTTTATTCATCAGAAAAATTATGTGAATGATGTCTTGAGCCGATTCAAGATATCTGCCGGAAAAATCCCTTCTACTTCTCTTCCCGTGGGTCACAATTTATCATCGGATAAATTGGAGGATACCGTTGATCCTACCCTCTATCGTGCCATGATCGGGTCTTTAGTGCATCTAACGGCTTCTCGCCCTGACATTATGTTTGCTGTTTGTCTTTGTGCTAGGTTTCAAGAAAGTCCCCAAGTGACTCACCTAGCTGCGGTTAAGAGAATACTTCAGTATTTGAGGGGAAATCCAGACATCGGGTTGTGGTACCCCAAGGATGATACTTTTGATCTTACTTCTTATTCAGACTCGGATTATGGAAGTTGCAAGATCAACTTCAAATCAACGACTGCAGGATGTCAATTTTTAGGAAACCGGCTTGTTTCTTGGCAGTGTAAGAAGCAGACAACGGTTTCCACTTCAACCGCCGAAGCTGAGTATGTTGCAGCCTCGAGTTGTTTTTCCCAAGTTTTGTGGATACAACAACATCTTCGTGACTACAGTTTGAAGTTTCTTACTACTCCTATTTTGATTGATAATTTTGCTGCAATTTCTATCACAAAGAATCCTGTACAACATTCGAAAACAAAACATATCGAAATTCGATATCACTTTATACGGGATTGCTTTAAGAAGAAGTTGATTGACCTTGAGAAAGTATATACTGACTTTCAGAAAGTCGATCTGTTTACCAAAGCTTTTGACAAAACGCGTTTTCAATTTTTGCTTGGTTTAAATGGATTGAAGACCCTTGCTGATATCCTTAAACAAGGATGACTATCTTTATTTTCTGTTTCTTCTTTTAAAATTTATTTTGGTTTTAGGGGGTGAAAAATCTAGAAAATACAAAAATATTGTGCTTTTTGCTTGTATAGATAAAATCCAAAAACATTAAAACTTTAAAAAAATCAAAAATATTGTGATTTCTTTTCTTTAATGTTTTTTTTCTTTAAAACTTTCTTTGAAAAAGCAAAAACATTTTAAAATTTGAAAATCCAAAAAAGTTTGTAATTTCAGTTTGTACAGAAAAATCCGAAAATCCAAAAAGACTGTGAAGTTTATTTTGTTTATAAGAAAATTGAAAAAGACAAAATTATTGTGATTTTAAAGTATGTATAGAGAAAAATCAAAAAGATTTTTGCATGTGTTTGCTGAAAATTATGTCAATTATCTACATTTGAAGGGCATGTACGTATATATGTTTGGTCATGACATTTACTTGTAAATGATTGGGTTAGCCATTCACCTGATAATGGAAAATAGTTGGGGCATTCGTTATGCATTTTAGATTATTTTCTCGTTGAAAATTATGTCGGTTATTTAAGTTTGTGAAGCATGCTTGCATGTCTTGGTCCAACTATTCACTTGTTGAATTGATAAAACAACCATTTATTTATAGACTTAAGTTAACTGAGGCGATTAAATTTATCTTTATTTTTAGTTTATGTTCCTCAAAATTTTGAGTTTTTGAAGCAAAAGAGAAAATGATAGTACATTGACTATTTTGACTCCAAATCCAGCAAGAAGTAAGCCTAAAGGACTGTGTGCTTAATTGCATTGGTGCATTGGTAGGTCTTAAAACAAACAAGTAGAGTAAAGTATGTGATATAAACATAAAGAAACGCCAAATTGAAAGGGGTGTTAGTCTCTAGACAAAGTCTCGGTGAGGATGGCAGAAACGTAATAACCTGTCATACTCAAGCCTTATACTTGTTTGATCAACCAAAACCAAAATAAAGCAAATAACTAGCTTTGAGTTTCTGGACACTGTGAGTCTTTATGCGGCTTAATCATTTGGGTATTCATATGCATGAATATTTCATTCAACAGAAAAGAAGAATTTCTAAATTTACCCAGTTTGTTCTTCAACTCAAGAACCTCATTCTCAAGCTCAGTTATCTTTGAATGATGTTTCAAGATTTCTTGAAACTTCTGGTCATTAATCGTCATTTTCACAGATAACTTAGCTTTGAGATCATGATTACTTGTCGACAATGCATCAATATTTTCTCGAGATCTCATTTGAGATTCAAGAGATTGTCGATAAGTATCCTTCAGAGAAGCAATTTCTCTTACAAGATTATCATTATGAGTTTTCAAAGCTTCTAACTTAGATTTGTTAGAATTACAATCAATGATACTTTAACAGATGAAGTAGCAGAGATAGAATGACTAACCTCATTGATCTTAGCTATGCAAGCAAACACCGTTGGAGACTTTTCACAAGAGTCGTCAGAATGAGATCTAGAATCATTATAAGAAGACATCTCACCTCCAGTTGCATCTTGAAAATATTTTGTTAGCCCAAACATAGCCAAATTAGCTTGAGTCTCATTACACAACAGTCGTTGTGACCAATCATTTCCATCAGCTAACATTGCATGTGACCCAGAAGTAGATGGTTTCTTTTTAGCATCACTACTTCGTGGTGTAGAAGAATTTTGATGTTGACCACGAGGACCAGTATACTCTTTCTTCGGTTTGTCACTCTCCTTTGCAAAATTCCCGAACTCCTGACAGTTATAGCATTTCACTTTTAACTTATCAAATCCCAGTTTCTTATTCAAGGCAGGAAGATCTTTGCCAGTCCTTTGCATGAATATCTTAACCTTACGGACGATCATAGCCATGTTCCACTTTAAATCCATGATTTTCAAATCATCTGGATCAATCTGATCATAATCCTCATCAGTTTGATCACTTGTGGCAATCTTACTGCTTACCAAGTTTTCATATGAAGACATAAAGGCTGTTAGAAAAGCAAAATTTTGTTCTGCTCCCTTCATATTGACACTAGGTGATGAAGCAAATGGATTAGTAGTAGTAGAACTTCCAGAACCACCAGATGATCCAGAATTACCACCAGTGTAAAAACATGCTCTTGGATCATTAAGGATAGTTGATTCTTTTTCACTTGCAGCTTGTGTAAGAAAAGCGGTTATCAGAGAGATAGTTGAACTTAGAGGCATACTACCACCATAGAAAGCAGGATCTTGACTTTCCTTGGAAGATTTCTGACATTTAAGATCGTATTCTCTTGCCTCAATCTTTTGTAAGAATTCCATAGCAGTCAAATCTTCATTCAAGAAATAATCATTCTCTTTTAAAACCATTAGAAATGTTGAGTAAGAACTTGGTAGCACACTTTTAATAGTGTCAATTTTATCAGTCTAAGAAATTTCCAGTTTCATTTTGTCCATCTCAGCAATTAAGTGATTGAACCTTGTAATCATTTCTTCAACTGTTTCTCCTTTCAACAAATTAAAGTTCCGAAATTGAAACTTAAGCATCACTTTCTTACTTTCAGCTGTATTTCCCATACTTCTCATACGAAGATGTTGGAATAAGGAAGCACATCTCTTTATGCTACCCACTTGATGAAAGATATTTTCAGGTAAGGTCATAGTAAGAGTAGAATAAGCCTTTATCTCAATCTCTAATGCTTTCTTCTCTTCTTGTGAATACTGAGAAATAGCTTTGGGAGTAAAACCAGTAGTATCATCACCAATCATTGGTGCCATATAAACCTCATCTAGACAATACAAGCAATCAGGATGAACATAACCCAAATGAGCACGAAACCGAGGTTCCCATTTAGCAAAATCACTAAATTTCATCAACCTAGAACATTTCGAATGTAAACCTATCTCGATATCAAGTTGTAACATTTGTTGCATCAACATGTTTTGAGAAGCTAATGCATACATTCCGGCCATTTTTGATAAATTTCAAAAATTTAAAGTTTAACTGTGGCGAACTGTGAACAGTTGTAGCAAACTGTGAACAGTAAATTAATGAATCAAATCTTAACGAATCTAAGATTAATCAGGTCACGAATCAAGATTAACGAATCAATCCAACGAATCAGACAGTCAACGAATCAGATTTAACATTAAGTCAAACTAACGAATTGACTAACGAATTGCGAAGAGTAACCTTAACGAATTAGAAGGTTTTCAGTAACGAATCGCTAAGAACGACTTAGCGAAATAGATAACGAACCAGCTACAGTTGATAACGAATCAACTAATAGCGAATCAAGTTGTTAAAATGGTTTGTAACAAACTCTAACAACGAATGCCACGTGGCAAAGGTTGTTATGACACAAATTCCAAAGTGAACACGTGTCACGCAAATCAGTTAACACGAATCACTAAACAAGTGACACGAATCAAATATTGATGCGAACTAGTTAACGAATTAGCTATAACTCTAGCGAATTGACCAGATCAATTAACGAATCAATGTGAATTAAAAAACAAATTGAGAAAAATATTCAGCGAACTAGAAGCATATTTAAGTCTTCAAATCTTCAAAGAAGATTTCCTGGAATCTGGAAATGAAGAACACAAAACCCTGAAACTCAGATTCGTAATACACACTCAATATGTAACCAAATCTCACAAATCAAGTAACAAAACACTCGTCATTACCACACGAAACCAAATCAACCATTCTCGTGACCGAATAACCCAGATCACAAAACCAATTATACCAAAACCAATCCTCTTTTTTCGCCACAAACCAGAACCAATACCGATTCAAACCAAAACCAAAACAAAACTCCAATTCCGATTATCCGAACCTCACCTATACCTTAGTCAACTCAAATCCAGTCCAAACCTTCCATTAATTCAATCAATTAACCTCAAATTGATCTAAATTTAATCAAACAGAACACTAGCAATACATAATACTAATTAACAGTCTAATAAACCAAATAAACAATCAAATCAAGCGCAATTGACCCCCGAAAGCTCTGATACCACTTGTTGGAACCCGTTTTCAATCACAATAACAATAACAGATCTCGGATCTGTGTTAATATGATCAATACCTTAACTCGGATCTAGCTCATAATTAAGTTTGATTATGTGTTATATGTGTATATACTAGTAATTGTATTAATGAATAATATTAAGGTGAAGATCGAGAGCGATTTGGACAGAGTTTTGTTAATTATCTCTCAAAAACTTTAATTAATTGTGAACAATGTTCACCTATAAATAGAGGATGGGGTTAGTTCGTTAACATCCCCTAAAGAACTAACACCCAACTCGTTACATACATTAAAGTTAAATAACCATAACGAATCACCCCCTGATTCGTTAACATCCCCTAACGAATCAGGAGGGAATAAACTTAAGTCTTAGTTCGCTAAACAACATTAGTAAACTAGACCTTACATTAACGAACTAAATAGATAAATAATTGTTTATTACATTAAACAAAACGACAAAAACGTTAAAGATAAGTACAAAGACTCGAGACGCAAAACCGTGCACTAACAGTGAAGTTAGGAACAACTTCACGTGTTGGTGAAGTTAGGAACAACTTCATGTGTTGGTGAAGTTAGGAACAACTTCACCTGTTGGTGAAGTCAGGAATAACTTCACCTTGAGGCCCAAGCCCGCGAAGATATTTATCTATATATATGTGTGTTATGTTTTGGGTAAATGTTGTTGATCAGAAAAAGAGAGAGTGAGAGCAGAAAAGTTGTCTAGAGAAAACAGATAGGGAGAGTCTCGTGGGCAGACCCGAGGTAGAGCTCACCTCGGGTCGGCCGTAACAATGTTTTCTCTTTCGGTATTTAATGTGTTTTGATTAATATATAAAGCAGTTTGCAGATCTGGTTATTATATTCGTGTGTTTGTTTGTGTGTTATCGTGTTCTTCGTCTCCACCATCATAAACGAGTCTAAGAGGATTCCGCACTCCTAGACATCGTGCGGATCTCGTATCGATCACCATCGCACCGGGGACTTACAGCAACTTCCTTGAACTCCTTGTTGGTTGAAACTGTGTTAAGTACCATACACGGAGTCGTAGCATGTAGTCTGTTGTTTCAAGAACTCAACAGTCCTTGCCTTGAACTCACTGTCTGATAGCTCAATGAGTTTGTTATATGCATCAAGAGTTTTGGATTTCTCTTGAAGCACGTAGGCTTGTGAGTTTTGAAGGGCGGTGAGAAACTTCTCATTGTTTGCTTTCTCAAGATCCAACGTGGCTTTCACAATGCTCTTCACGATTTTATCACATGAAAACATTTTTGTGTGTTTTTAAGTGTTTTTGTGTGATCTGAATAACAAGAATAGATGTGAAATATATAGATATAATTTGGATGTCTATTAATTGTGGGTAGTTGAGATAGAGTTATTCAATGTCATTTAATTTTGATATAGGCTATCATCATCACACAAATGTCAGTTATGATTTCTTAAGCGTGTTTAAGCGTAGTATATATACTTTTTAATCTTTTGGTAGTTGACATAGTGTAATTTAATTGATTTGAGTTGATGTAGTCTATCATTACAAAAATCTTTTTCCAATTTTTGGCATGTGAGTAGTAATAAATGTAATTAAGTTTAAAACTAGATTAAAAATAAGTTTTTTAACCTGATACAGTGGTTTAGCGTATTACAAGCGTATAGGAGCGTATAATGAGCGTCTCATAACTGCGTCCTCACACTGTTCTATGTTCGCCAGTGAGTATACAGTTTTGAGCGTTGTTCATGCGTTTGTCTTTTTATTATGATTTTGGTCCGTGAACCTGCAGTTCTTTTTTGTTTTCTTGTCCTTTTTTTTACTATTTGGTCCGTGATCGTTTCCTACATATATGCTATATTTTGTTACATTTATATCCACACATCTCAAAATCAGTTATAATGGATGCCTCATCATCATCATCATCATCATCATCATCATCATCATCATCATCATTATCGTCATCTAAATCAGCATCTTTTAAAGAAGCTTTTAAGATGAAGATTGTGGAGCAGGTCACCACAGACAAAGCTTGCCGTGATAAGCTAACACATGAGTTTGTAATGCCTAACAATAATATGGATTATAGGGATGTTATTACGAATGTTCTTGTCAAAATGTCTGCTAGTACTATCTGAGATTTTGCGGTTTTGTTTATGGTTGATATAGGGAAGAATGAGTTTGAACAGTTCAAAGTATTATCAAAGGCAATTCTTGAACTAAACTGCTTAACGAAATTGAAGTTGGATTTTCTCAAGTCACTATTATAGTAGGGGCTAGTGGCCTGATGTGTTGAGAGTTTGATGAGCGTTTGTAATGTTTTTTTTTTAATATTTTTATCATGTAGTATTTGTGTGTTTTGGTAATAATAATATTCCAATGTTTTATTAGTTGATTTATACTAACATAAGGCCATTGATTAAATAGATAAAAATGTTTTGTAAGAAGTCAAATTAGTTGTTGCCTTCTTTGGAGTTCTTCAATCAACTCCGCCCGAGACAAAGCGTTGTCGTTATTTTCAGTAAATTCATGCGCCTTCTCGATAAGATTAACTCTTGTCTTGTTTAGATATGACAGAAGGATTTTTCCCAAATACTTTAACCTCAACCTTTTTAGCTGATTAACTTGTTTAGGACATTAATTCCTTGTAAAATCCGCACATCCACGGTTTCTTCCCATCATATTTTGTTGGTACATGATGTCAGTAGTTCAGTATCTGGTGTCTGTAATCGAGTTAGTATGTTTTGTATTTATGATTAAGCGAAGTTGTCTCACAAGTTCGCCTGATATGGGCGAACTTGTGGAACAAGCGAAGTTAGTGACAACTTCGCCTAAACATGTTAGGCGAAGTTGTCGTATGTTATATATGTTTAGCTGCGGCTAGGTTTGGTGAGAGTTGTTCAATTCGTGTAATCGGTGATTGATATATCACGTGTTATCAGTTGCAATACAACGTGTTCTTTGTTTATTGTAACGTGTGTTTGCTTGTGTTTAACGTGTATCATCTTCTACGCTCGTATCGTCTTACGTAGGGATTCCGCACCTACATAGAACGAGATATTCCGTGTAGATCCGGCTGGGAACTTACAATTGGTATCAGAGCGTTTGCTCATGATTGTGTGGTTCGGGATTATCACACGGGTGTAGAAATCGTTCCGTTCGACTATTCGCGGGACGAGTTTACGTTAATATACCGAATTTTTGTGCCCTACTCACCTCCCACCATCAAATACAACCCATTACACCTTCGCATACCTCGCAAAAAACGTCAAAATCAAACCTGCAAAAACAATTGTTCATCAGGCGAAGTTGCCGCTACTGTTTGTAGGGTTTAGGCGAAGATATAAGGTTAAGCGAAGTTATTAACAACTTCGCCTACCTCACAAGTTCGCTTAACTTAAGCGAAGTTATTTACAACTTCGCCTAATCAGGCGAATTTAAAAAGGAGCGAAGTTAAGAATTCAAGCGAAGTTAAGACTTAAGCGAAGTTAAGTTTAACTTCGCCTACAGTACTGTTCAGAATAAAATTTTTATTTTTGATTTCTTTGAGTGCTCGTTTGTATTTCTTCCAAAGATGACTTCTATAAATATTACGGAACTGGTGAAAATGGAAGTGGAAGCGGGTTCAGCTACTAAGGCACCGAAAATGCTTAAGGGTACCGATTTCGTGGCTTGGAAAGATCGGTTTGAGCAGTATGTTAAATATCAAGATGCTAAGATGTGGGTGTGCATTCAAGATGGATACATTCCATCAACGGCTTTGTATGAGGGTCGTGAACAAATTAAAAAATACAATAAGATGGAAGAGGAAGAAAAGAAGATGATGAGGCTGAAAGCAAAGCTCATGCTGCGATAACAATGGCTCTTCCACAAGAGATTCTTCACACCTTCAGGAAATATAAAACAGCTAGAGAGTTATGGGAAGCTCTTGAAAACCGATTTGAAGGTAATGTGGGGATACGTGCATCCAAGATTAAGCTACTCAAAACCCAATTCTCGGTGTTCAAGTACTTGAAGAATGAATCACTTGATGATATCATCACAAGATATTATCACCTGATGACCGAACTCAGCAATTATTCCATTGTTTACAAAGAAGAGGAGATCGTAGAAAAAATTCTTGATGCTCTCCCACCGAAATGGGAGATGTACACTGTCTTGATGAGAGAAGATAAAGAGTTTGCCAACATTGACTTGGAAACAGCAGTCAACAAACTACGAACTTTTGAACTTAACATGGTTCGAAAAGAGACACCAACTGATCAGGTTTAGGATCCGGGAATGTATGGTGCGAAAGTTAATTCAAGTTCAAGTTCGAAGTCAGAATCATCTGCTTACTACTCAAAGGGAGACTCGAGCGCTAACTCAACTCGTGAAGGTCATGTAACTCTCAACATGGATGGTGATGTGTGTTTCGTAGCTGGTGGAACAAATACTTCTAAACCTCAAACAACAAAGGGTAGTTTTTCTTCAAGTGTTCCGAACAACAACTACTCTCAGATGCCCATGAGTGTTAAATCTGCTGACCAGCAGTTTGCTCTCTATGCATCTTTCATTGCTTCTTACGAAAATTACATTAAAGGTAAAATCGTTGACCCTGCAACTTTAGATGAAGACTATGATCAGATCGATGCTGATGATCTGGAGGAGATGGATCTGCAGTGGCAGATGGCGATGATAGTAAGAAGAGTCAAAAGGTTTATGAAAAAGACTGGTAGAAAGTTTGTTGGCGAAAGACCAGGGTTTGATAAGTCAAAGGTTCGGTGTTATAACTGTCAACAGAATAGACACTTTGCTAAAGAATGCACAAATGAACGAGCAGAACGTAGTCAGAACAGGCCAACACAACCGAATGGGGGAAGTAACGAGAATAGGGCGATGATATCCAGACAGAACGGGGAATACAATTGGAATCTGCAAGTTGAGGAAGTGTTCGAACAGGCCAACTTGGTTAACATCGAAACTGAAGGAAAAAACAGAGAGACAAGAGAAGATCAAGCTTATATGGCAGAGGTGACAGATCAGCTTTCTGAGGTAAGTTCTAAACTCCCTTGTACAAAATGTGAAAATCTGTCTGAACTGTTGAAAACAATAACTGATCAGTTTGTTAGTTTGGATGCTCAATTTAGAACATTAAAAGAAGATCATTATTACACTAAAACTAGAGAAAAAAATTACACGGTAAAAATAAAAGCTAGTGAGAAAGATATCAGAAGTCTTAAAGCCAGTCTAGCTGAAAAAATACAAGTAATTGATCTTAGCTATGAAGTGTTAGAAGAGTAAACCAAACTAATTGCTGAAAGGGATAAACAGATAGCTGATTAACAGGTGAAAGTGGTGGAACTAAACAGAAAGCTTGAGCAATTTAGAAATTCCTCCGCAATACTTGATCACCTCGTAAGTGATCAACGTTCCCCAGTTAAAAGGGGAGGAATTGGATATTCTGAAGTTCCACCACCTTATAATCATAACTATACTTATGATCCTAGTAATCATAAATCTGTTGATGTTGAAATTGGTCAGACAGTTCCTTTTAAAGTTACGATTAAAGATCCAGAAGTTAGTAAAAGCGAAACGAGTAAGCCTGTTTCAAATGTTAAGATTTCTGTTCCTAGTTCTGTCTCATCAAATTCGGACAAGACATCTGAGTCTAGTGAGACAAAAGAAGAGGCAGTGTTACTAAAACGTGGAAAGGAACATAAACCAATTGAAACGAATTCTCCACTAAACCCGTATGTCCCACCATATGTTAGACAAACGGGCAGTAATGCAACCTCAACATCTAAACAACTGTTGAGACGAAAGTTGAACACATGAGCTGTTCAGATGCAATCAAATAGGACACCTGATTGCTGATTGCTCTCTGAATCAGAGATTCAGAGGTATGAGGCCTTCGAAAACTGAGAATAGAACTAACAGTAATTACTATAAAGGTAAGAATGAAAACTCATCAAAGTTCAGATATTGGACTAATCCAGGTTTTCAAAGAAGTCGATCTCAGTTTTTCCCTGTTAACAACCAAATCATTAGTCATAATTCATTTAATTCACGAAGGTTTGGATGGCCTCATAGTCAATCTACTAGAAGTTATCCTTTTAGGACTTACAGAAATCATTATAATACTAACTTTGGACAGCCAAAGTACGGGATGCCTTTTAACAGATTTAATCGACCCAAGACCAATAGGTCTTGGGTCCCCAGATTTTAATCCTTTGTTTTAATCGTGCAGGAACAGTTGAACAGGGCTGCAAACAATCTATGGGTTGTGGATAGCGGCTGTTCCCGGCACATGACGGGTAACAAGAATTTGTTACACGAATGAAAACCTGTTCAGGGAGGTAGAGTAAGTTTTGCTGGAGAGAGTGGTGGTAGAATTACTGGAATTGGGACGGTGACTAATGGTAAAATGAAGTTAGAAAAGGTGAATTTCGTTGAAGAGCTGAAGCATAATCTGCTGAGTGTGTCTCAGATCTGTGACAAAGAGTACACTGTGCACTTTACCAAAAATGAAGCGATCGTACTGTATCCTGGTTTCAGGATACCAGAGGAATGGATAGTAATGAAGGCTCCAAGGGAAAAGAATACATATGTTATGGACATGAGGTCGACTGAGATGGCAACAGAAGAATCATGTCTTCTGTCAAAAGCAACTGAATCGGAGTCCGAGTTATGGCATCGAAGAATGGGGCATATTCATCTTCGAAAAATGAACTACATTGTCAAGAATGGGCTGGTGCTGGGTGTTCCCTTGAAAAATTTCAACTTTAAAGACCAATGCTTATCGTGCAAAAAGGGAAAGCAACACAAGAAATCTCATCACACCAAGAAGGTTAATTCAATAGTCAGTACCCTAGACCTACTTCACATGGATCTCTTTGGTCCCGTGAATGTAAAAAGCCTAGGTGGAACATCATACTGCTTGGTGATAACTGATGATTTCTCTCGATATTCTTGGGTATATTTCCTGAAGACAAAGGATGAAACGGTGCAGTTGGTAATGAATTTGATTACCAAGGTTGAGAATATTATGGGGAAAAAGGTTAAATACATCAGGACTGACAATGGGACAGAGTTCAAAAACTATCAGATGGAGATATTCTGCTTACAAAAAGGGATAGACCACCAGTACAGCGCTCCGTATACTCCGCAACAAAATGGGGTGGCTGAGAGGAAGAACAGAACGCTAATTGAAGGAGCCAGAACCATGCTGGCTGATTCTAAACTTCCTGTGGTGTTCTGGGCTGAAGCTGTTGCAACAGCCTGTTATATCCTTAATAGAGTTTTAACTGTTAAAAGATTGAATAAAACATGTTATGAACTTATGCATGGTAGAAAGCCTAACTTGAGTGGTCTTGAACCATTCGGGTCCCCGTGTTCGATATTAAAGACAAACTCAAAATTTGGTGAGATAGCCGACGAAGGTATTTTAGTCGGATATGTTGTTGGAACACCCAACAGACGAGTCTTTAATCTATCGACCAGGAAGGTTGAGGTGGTGTGTAACACTGACATCACAAGTTACAAATCACCAAAACCAAGCACGGGACCCGCTGGGGCTTTCGACTATGATAGGCTTTTTAAATCTTTTAATTTGCCTAACTTGGATTGTGCAGAAGTTGATGAGAGAATAGCTACGAAGATGCTTTATGATGAGGAAGAAAATTTTGTGCAACGACCGAAGTACGATGAATGTCAACCTTCCTCGTCAAATGCTGTCGATACCCCTGCTACCTCTACAGAAGAGGAATTCTTCAATCCTTTTCACTCTCAACAACAATCACCCATTGATGAGCTATCTTCGAACCTGGAAGACAATCTGGAAGTCAGTTCGGTTCCGACTACGAGTGTTCACAAAAATCACCCTTTGGAGAACGTGATAGGTGATCTGTCCGACGGTGTACAAACAAGACGAAGCTTGAATGAGCACACTTGTGTTTACACAAGCATTAAAGATACAGGCATCATTAACGAATACTTGTACACCTGCTTCATCAGCCAGATTGAACCAAAGAACTATCAAATGGCTCTCAAGGACAGCTCGTGGGTCGAAGCCATGCAAGAAGAGTTAGCCCAGTTCAAGAAGATGGAGGTATGGAATTTGGTTTCAAAACCGAAAAATGTGCATGCTATTGGCACAAAATGGGTTTTCAAATGCAAGAGAGATGAAAAAGGGATAATTATCAGGAACAAGGCAAGGCTGGTCGTAAAAGGTTTTAATCAGCAAGAAGGGATCGACTACAATGAAGTGTTTGCTCCTGTAGCGAGATTGGAAGCGATTCGATTGTTTTTGGCATTTGCTGCACACAAGGAGATGAAGGTGTTCCAGTTAGACGTGAAAAGTGCGTTTCTTAAGGGTAAAGTCGATGAGGTTGTGTACGTTGAGCAACCTCCGGGTTTTCCTGACCCAGACTTTCCTGATCACGTGTACAAGCTAAGTAAAGCGCAATATGGGCTACATCAGGCCCCTCGTGCATGGTACGCAACTCTATCCGATTACTTGCTTGAGAATGAATTTGAAAGGGGAAAGATCGATAGCACACTGTTCGTTAAGAGAAAAGGAAAGGACTTTCTTCTGGTTCAAGTCTACGTGGACGACATCATCTTTGCTGCATCAAAAGTCGCCATGTCTTAGGAGTTTGAAACCGTCATGAAAAAGAGGTTTGAAATGAGTGCTATGGGTGAACTAACTTTCTTTTTAGGATTGCAGGTTGATCAGAAGAGAGATGGGATGTTCATTCATCAGACTAAATATGTCCAAGACGTTCTCAAACGCTTCAAGATGGAGGACTGCACTCCATTTGATACTCCAGTTTGCGTCAACCATAAATTGGGTGCTGATTCAGACAGTGATGCAGACGTGGACCCCACCCAATATCGGGCAATAACAGGTTCTTTAATGTATTTAACTGCATCTAGACCTGATATTATGTTTGCAGTTTATCTTTGTGCTCGTTTTCAGGCAAACCCAAAGGAATCTCACATGAAGGGTGTGAAGAGGATATTGCGATATCTCAAAGGCAAGCCTAAGCTAGGGTTGTGGTACACGAAAGGAGGAGACTTGGAGTTAGTCGCCTACACGGATTCTGATTATGGAGGATGCAATCAGAATCGGAAGTCAACAACAGGTGGATGTCAGTTTCTTGGAGGCAGATTAGTGTCATGGCAGTGCAAGAAGCAGACCTCAGTCGCCATTTCTACATATGAAGCAGAATACATGGCAGCATCGAACTGCTGCTCCCAGGTTCTTTGGATACAACAGCAATTGCGCGATTACGGTCTGAATTTCACTCATACTCCTATTTGCATAGATAACACTGCTGCTATCTCAGTAACTAACAATCCCATAAAGCATAGCAAAACTAAACACATTGACATCCGTCATCATTTTATACGGGATTGTGCTGAGAAGAAATTGATAGTGCTCGAAAAGGTTGATTCGTTAGATAATTTCGCTGATTTGTTTACTAAAGCGTTTGACAAAACTCGTTTTCAAAACCTTGTTGAGCTAAATGGGATGATCAATCCCGAGTAACCGTGTTTTTCGTTTTTATTTTGTTAAAAAAAAAAAACGTCACTATCGCTTAGAATTATGTCGGTTGCTTCAGTTTGACGGACATATCTTCAGATATGTTTGGTCCTCATTTCTACCTGTAGAGTATGAGGATAGCCATTAACCAGATGACTGAAAGTGACCGGGGTGGTTTATTATGTGTTTTTATTCTTTCGCTGAAAATTAGTCGTCCATACTTAGTTAGAAGGACACATACTCGTATGTGGTCGGTCCAGCTGATCCATTGGATCTTCAGGATAGCCGTTTACCTGAAGACTTCGACTTGATCGGGGCGATAGAAGTTAAATTTTTTTAAGGGGGAGATGAAATAATTTTTCAAGTCTACTGCTTCGTAAGAAGTATCTATACAATGTTTAAAAGAAAATTGATCCAACCTTGGAAAGTGATGAACAAACTGATTCTGTGTGCTTAACTAGTGTTATTAGGCCTAAAAGACTTTAAAACAGTTATTGTATGTCATGGTAGCTTTTTATGGTGCGTAAAAGTAGAAGTGATACTAACTAAATCTCCTCGATTTTACGTGGAAACTCCTTAAGAGTTGTGCATGTCTCCATATATATCTTTCCGAATGATAGGCAGAAAAGCGATTACCCAGTCATACACGAGCCCGTGAGTGTTCTGATTCCTGTGAAGATAGCGTGTCAAGAAACTGCAGTGATCCAGATTCGGGACTTGAAGTTGTTTACTATTCTGAAACTGTGTAAATATTTATTAAAAAAAAAAAATCATTATGTGTTATTGAGACATTCTAGAGTTTATAATGTTAATACTTCTCAATCAAGATGCAAGAAAGAGAATGAGAAGAAGACTCTACAGATCGACGTGTACTTACTATTTAATCAGACACTACGGGTCGAGGTTAACTCGGGGTGACTTGGGGAAAGCCAAATACGCTTTGAGAATAGATAGGAGGCATCACAATCTCTGATGTGTTGCCCATTTAAGTTTTGAGCTTAATTGAACCTAACCCGTATCACAGAAACGATGAAAACCATTTTAAGTTATTTACCTGCTTACAACCTGTTTCTTTATGTCATAATACAGCTGAACATGGATCTATGTGACAGTCACTTAATTAGTATGATTCCTGTTCGGATCTTTTCTAAAACATGTTGGTCCCCGACTAGACTGAAATTTGATCCCGTGTACTTTATTTCTAAAATTTATTCTACTTACGTCGTTTTATGATTTTATACCTGGTTACTTGGTTCTTGATCGGATCAGTTAACTCTTTAAAAGAAAGTTTTAAAAGTTAATGGCATTATGTTCAATTTATAAGGGTCTGTTTGGTAAAGTTTCATATTGAGCGAAGTTGAGGAAAGAGGCGAAGTTGTTTAAACAGGCGAAGTTATGGGGTAAGCGAAGTTAACCCTAACTTCGCCTGTATAATGTCAGACATATATAAAGAGCTTTTTGGTCAAACACCTGTTCATATTCAAGCGAACTTATTCACCCATCATCTTCGGCGAACTTATCTACTCAATCTAACCTTAATTCTAATCCGTTTCAACCCGATTTAAAGGTGTGTAGTGTCATCATATCGTATAATCACTGACAATGGTGTTTATCAAGGTCGTTTTGGTCCGTTTTGTGACCCCGTTCATTCAAACCCTTAACACCCGCTTATCACACTTATTTTCACGTGGTCGTAATCATATTGATCGTCTAGATCTCCATAAAATCATGTGTTTAAGAGTTCACAATCAACAAATTATCCAATTTCACCTCGTTTGGCCGTCTATACTGTTGCCGCTTCAGATTCAGGCGAAGTTACAGTTTAGGCGAAGTTATCCTTAACTTCGCCTAAGATTTAACTTCGCCTGATATTTAATTATTTAACAGTATATGAGGCGAAGTTGTGGTTAGGCGAAGTTATCATTAACTTCGCCTGGCCCTTTTAATTTTTTTATTATTAACTGTTGTCAGGCGAAGTTAAAGTTAAGGCGAAGTTGTTCCCAACTTCGCCCCACCCCTAACTTCGCCTATACAGAGTAAATCATAACTTCGCTCATGGTAAAAGGCGAACTTGTGATTTGACTTGACGATTCTCTAACTTAGACTGTTTTTGTTGCAGAAATGGCAGCTGTAGCTGGAGCAGGTGGTGCAGGTGGTGACGAAGGAGGAGATAACAATCGGCAGTTTTTCCCGGGGCATAACATGTACATAACTTTGGACCCGGATGCGAGCAGTGTTGATGATTTCCGCGAGATCATCACGTTTCTTATCCGATCGCGTATCTTCCACGCTATTACTACAGCACTGCCCATCTCTTTGCCAAACATAGAAGATTTCTGGCAGACAGTGGAATATGACTGTCGAGTCGAGCCCCCGGTTATGCGTGCAACGGTTAACAATCAGATAGTACAGTTCTCGTCTGAGCAGATCAGGGTGGCTTTGCAGTTTGGGGATGAAACGAGAGACGATCCTACCGACTTCGTGGCTCCATTCAGAGATGGTGCTTTTATGAGAATGGGCTATTCTAGTCCATTGGGGGATACTCAAAGACGAAAGGGGTTCTTGTTAGACCAATGGTGCTTTCTCATGCACGTGATGATCGTGTGTATGTCGGGGAGAAAGGCTGGTACGGATGGAATGGGTGCGACGATGCAGTCGGCGATGACATCACTGACTTACAATAAGCGTTATAGCTTTAGTCAGATGGTGTTCTACGAGATAGACCGTCAAAGACGAGCGGTGGCGCGTGAGAGATTCCTGATGTATCCAAGATTCCTTCAAATGATCTTGAATCACGTTGCTCCCATGTTACCTCAGTGCCGCCCGATTAGATATGTGGAGAGTGTAAGCAAGAGGATCTTCGCTCAGTGTAGATCATCAAGTGCAAGAAGTAAGCCTGAGCTCCGTCCTCGACATACTCCATTATTTGGGTACTTGATCAACCCAGAGTATGTTCCAGCTCGTGGGGACGAGTTTCGGGATCCGGCACCACAACAGGCTGGAGCACCTCAACCACCACCTGAGGTACAACAAGCTTTACCTACTGCTCTTGTTGTGGTACCGGAGGAAAATGTAGACCTTGAAGCTGCGTTTGGTGGTCAAGGTTTCTTCGATATGGAACGTGTTGATCCAGAGGAAGAGGTGCAAGTCTCGGTTGCACGGGTTACTAGTGTGGATGTGGCTATAGCAGCTACGACGGAGGCTGATTCTGATTCTTCGAATAATGATATGGCTGAGGCTAGACAGATTTTGATCTCTCAAGAAAGAATTCATGGGAAGAGGAAGAGAGACACTGATGACAGTGATTCGGACTTTGAGGAAGATTTACATCAGTTGGTCCGTAGATCGAGAAGTGAAAGGGCAGGTGCAGGTTCAGGAGCTGGTGAGAGCTCAAGGGTGGTTCGTTTCACTCCACGCGCACTGTCTGGTATGACTATTGTCCCTACACCATTGCCAGTTACAGGGACAAGCGCCACGGATGTTCCCGTGGTGACTACCTCATCTGCGTTTGGCATACCACCCACTACATTCCAGCTCTCGGCTCCGGAGATTGTGTCCCTGCCACCTCCAACTCTTACTCCATCGGAGGTCGTAGCAAGGTTTGTTGAGTCGACAGTTGTTGCCACTGCAGAGTTGTCGGTTACGATACCACCTGCGGTTACGTTTCCACCTGTTTCTGAGGTGCCGGTTACATTGGGAATCCCTCCTCCGTACGCTCAAGACATATCACATATGAGGTTTGATTTCGATGCAACCTTATCCGATTCGGAAAGAATAGCAGCGCTTGAAAGGGTCGTGGCAGAACAATCAAGAGTAAATCTTATCCAGACTCATGCTATTCAGCGCCTCGTTGCGGAGAATCAAATTCAGTCATCCCTCCTGATCGAGCATGGTAAAATAATTGATGCCTTGAAACAGTTCTTGGCATCTCAGGGGGAGACGAGCTGTAAGGGTGACGAGCTGAGGACAAAAAAGAGCAACGATCGAGACGATGATCCCAATGCATCGAAAGGTGCAGGTGGAGAGTTGCCAAGAACTGAACAAGCTCTTGGGACTTCCACATCTCAGGGGGAGTCAACGAGTGCAGCTGGCGGTTCAGGGGGTGATGATGTGGTGGTTGTGGATGCTGAGGAGGTGTTAGATGGTGATGATGATGTGTTACCATTGGAAGAGATTGAGAAGATAGGGGCTGAGATCGTGATTGATAGTGAAGTCGAAGAGGGAGAGATTGTGGAAGAGAACGTTGAACATGAAATTCCAGAAGTTGAAAAGTCAGATTTGGGTCAAGATACGGGATGTGATGAGACAGAATGGGAGGAGCAGCCAAGATGGAAAGAAGGCTACGCTCAGTGGTTCGTAAAGACTAAGAAACCGGCGGTCCCTACTATGTTCAAGAAAAGTTACAACATCAGGGGTTATGCTGAATCGAAAAGGGGGATTATATGCTGGTTATATGATGAGCAGTTGAGACTTTTTGTGATTAAACGGTATGATGGGGTTCAGTATTTCAAGAGGTTGTTGAGATCGTTGAATACGTTGCCTGAATGTGAAGTGAAGGACTTAGCCAGGTTGAGGTTGATCAACAGGAGTGATGATAACATGGCTAGGATCATTGGAAAGATAGTCTGGAAGGAAAGTATAAAGGAGAAAAAGTTCGAGCTGTTGAAACCACAGAAAGGAAAGCTCGTTGAAGACAAAGACAGAGGAATGAGAGCAGATTGCAAGCCTTGGATGATAATGAAGTATAAGCCGATCCGGTGTCTAAAAGAAGTGCCGATGAAACAAATGCCCAAGGATGTGCTCAAAGATCTGAAATGGTGGTACGTTGATAGTGAAACAGCTGAAGCAGTAATGGAGGATGAAGATGAACAAGAGCTGATGAGAGTATATGATCCTATGCATTTAGTGAATTTGTCTCAAGCTGATCTGCAGATGCTGAACGAGAAAAGGATATTTTACATTCCTGCTTGGAAAGAAGAAGCAAAGAAATATCAAAGAGTAGTTTCAGTTTGTGTACGAGAAGGCGTTCATGCTTGAAGATGGAAGATACAAGATTTTTGGGATTACGAGACACGTGTTTGAAGATAGAGATATGAAGCTACTGCCAAGGGGGAGTCTGTTGGTACATGATGTCAGTAGTTCAGTATCTGGTGTCTGTAATCGAGTTAGTATGTTTTGTATTTATGATTAAGCGAAGTTGTCTCACAAGTTCGCCTGATATGGGCGAACTTGTGGAACAAGCGAAGTTAGTGACAACTTCGCCTAAACATGTTAGGCGAAGTTGTCGTATGTTATATATGTTTAGCTGGGGCTAGGTTTGGTGAGAGTTATTCAATTCGTGTAATCGGTGATTGATATATCACGTGTTATCAGTTGCAATACAACGTGTTCTTTGTTTATTGTAACGTGTGTTTGCTTGTGTTTAACGTGTATCGTCTTCTACGCTCGTATCGTCTTACGTAGGGATTCCGCACCTACGTAGAACAAGATATTCCGTGTAGATCCGGCTGGGAACCTCCATACTTCTCCATGTGTCTCATAGCAAAAACCCCACAGTCTACCACATTTTTGGTTGTTCTCCATGCCATCCTTAATCTTGTGATTGGAGCCTTTTGGATTTGATCAGTAATTGGGTGATTGATTTTCTTAAGATACATGTAAAAGACAAATTTCTAAAAACAAATTAAAAGCACTTAAGTATTTCACAAATTTTTAATACATATTGTTGAGAGTTTACCAGGATTTGAGGATTCTTGTTGTATCTTTCTTCAAAAAGTCTTCTGATTGCTTTTTGTTTGTCCTCTGGCCTTTTAAACTTTTTATCAGCCGGTACTTCCTGATATGCACTGTTGTCAAGAAAATCTATCACTCATGTTTGAAGGTTGAAAGCAACCACTTAGAAGTGATCCTTTTGTAGAATTGGCACAAGGAATATAGCAACTTCCTTCATTGTTTTGACCTCACTCCTCATCATCTGTGTGTCAATGTCGTCCATAAACACTTCGAGTCTTTGTTCGTATGTGTGACCAAATGCCTCATCATAATGGTTACTTGTCTTCATAAGAATTCAAATAAGCGTTTTGATAAGCGTAGATACATAATATATGTTCAAGCGTTTAATAAGCGTTTAAAGATAATAGGTAGATTAAAGCATACCAGCAGTGTGCTTGTACCGAAGAGCCTGAATGGTGAGTTTGTAGATATTTTATTTTCTTCATAATTCATCAGTTCACAGAATGCATCCATTGCATTTGTTGTTAAATACAAACCGGAAAAAAACTCGCAAAAATCACCTTAAATTAATCTGTGTAAGTAGAGTTGAAAACCTCTTCCCATATGTCTTTAAGGCAAAAAAATATATACTCTGAAATTATTTTTTCATCCTCTATGACATTTTTGCCTATGTCAACCTCTCTTAAAAGATATGGTGATTTCAACGCAGGAGCTAACTTTCTCTTTCTTTCTTCTTTCACCAACTCTTTGTCTTTATTTTCTTGTAATAATGATCCGGAGATGTAATTCTGGGCATCATCTTTGAAGTTGATGTCGGTGTTATGAAATTTTCACTTGGTGAAAAACTAGTGTCAACTTTGATTCTTGGTTTTTCTCTTCTACTTTACTAATTGAAAAACAATAAGGACAACTCACTATAGCAGTTTTCTAAATTTATTTTTATAAACCAATGCATTTTTTTTCTGTGTCTTACCTATGATATCTTCTAGTGTTTCATCAGTGTTTATGAGATTAACATCATCTCTGGTTTCACATCCTTTTTGTTCACTAGACTCCTGAGCATTTGTATGAACATGCACCATACCGGCTCCAAGTGAGATAGCTGTGAAGCAATAAGTGTGGGTGTTTAATAAGCGTTTTATGTATGAATATGTTAACAAAAATTTGATACCTTCAGCTTCTTTTGGGATTTCAGTACACACTAGACTATTTGTAACAGTGTGTTCCATCTTGTCCTCTTTCGATCCAACTTGTGTATCATTCATATAAAATATAAACATATTAACATGAGCGTTTGATGAGCGTTCAAGTTGTATGAAGATAAATTTAACCATATTAATACTTTCCTTATCCCATGCAAGTACTGTAGTAACAACTAAATCAAGTTTATTATTCCCTTCTAGTTCTGTTACTATAATAACTTCATCATTGTTTACTTCAGATTCATTACCAATGACAGCTGCGTCTGTCATATAAACTTTTAAATAATAATCTGAGCGTTTTTTTGAGCTTTTAAGTTGTATAAAATAAGTTATATAATTTATATACCTTCTTGAGCCCCCTTAACCCCTGTATTTACCACTTCATCACCAACTCCTGCATCACCAACCCCTGCATTAGTAACCACTGCATCACTAACCCCTGCATCACCAACAGTTTCCCAGATTTTTTATTTTCTTCAGATAGATTATAAACTTCAGAAATATATGGGATTAAAAATTTAAATATCAGAGTTTGTTGAGCGTTTATTATATAAGAATATAGAATAGTACCACTACCTTCTTCACTAACTACAGTATCTGAACCAACTACTGCATAACCAACTACAACATCTGAATGAACTGAATCAATCGCGGCAGTTGTATAAGAAGTGGGAACTTTCAAAGATATATATATATATATATATATATATATATATATATTGAATGAAGTGCATATGGTTGAAAATTGAAAGAAAATTATATTGTTTTCTCACCTAAATTAAGGAGTGAGTTTTTTTTCACGGTTTCGCTTTCTTGTGTTTTGGGAACCACGTTAGGATTGAATCTGTCTTCCCAATCACAACACCTGGCAAAGATCTTGCAATTTGATAGATGTTTGTCCTTTCTTTCATGGACCAATTCATTGATTACTGGGCAAAGTATTTCAAATTTCTTCAACTTTTTATCTATTGCATTATTCCAAGACTGTAAATGAAAATATAGTTATTAATTAATTTAAGATATTCTGATTTGATGGATGTCTCACCTTTTCTTCCTTTGTTTCTTTTGGTGGTATGTAAGTAGATATTCCAGACAGCTGAAGTGAGGTTATGTAAAAGTCGACCAGCTCTTGCGTGTGTGTTCCCATTGGCATTTTCAAACTCAAATGTGAATACGTATCATCATCATCAAATTCGCCTTCGGCATTGTGATCGGCATTATCTGTTTCTGTTTCACTTCCCCCATCTGTCCCCGACAGATGCTCTGTTATAAATGTATCATTAGAAGAAATACACATTAGAGAGTTTTTAGATGAAAATAACAAGTTTTGTTACCATGTTTTTGGTTGTCACCATCTACATCAGGCTAATGCATCACTTTGTCACCAGCAGCTGCCTCACCAACTATATCTGCAAGTTTATCAGCAGAAGCAATATCAACTGTATTATCAGCAGCAGCCTTGGAAATTATCTTGTCACCAGTAGATGCAATCTCACCAGCAGCTGCAACATCATATTTACCAGCAGTAGTTCCAACATCAGTAGTATCGGTTGTAGGCTCAATAAACCTTTGTTTACAGTTTCAACATCAGCTTCCACACCAACCGTTTCAACATTCTCATACGCAGGAGCGTATTCCTCATTTTCAGAATCATCACTAAAGTAGGTCCATTATTATACAAGTATCTCTCCATCTTTGCAAGAGTTGTTGTTATGTAGTTGACTGCAGGTGTTGTGACCGGAGCCCCAAATGGACCATATCTCTTATCTCTTCTGGTACTCATGTGTGTAAAGCATCGCAAGAAAGGTGATTGGACCGTGGTATTGTTCATTGACATCTTTCCATTCTTCCTTTGTCATCTTCAGGTTTTGAATTACATAGCTACACCAGTCCATATTTAGAATATCTAAGACTTTATCGATTGCGGTGATGAATCGTTGGTTGATTGTTGTTGATTTTGTTATAAATCCTATACATGTGTTGAACAACACAAGGAAATTAATCTTAAACAAGTCACCAACTCATTGATCTCCGTCAACTTCTCTCTCACATGCTTTATACTTATTATTATAGTCGGGAATTGTTTCTTGAACAGATCTGTAGTTGCATCATCCCCCAATATTGGTCTACTTCTGTCTAAAACTAGTATTTTACCCATTGGTATCCCCAACACTTCATGAACTTTTGTTGCTATTATCTTAATAACATGGCTGCCGATGTTCAATATATTAAACCGCTGATCATAGTTCATCAGCAACCAATGCCCTAACATTGATGGAGTTTGATTTACTTGTAGTCTTAATATTGACCCAAATCCCATTTTTTCCAAACAAACTTTTTGGTCAGAGTTCATTGCACTCACTGCATCCACAATGTTAAATGGTGCACATCTAACTCGTAACTTTATGTCTATAAATTCAATAAAAGGTTTCCTTTGTATCCTCCCAGCTGACTTCTTTTCTTTAACAACCTTCTTCCTTGGTTTTTGAAAGTCCGAGTCAGAACTATTGCCTTCTACCTCTTTCCTCTTCTTTGTTAAAAACTTATTGATTGAAACTTCAAAGTCCGAATCAGAGTTTGCTTCAACATGTTTTGTTTTAATCTTTTTCACTCCGGCATCAACTTGTTTTGTTTTAACCTTTCGCTTAACTTAATCACACATAAATCTTTGAATAATTGCATAGTTTCAGATGTTACAATCATCCCAAAACGCTTATCAAACGCCTAAGACTAGATACATGTTAACTGGACAGAACCAGTTGTTCAGTCATCACAAACACGCTTACTAAACGCTTAACGTTAATTTGTCAGATTCGGATGTTACAATCATCCCAAAACGTTTATCAAACGCATAAGACTAGATTCAGGTTAATTGGACAGATTGAGCTGCCTAGTCATCACAAACACACATACTAAACGCTTAACATTACATTCACATTAATTGGACAGATTCATATATTTCAAGCATCCCAAAATACTTACGAAACACATAAGACAGATTCAGGTTAATTGGACAGATTCAATTGTTACAGTTATCACAATCGCCAAATCATACTAACAATTAAAACCTAAATCACAGATTATTGACAAACACGCTTACTAAACGCTTAACATTAATTGGTCAGATTCAGATGTTACAATCATCCCAAAACGCTTATCAAACGCATATGACTAGATTCAGGTGAATTGGACAGATCCAGTTGCCCAGTCATCACAAACACGCTTACTAAACGTTTAACATTACATTCACATTGGTTGGCCAGATTCATATGTTGCAATCATCCCAAACGCTTATCAAACGCTTAAAATCACAGATTAATTGACAATGAAATAACCAATAATAAAAAACAAATCATCCCAAAACGCTTATTAAACGCCAAATCATAATAACAATTAAAACCTAAAACGATTTCATCTACAGATTTTTGTCAAACGCTTACGAAAACAACGGTTAAAACCTCTCTAAAACCTAAAACGATTACAGGAATAATAAACAAACACCTAATTTATCAGTAATCCGAGGTTTATCTTGTTTTTGCTTTGATATTCGTTCCTTGCTCGAATCAGATGAGTTATGGTTCTTTTTTTTTATCCATATTCGTTATGCTTGAATGTAGTATAGTTCAGTTGATTTACAGTAGTTTTCTGAGTATGTTAAATCGTCGTCGGGATCAGTTGATTAGAGGTTGATTATTGCAAGTAATTTTAGGTAGAGTAATGGAGACTATTTGACGATCTTACCCTTATAGAAGAATACAGGCGCGTGTTTTAAAATTTTGATCGGACGCTTGAATTTGTCGCGTACGGTTTGTACGAAATAAGGGATTAATGTACAGTAAACGCTCTCCTATTTTATAACCAACTAACTAATTAACTTGTGTAGTGTTAGACTATGTGCGGTGGAGGTCTACAAAATAAGAGGGATTTTTGATACATAGCGTCACGTTAGGAGGAGAACAATTTTTATTTTAAGGGTGTAGTGGTGTTGTAGCTCCATTACATTGCCACGTCATTCTTTTTATTTTCTTTTTATAATTAAATAATAAAAAAATCATTAAATTAATTAAATTAAAAAAGAAATACCGAAATAAAAAAAATATAAAAGAAAAAAACCATAAAACCAAAACTACTTTCATATGTTGTAAACTTCACGTATTTTTGTAATCGTCGTTTTTCCAATAATGCAGCCTCTTCGATAAGCCCCTTTGAGATGAGGTAATCGTGGTTTCGTTCCGTTGGCCGCAATTCATATACACTGGTAAACTTATCGTTGGCTTTGGTGCTAGCATAGAAGTTAGCAAAATGTTTCACGTTTTGGGTTTCGAAATGACCAAGCATATCATTTAGTCGGTCCAAATATTCGTGAGCTCCCACATCGGTTCGTATCGAAGACGATCCCTCCACATTTTTTCTATTCTTTTTCTTCCTCTCCCGGAGGGTCGACGCAACTCTTGTATGTCGTCGTTCCCTAAATTAACCTCGTCTTCGTTAGCGAGGTGGAAGTTATGAGCATCGGAAGGTGTTGCAAGTTGTAAGACCCCGAACCCGGTAGCCCTACTTTAACGTTGGATTTACTCATAAACACAGTTCTAAATATCAGAGTTATTTAAAACTTTACGCGGAATATAAAACCTTCAACCATTATATTACATAACCATCATTTCTTGTCTTAACTAACATTTAAATCGTTTAAACATAAAACATGTCTTTTAAATAACATAACATTTCACGGAGATACCAGTGCCTTCAACCCCATGCCATGTGTATCCCCTCAAGCGAGCTGCCTCAATCTACTCACCAGCGTGCATATTAAAGTCAACTACGCTGATTGAGTTCTAGTAAATCCGATGACATACAATACAATCACATATTACATATGCACCCGAAGGTACATACCTCCATATTTACTTACATACTTACATACACATATACTTTCATTCTTTCTTTCATACTTACATAAATACTTTCATTCATACATATACGTTTAAAGAGCATTTCGCCCTATAAACTTCGCCGATATTATTAGGGTCGGATCCCTACATTCGCCGACATTATTAGGGTGTTGGTGCATAAATGTCAGTAGTTCATAGTCTAGTGTCTGTAATCGAGTCTGTAATGTTATTTATGTTTTTGTTTAAGCGAAGTTGTTAACAAGTTCGCCTAGGCGAACTTGTTGAACAAACGAAGTTATGGACAACTTAGCCTGAACATATCAGGCGAAGTTGTCGTGTATTTATACTAGGTTACGGCTTAGTGTTGAGGTTGTTCATCGAGTTGATCTAAGCTGGTTTGAGTTCGTTGTAACGTGAGGAGAAGAGTCTATATCAGTGATTCATATCACGTGAGTTCAGTTATTAATATATAACGTGTTTCGGTTTATTCGTGTGTGTTTGTTTGATTTGCTTTCTACGCTCGTAACGATCTACGCAGGGATTCCGCACCTGAGTAGACCGAGATATCTCGTGTGATCCGTCAAGGGAACCTACAATTGGTATCAGAGCATTTGCTCGATTGTGTGGTTCGGGATATTCACGCGGGTGTAGAAATCGTCCCGTTTCGACTATTCGCGGGACGTGTTTTCTGTGTTTTTGATCATTCTTACCTCCTACCATCGTGTTCAAGCCCTTACACCGTCAAAAACCTCGTTAAAATCCGATTTACAGATCTGCAAATCTTCCGTGTTCATCAGGCGAAGTTGCCGTCACTGTGCGTAGGGTTTCGGCGAAGATATAAGGTTAAGCGAAGTTATCCACAACTTCGCCTACATTCTCAAGTTCGCCTAACTCAAGCGAAGTTCTCTACAACTTCGCCTACCTCTTAAGTTCGCTTACCTCAAGCGAAGTTAAGAATCAGCGAAGTTAATCAGCAGTGTTATCAGCGAAGTTCTTCAGCGAAGTTCTCTACAACTTCGCCTACTTCAAGCGAAGTTATCCGTAACTTCGCCTACAGTACTTTAATATAAAAAAAAATTCTTAATTTTTCAGGTTTCTTACTTTTCGGGAAAGATGTCGTCGATCAACATCTCTGAGTTAGTGAAGATGGAAGTTGAAGCAGGGTCAGCTACCAAGGCCCCAAGATTGCTAAAGGGAACCGATTTCGTTGCATGGAAGGATCGGTTCATACAATACGTCAAATACCAGGATGCGAAGATGTGGGTATGCATCCAGGATGGTTATATTCCACCAGTTATGGAGTATGAAGGTCGTGATCAAATTAAAAAGTATAGTAAAATGGAAGAAGAAGAGAAAAAGATGTATGAGGCCGAGTGCAAGGCTCATGCTGCTATTACTATGGCTCTTCCTCAAGAGATCCTTCATACGTTCAGAAAGAATACGTCAGCAAGAGAGCTTTGGGAAGCTCTTGAAAACAGATTTGAAGGGAATGTAGGAATCCGTGCTTCAAAGATAAAATTGCTCAAAACCCAGTTCTCAGTCTTCAAGTATTTGAAGAATGAATCCTTAGATGATATTATCACTCGATATTACCATCTGATGACTGAATTGAGCAACTATTCAATTTCCTACCGAGAAGAAGAAATAGTTGAGAAGCTTCTAGATGCTCTCCCACCAAAATGGGAGTTGTACACTGTGCTGATAAGGGAAGACAAGGACTTTCCCATATATGATCTTGAAACGGCAGTCAACAAGCTCAGAACCTTTGAGCTTAACATGGTCAGAAAAGAGACTCCTATGGATCAGGTTCAAGATCCAGGTATGTATGGAGCTAAAGTCAACACTAGCTCAGGATCGAAGACTGAATCTGCTGCCTACTACACAAAGGGAGAGTCGGGCCCCAACTCATCACATGAGGGGCATGTGTCAGTTAACACAAATGGGGATGTTTGCTATGTAGCAGCTGGATCGAGTGGTTCTCAACCCCAGGTAAGCAAGAGTAGTTGCTCTCCAAGTATTCCCAGCAACAACTACTCCAAGATGCCTATGAGTGTCAAGTCTGCTGAAGAGCAGTTTAGTCTCTATGCTTCTTTTATTGTTTCCTATGAGAACTACATTCAAGGGAAGGTTGTTGATCCAGCTATGTTGGATGAAGATTATGACCAGATTGATGCTGATGATCTGGAGGAAATGGATCTGCAATGGCAGATGGCCATGATCGTAAGAAGAGTGAAGCGGTTTATGAGGAAGACCGGAAGAAAGTTTGTCGGTGGAAAGCCAGGGTTTGACAAGACGAAGGTGAGATGCTACAATTGTCAGCAAAACGGTCACTTTGCTAAGGAATGCAGGAATGAGCGTGTGGAACGAAGTCAAGGCAGGTCTACACAGCAAAGTGGGGGTTCTAAAGATTATAGCGCAATGATGTCCAGAGAAGATGGTGAATACAACTGGAACCTGCTTTCCAAAGAAACTTTTGAGCAGGCAAATTTGGCGAAAGTTGAAACTGAAGAAAATGAGAAGGCTACCGGAGAAGAAAAAGCTCTTATGGCAGACGTTAATGACCAGCTCTCCGAGGTATGTTCTAAACTTACATGCTCTAAATGTGAAAACTTGTCTGAGCAATTAGCAACTATAACCGATCAGTATGTTAGGTTGGATGCTGAATTTAAAACCTTAAAAGAAGATCATCATTTTACAAAAGCAAGAGAAAATAGCTATAAAGTCAAAATAAAAGCTTGCGAAAAAGATGTTAAAAGTTTAAAAACAAAACTTGCTGAAAAAATTGAAGTGATTGATTTAAGTTATGAAGTTTTGGAAGAAAAAACCAAACTAATTGCTAATAGAGAAAAACAGATTGCTGATCACCAGGTAAAAGTGGTGGAACTGAATAGAAAACTAGAGCAGTTCAGAAATTCTTCTGCTATTCTTGATCACATTGTTAGTGATCAAGGTTCCTCTGCTAAGAGAGGAGGAATCGGTTATCATGAGGTTCCACCACCTTATAATCACAATTACACTTTTAACCCTAGTGTTCAGAAATCTGTTGATTTTGAGGTTGCTCAGACAGTACCAGTTAAAATAACTTGTAAAGAACCAAATGTTAGTGGAGGCGAAACAAGTTCGCCTGTTTCAAGTGTTAAAATTTCTTATCCAAGTCCAGTCTCAATGGATTCGGATAAGTCATCCGAGTCTGGTAAGGCAAAAGAGGAGGTGGTATTACCCAATGGTGGAGAAAAAGATAAGACGAATAAAAAGAGTACTCCACTAAACCCGTACGTCCCACCATATGTGAGACGAACGGGCGGTAATAAAGCCTCGACATCTAAAACACCAGTTGATAAAAAGGTTGAGCATAGGTGTTGTTTTAGGTGTAATCAATTAGGGCACCTAGTTGCAGATTGCCCTATGAAGCAGCGATTCAGAGGTGTAAGGCCTACTAAAATTGAGAATAAGCCTAATTGTAATTATCATGCTGCTAAAAATGAAAACCATTTAAAATTCAAAAATGTGACTAATTCAGGTTTTCATAGAAACAAATCTCAGTTTTACACTGCTTATAACCAAACTACAAACTATAATTCTTTCAATTCACTAAGGTTTGGTAGGCCTCACAATCAATCTACAAGGAGGTATCCTAGTAGGACTTACAGGAATTATCAAGATACTAACTTTGGAAAGCCAAAGTTTGGGATGTATAGATCCAAGACCAATTGGTCTTGGGTCCCTAAATTCTAATCTTTTGCTTTATTGTGCAGGAACAGTTGAACAGGACTGCCAACAATCTTTGGGTTGTAGATAGCGGCTGTTCCCGGCACAAGACGGGTAACAAATACTTGTTACACGATTTGAAACCTGTTCAAGGAGGGAGAGTGAGCTTTGCCGGTGAAAGTGGTGGCAAGATTACAGGAATGGGAACGGTGTCGAACGGAAAGATGACATTGGAGAAAGTTAACTTTGTAGAAGAATTGAAGCACAATCTGCTGAGTGTGTCGCAGATCTGTGATAAGGAGTACACCGTTCATTTCACTAAGAATGAGGCGATTGTGTTGAAACCTGGTTTTCAGATACCAGAGGAGTGGATTGTGATGAAGGCTCCACGTAAAAGAAATACATATATTATGGATATGAGATCAACTGAAATGGCCACGGCAGAATCATGCCTTATGACAAAAGCGAGTGAATCAGAGTCCGAATTGTGGCATAGGAGAATGGGATACATTCATCTTCGGAAGATGAACCACATTGTCAGGAATGGACTTGTGCTGGGAGTTCCGTTGAAGAATTTCAATTTTGAAGATAAATGTATAGCGTGCAAGAAGGGAAAGCAGCACAAGAAATCCCATCTCACCAAGAAAGTCAATTCAATTGCCAGTACTCTAGAATTGCTTCACATGGATCTCTTCGGTCCCGTGAATGCAAAAAGTCTAGGAGGTACTTTTTATTGCTTGGTGATCACTGATGACTACTCACGATATTCGTGGGTGTATTTTCTGAAATCAAAAGACGAAACGGCTCAGATGGTGAAGAATTTGATTACCAAAGTTGAGAACGTTATGGATAAAAGGGTTAAGTTCATCAGAAGTGACAATGGAACGGAGTTCAAGAATTTTGAGATGGAGATCTTCTGCCTTCAGAGAGGGATTGAACACCAATACAGCGCTCCATATACACCACAACAGAATGGAGTGGCTAAAAGGAAGAACAGAACATTAATTGAAGGAGCCAGAACAATGCTGGATGATTCAAAGCTTCCTGTGGTGTTTTGGGCTGAAGCTGTTGCTACAGCCTGTTATGTTCTGAATAGAGTCTTAACTGTTAAAAGACTTGGTAAAACGTGTTATGAGCTTATGCATGGGAGAAAGCCCAACTTGAGTGGTCTTGAACCATTCGGGTCCCCTTGTTCGATTTTGAAGACAAATTCTAAATTTGGTGAAGTAGCCGATGAAGGAATCTTAGTCGGTTATGTTGTTGGGACTCCCAACAGACGTGTCTTCAATACATCGACCAGCAAGGTTGAGGTGGTGTGTAACACCGATATCACAAGTTACCAACCACCAAAACCAAGCAACGGACCTGCTGAGTTTTTCGACTATGTTAAACTTTTTAAGTCTTTTAACATACCGTATTTGGATATTGCTGAAGAAGAAGAGAGAGTTGCTACGAAGATGATCCTTGATGAGGAAGAAAACCTATTGCAAAGACAGCTGATCGATAAATGTCAACCTTCCTCATCAAATGCTGTCGATACCCCTGCTACCTCGACTGAAGAAGAATTTTTCAATCCGTTTCACTCTCAGCATGAAACGACCATTGACGAGCTCTCTTCTAACTTGGAAGACAATTTGCATGTCGGTTCTGTTCCGACCACGAGAATTCATAAAGATCACCCTTTGGAGAATGTGATTGGTGATGTGTCCTCCGGTGTACAAACAAGACGTAGCTTGAATGAGCACACCTGTGTTTACACAAGCATCAAGGAGACAGGGATAATCAACGAATGCTTGTACACCTGCTTTATCAGCCAGATTGAACTGAAGAATTATCAAATGGCTCTCAAGGACAGCTCGTGGGTCGAAGCTATGCAAGAAGAGTTGGCTCAATTCAAGAAAATGGAAGTTTGGACTTTGGTTGAAAAACCGAAGCATGTGCATGCGATAGGCACAAAATGGGTGTTTAAGTGCAAGAGAGATGAGAAAGGGATTATCATAAGAAACAAGGCGAGGCTAGTCGTCAAAGGTTTTAATCAACAAGAGGGGATTGATTATAATGAAGTGTTCGCTCCTGTCGCAAGGTTGGAAGCCATTAGATTGTTTTTGGCGTTCGCTGCTTATAAGAAGATGAAGGTATTTCAGTTGGATGTGAAGAGTGCGTTTCTGAATGGGAAAGTTGATGAGGTAGTGTATGTTGAGCAACCTCCGGGTTTTCCTGACCCAGACTTTCCTGATCACGTGTACAAGTTAAGCAAGGCATTGTATGGACTACATCAGGCACCTCGTGCCTGGTATTCAACTTTATCAGATTACTTGCTTGAAAATGGGTTTGAAAGAGGGAAGATAGATAGCACGTTGTTCTTCAAGAGAGATGGAAGCGACTTCCAGCTAGTTCAAGTCTACGTGGATGACATCATCTTTGCTGCATCAAGAGTCTCCATGTGTCAAGATTTTGAGGCCGTCATGAAAAAGAGGTTTGAAATGAGTGCTACGGGTGAACTAACTTTCTTTTTAGGATTGCAGGTTGATCAGAAGAAGGATGGGATGTTCATTCATCAGACCAAGTATGTTCATGATGTGCTCAAACGCTTCAAGATGGAGGACAGCACTCCATTCGACACTCCAATCTGCGTCAATCACAAATTGGGTGCTGAGTCAGACGGTGATGCAGATGTGGACCCAACTCAATATCGGGCTATTATAGGTTCTTTAATGTACTTAACTGCTTCTAGGCCTGATATAATGTTTGTTGTTTGTCTTTGTGCACGCTTTCAGGCAAACCCAAAAGAATCTCATCTGAAGGGTGTGAAGAGGATACTGAGATATCTCAAGGGCAAACCGAAGCTGGGGTTGTGGTACCCGAGAGGAGGAGACTTGGAGCTAGTCGCTTACACAGATTCTGATTATGGAGGGTGCAATCAGAGTCGGAAGTCAACAACTGGAGGATGTCAGTTTCTTGGTGGCAGATTGGTGTCGTGGCAATGCAAGAAACAGACTTCGGTCGCAATTTCAACCTGTGAAACAGAATACATGGCAGCATCCAACTGCTGCTCCCAGGTTCTTTGGATTCAACAACAGTTGCGCGACTATGGTCTAAATTTCTTACTTACACCTATTTGCATTGATAACACAGCTGCTATCTCAGTAACTAACAATCCCGTGAAGCACAGTAAAACTAAACATATTGACATACGTCATCATTTTATACGGGATTGTGCTGAGAAGAAACTGATTGTGCTTGAAAAGGTGGATACGCTTGATAATTTCGCTGATCTTTATACTAAAGCGTTTGACAAAAACAAGATTTCAAAACCTTATCGAGCTGAATGGGATGATCAATCCCGAGTAACCATGCTTTTCATGTTATATTAAAAAAAAAAAAAAAAAACGTCACTATCGCTTAAAATATGTCGGTTACCTCAGTTTGAAGGACTTGTCTTCGGATATGTTTTGGTCCTCATTCTCTACTTGTAGAATTTGAGAATAGCCATTAACCAAAGGACTGAAAGTGACCGGGGCGGTTTATGATGAGTTTTCATTTTTTCGCTGAAAATTAGTCGATCATATTAATTAGTTAGAAGGACACATACTAGTATGTGGTCGGTCCAGCTGATCCATTGGATCTTCGGGATAGCCGTTTACCTGAAGACTTTGTTTTGGTCGGGGCGATTAATGTTAAAATTTTTTTTTAAGGGAAATGAAATTATTTTTCAAGTCTACTACTTCGTAAGAAGTTCGTTAGCTATGTTTAACAGAAAATTCATCCAACCTTGGAAAATGATAGATATACTGATTATGTGTGCTTAACAAGTGAAGTTATTAGGCTTAAAAGGCTTTAGGACAGTCATTGTATGTCATGGTAGCTTTTTATGGTGTGTAAAAGTAGATGTGATACAAACTAAAACTACTTGATTTTACGTGGAAACTCCTTACGAGTTTTGCATGTCTTCATATATATCTTTCCGAATGATAGGCAGAAAAGCGATTACCCAGTCATACACGAGCCCGTAAGTGTTCTGATTCCCGTGAAGATAGCGTTTCAAGAAACTGCAGTGATCCAGATTCGGGACTTGCAGTTATTTACTACTCTGAAGTCTATATGAATGTTTGAATAAAAAAAAATTAAAAAAAAAAAACTTATGAGTTATTGAAACATTCTAGAGTTCAAAATATCAAGACTTCTTAATCATGGAGTAAGAAAGAGAACGGGAAGCAGATGAAGAGTACTTACAAACTTAATCAGACACTATGGGTCGAAGTCAATTCGGGGTGACTTGGGGAAAGCCAAATACGCTTTGAGAATAGATAGGAGGCATCATAATCTCTGAGTTGTTGCCCACTTAATTTTTGAGCTTAATTGAACTTAACTCGTATCACAGAAATGATGAAAACCATCTTAAGTTATTTACCTGCTTACAACCTGTTTCTTTATGTCATAATACAGCTAAACACGGATCTATGTGACAATCACGTAATTAGTATGATTCCTGTTCGGATCTTTTCTAAAACGTAGTAGTCCCTATCGAGACTGAAATTTGATCCCTTATACTTTATTTTTTAAAAGTTTCTTGTACTTAGGTAGTTTTATAATTTTGTATTTGGTTACTTGGACTTGATCGTGTCATTTAAATTCTTAAAGGGAAGTTTTAGAACTTAATTGCAAAATTTTCGAATTATAAGGGTTGATCTTGTAAATATAGGCGATGTTGTTAAACAGGCGAACTTGTGAATAACTTCGCCTAGGCGAAGTTAACCGTAACTTCGCCTGTTTAACTCCGCCCCTATATAAAGAATTCTTAAGGTCAACAGTGTTCATAATTTCTAATCTCAGCGAACTTATTGAATATTTCTCGGCGAACTTATCGTTTGATTATCCGGCGAACTTGTCGTTATTCTGATTACTTGTTCTTTTTCCCAGTTTCCGTTACGTTTCAAGGTTCATGATGCCATTACATTGTATAATCATTGTTCTTCAATGATAATCAGTGGTCGTTTCGACCCGATTATGAACTTCGAACCGTCGGACCTTCAAATCGGACTTTCAAATCTTGTTGTTACGTGTTAATAACCAAAATGATCGTCAACATATCCTTAAAAGCTTGAGTTTAAGAGTCCTAAATCGTCAAAATACCCAGAAAACCTCAGATTTTCGAGTTTGAATCAATATATCTGTCGCCGATTCTTATTCAGGCGAACTTAGGGTTTCGGCGAAGTTATCCGTAACTTCGCCTGATGCTTATCTTCGCCTGAGGCGATGTTGTCATTAACTTCGCCTGAGGCGATGTTGTGGTAAGGCGAACTTGACGTTGAAGCGAAGTTGTGCCCAAGTTCGCCCCAACATTAACTTCGCCTGGACCTTTTTCTGATTAGTCATTAGACGAACTTAACGTTGAAGTGAAGTTGTGCCCAACTTCGCCCCAACGTTAACTTCGCCTATACAGACGTTATCACAACTTCGCTCATGGTAATAAGCGAACTTGTGTTAAACCTTAACGTTTATCTAACTTGATTTGTTTGTTGCAGATATGGCTGCTGTTGCCAGTGCTGGAGGTGCTGGAGGAGATGACGGAGGAGATAATCAGAGACAATTCTTCCCGGGTCACAACATGTTCATCACCTTAGACCTGGAAGCGAGTGGTGTGGAGGATTACCGCGAGATAATCACATTCCTCCTTCGCTCGAGGATATTCCACGCAATCACTACGACTCTGCCGATTTCCTTACCCAATATTGAGGATTTCTGGCAGACGGTGGAATACGATTGCCGCATTGAGCCCCCGGTTATGCGAGCAACCGTCAATAATCAAGAAGTTCAGTTCTCATCTGAACAAATACGGGTGGCGTTACGATTTGGAGAGGAGACTAGGGATGACCCTACGGAGTTTGTTGCTCCGTTTCGCGATGGAGCATTTCTAAGAATGGGCTATTCTGGTCCATTGGGCGATACACAACGGAGGAAGGGTTTCCTACTTGATCAGTGGCGCTTCCTCATGCACGTTATGATTGTCTGCATGTTTGGGAGGAAGGCGGGCACTGATGGTATGGGTGCGACCATGCAGTCAGCAATGACTGCTCTGACTTATAACAAACGTTATAGCTTTAGTCAGATGGTCATTTAAGAGATCGATAGACAGAGGAGAGCGATGGCCCGTGAGAGGTTCATCATGTATCCAAGATTCATTCAGATGATCTTGAATCATGTTGCTCCCACGTTGCCTCAACGACGCCCAATAAGATACGTGGAGAATGTGAGCAAACGTATCTTCGCTCAATGCCGTACATCCAGTGCGAGGAGCAAGCCTGAACTGCGTCCAAGGCATACTCCACTCTTTGGGTACTTAATAAACCCGGGGTATGTGCCAGCTCGTGGGGATGAGTTCAGAGACCCTCAACCACGACAGGTAGGAGCACCTCGAGATGTACCTGCTGTGCCTGTTGTGTCGGCTGAGGAGGATGTAGACCTTGATGCTGCATTTGGCGGCCAAGGATTCTTCGACATGGACCGGTTTGATTCGCAAGAAGAGGTGCAGGTCTCTGCTGCACAGGTTCGGGAAGTGAATGTTACTAGAGCAGCTACGACGGTGGCTGACTCAGATCTTGATGATGTTATGGATGAGGCGAGAAGGATGTTGGTGAGACGAGAAAGGACGATTGAGAAGAGAAAGAGGACAGTTGATGATACTGAGTCAGAAGAAGAAGAAGAGGACATTCACAAGCTGATTAGACGATCAAGACGTGAAAGGATAGGTGCAGGTATGGGAGCTGGAGAGACTTCAAGAGTTGTACGTTCTGCTCCGCCAGCACTGTCAGGTATGTCGATTGTTCCTACATCTGCCCAAGTCACAGGTTTATGCGCCGCGGAAGTTCCCGTGGTGGCTACATCAGCTGTCGGCATCTCATCAATCACTACTATCCAGCTGACGACTCCAGAGATTGTGTCTTTACCACCTCCAACGCTTACTCCTTCAGAGGTGGTGGCACAATTTGTAGAGTCGACAGTCGTTGCAACTGCAGGGTTGTCGGTCACGATACCACCTGCGGTTACGTCCACAACTGCTTCTGATGTCCCGGTTACATTCGAGATCCCTGCTGAGTATACTCAAGACACATCTAACATGAGGTTTGATTTCGATGCAACCCTCTCAGACTCGGAGAGAATAGCTGCACTTGAGCGGGTCGTGGTTGAACAATCAAGGGTGAATCTTGTCCAGACCCAGGCTATTCAGCGCCTTGTAGCAGAGAATCAACTACAGTCGTCCCTCCTGATTGAACATGGGAGAATTATAGATGCTATGAAGGAGTTCTTGGCATCTCAGGGGGAGACAGGCTGTAAAGGCGACGAGTTAAGGACAAAGAAGAGGAATGACAAAGACGATGATCCCAATGCATCGAAAGATGCAGGTGGTGAGTTGCCAAGAACTACTCAAGCTCTTGGGACTTCCACAGCTCAGGGGGAGTCTGCAGGTGCAGTTGGTGGTGATGAGGTGGTGATGGTTGATGATGAAGATGATGTGATTGATGCTTTGAAAGAACTAGATGATGATATGCTAGATGATGATGTGATGTTTGATGATGATGTGCTGCCTACTGAGGAGATTGAGAAGATTGGCGCACAGATTGTGATTGAAGAAGATGTTGAAGAAGGTGAAATAGTAGAAGAGAATGTGGAGCATGACATTCCAGGTGTGGAGAAAGCCGATATGGGTAATGAGATGGAAAATGATGAGACTGAATGGGAAGAGCAGCCTAGGTGGAAGGAAGGCTATGCTCAGTGGTTCATCAAAACGAAGAAACCAGCGGTCCCTACAATGTTTAAGAAGAGTTACAATATTAAAGGCTATGCCGAAGCGAAGAAAGGGATTATTGGCTGGATCTATGATGAGCAGTTGAAGCTCTTTGTGATTAAACAGTATGACGGCGTTCAGTATTTTAAAAGAATGTTAAGGTCGTTGAATACACTGCCGGAATGTGAAGTGAAAGACTTAGCCAGATTGGGGTTAATCAATCGAAATGACGATAATATGGCTAGAGTCATTGAGAAAATTGTATGGAGAGAGAGTATAAAAGAAAAGAAGTTTGAGCTGTTGAAACCGCAGAAGGGAAAACTTGTTGAAGACAAGGATAGAGGTTTGAGAGCTGATGGAAAACCTTGGATGGTCATGAAGTATAAACCGATCCGGTGCCTTAAAGAAGTACCGATGAAGCTAATGCCCAAGGATGTGCTTAAAGACCTAAAGTGGTGGTATGTGGATTGTGAGACAGCAGAGGCGGTGATGGAAGACGAGGATGAACAAGAGCTCCTAAGAGTTTACGATCCGATGCATTTGGTAAACTTATCGCAAGCTGATCTGAAGATGCTTAATGAGAAGAAAATCTTTTATATTCCTGCTTGGAAGGACGAAGCGAGGAAGTATCAAAGAGTTGTGTCAGTTTGTGTTAGAGAAGGAGTGCATGCGTGAAGAGACAAGATTGAAGATTACGAGACAAGTGCTTAAAGATCAAGATATGAAGCTACTGCCAAGGGGGAGTCTGTTGGTGCATAAATGTCAGTAGTTCATAGTCTAGTGTCTGTAATCGAGTCTGTAATGTTATTTATGTTTTTGTTTAAGCGAAGTTGTTAACAAGTTCGCCTAGGCGAACTTGTTGAACAAGCGAAGTTATGGACAACTTCACCTGAACATATCAGGCGAAGTTGTCGTGTATTTATACTAGGTTACGGCTTAGTGTTGAGGTTGTTCATCGAGTTGATCTAAGCTGGTTTGAGTTCATTGTAACGTGAGGACGAGAGTCTGTATCAGTGATTCATATCACGTGAGTTCAGTTATTAATATATAACGTGTTTCGGTTTATTCGTGTGTGTTTGTTTGATTTGCTTTCTACGCTCGTAACGATCTACGCAGGGATTCCGCACCTGAGTAGACCGAGATATCTCGTGTGATCCGTCAAGGGAACCTACATAGGGTCAGTTCTCTGCATTCGTCGACATTATTAGGGTCGGTTCCCTACATTCGCCGACATTATTAGGGTCGGTTCCTTATATTTAGTACATTGTATCATACCTGTCTTTACATACCTTTCTTAATATTACATACAATATCCAAAGATCGTTCACGGACCATCATCATAACATACATACCTCATTTACATATTATATATATATATATATATATATATATATATATATAATCATATCGTTGACTATCTCCCGGCAGCACATGCAATATCCGAAGATCATTCATGTACTATCATCATAACATACATACATCTTTCACTTATTATATATATACATCAATCATGCCTTTAACTATCACTTGACGGTACATGCAATATCCGAAGATCGTTCATGCATCGTCAAACAATCATCATACATAAATCATACAAGGCATACACTTACCACTTAAGGTAAGTGTATTAACTATCACATCGAGTATGCACATAGTCCCAAAATCATAACAAGGAAGTGGGGCTAGAAACTCACCTAAACGCGATTACGTTCACCGGTTATAGTTAGTCCTTTCCTGAGCTGGGCAAGACTAACTGTATAATCATACATATATTAAATACGGCTCTAGCTCCTCTTATCGTCTACTTAATTAATCTCATGTATCTAAGTCGGTTTTACTTTATTAGATCATTACCGATTAGATAATCGTTACTCGTTATCCTTTAAAGGTATCTTTCATAAATTATCAAAGTCCAAGGGTTATTTTGTAATTATCTCATTCTTTTCGAAGTCCAGGGACTATTCTGTCATTATGTTAAACTTCTAGTTCGTTACTTATCCTTAACGAATTGGGTTACCATAACTAACTGGTTCTTGTAAAGAATTGAACCCTTTAACGAACTGGACCCCTTAACGAATCAGTCCATGTAATGAATTTTTCCATCCAACTCATTATCTCTTCTAACGACTGGCTACAACGAATCAAGGGTAATTCGTTATCTCCTTTAACGAATGGTCATAGTGAATCGGAAGCTAGTTCGTTATTTCATGCTTAGCGAACTTGAACACGAACCAAGTCTAGTTTGTTAGGTTAACTTTAACGAACTGCTTGGCGAATCACCCCTAATTCGTTAATTCCCCGTTAACGAATTAGGGTTAGGTCAGAGAATGTCAGGAACACTCTCTGATATTCCCCCTTTACCTCGTACCATTTCCGGCGCCGTCACCGGAAAAATGCGGCTTCGCCGGAAAAAACGAGTTTTGACTCGTTTTTCACCGTTTTTCGCCCCGTTCGATCCAAATCTGAGCTAGGGTGACCACTAAGCTCATCTTAGGCTCGGTTTATACCCGATTCCACCTAGATCTCGTGACTTAAACGGTTTAACGGTGTCGGTTCGTCGTTTCGTGATTACATCTAACGGGTTTAAGCTCAAACAACATCATACTATCATACCTTGGATCGGGATTGGTTTTCCTTAGTGATTTCGGCAAGAGCGAGAGAAACTAGAGAGAGAGAGCTTAAGTGTGTGTTTTGGTGGTGTATGGAATATGTGTGAAATGAATGATTAATGGGTATTTATTACTTATATAATTATGGATCATGGACTTAAGCCCATGGTCTTTTCCTCTTTCTTTCATAACCCAAGTCCATAAATCATATCCATTTAACCCAGCACTATCCCAACTCATAATAACTCGTATTATCATTTTTCGACCGTTTTGGAGCCCAGGATGATGCGCCGGATTGTCGAGTTGCCAGAATGGTGGGATCCCTGTTCCAGTTTAGGCCAAGCCAAAGTCTCTCCAAGAAGTTAAATACTTAAATGTCTTCCCTTTCCGCCCTTCCTATTTCCCTTGCGCTTGATAGTCTGCTAACGCTTGAGCTTGGATGTTAGCATCATTTTTGCCACTACTGCAACCGCTTTGCTTCACTCTGTTGTATATCCCATTATTTTTTGGCAATCTTTGTTTATGACATTCCAATGGGCTAGAACCCCTTCTTTACCCCGGTTTGCCCGAGATCTGGACCAAGCTTAAAAAATTTTCTTCCAAAATATTTTGACGGATTGAAAGTTTGCTACAATTAAAATTATTTTTACTGTTAATATTGCTTTTTAAATTACTAAATAAAATTAAATAAATACTTAATATAAATAACTTGCAAACTTAGGATCCTCCGAAATGGTGATCCAAGATCGTGTAAGAGCTAGTTCCTCCTCTGTCGTCCATGGTATGTAGTCACATGGCGTAGCCGGCTCTCCCGGTTCCTTCTTTTTGTGTCTACGACCCCCATTTCAGGTTAAACCAGAGGCCCTCATCGACTGAGTTTCTGGAACCGTCTCCGACTGTAACACTGCGACTTAAAGAAAAATACGCTCGGGTGCCACGTACATATTGCCCATAAACTCGTAACACTGTTAATAGTGACAATATAATTATTTTAATTCATAAATTCGCAAGAACACAATAGTTTGATAATAAGACAAATATCATTACATCGTAATAAAACAACATTTTATTCTTTATTTAAATATCCTAAGGTCGACTAATGATCTTTGTCCGTAGCACATCATTGAATTCAACCTGCAATACATTTAAAATATTATATTTTTGTCAACAACACATGTTGGTGAACTTTTTATAAGTTTTACGTATATTGGGGTGTGTGTGCGTGTGACACGTTTGTCGATTTACCTTTCGAGAATATAGTGATACCACCATTCTCGTCAACCGAGTGGTAAATTTTATTTAAGAATTGGGTTGCGATATTTGTTAGTCAAACTTTATGAGTTCATCGGTTCAAGAAAGTCAAACGGGCCTAAAAAGTAAGAAAACGGTTTAAGAGAGTGGTTCGTTTTTAGTCGGACTTGAACCCGGTTTTTATGTAGGGTTCGTTTCCATCATAATTAGAATGTTATTCTTTGGTTAAAACTTTAGTGGTTTATGATTTTAAAGTTATATGTAGAAAAAAAACCAAACTTTATCCTAAATAAACATAAGCGAGTTGAGTTCGTTTTCGGTTTGTCGAATGTCGTTGACGGATATTTTAAAAAGTCATAACGCCCTAAACAAATTTAACTTTCATAAAAAATTAACAGACTAACCCGAGTAAAGAACACAAGACATAGATAAAACTTAGAACTTGGGTCGGGTTGTCTTTTTGAAGTCAAACTTATGCTAAACACCAAAGAGAGCTCAAGAACCAGGAAATTTAGTAAATTTCGATGTAGAAAGGTAAGAGACACATAATGAGATCAAACTATAGGAAAACTGAGCCAAAGATGTTACAACTTGATTGAGTTGGTCAAGGAATTAAATTGGATTAAAAGTCTTTAAAAGTTTTGAATGTAATCATCACTTTGTAATTGTAATAAATAAGATATGATCAATGGATGTTATGGACTCATAACAAAGGCAATCAAAATAGAAAACTAATTAAATCGTCCATGACTTGGATTGAATGCTCGTTTTCAAACAAAAATTCCTAACGACGACTTTGGTCGCGTATCGTGATGAACCGGGGGGTGGCTCCGTCGTGTAGCGCGATACAATGTATCCGTTGAGATTTCTGACTCTGTCGCGCTACACGGCACGTCCCTAAACTTTGTTTTAAACTTATTAATGGTTCAAAATACATGAAATTCAACTTGTAAATAATTACATAACATTCCCAAAACATAACATGCATAAGTACTCAATAAATATTCAACTTTGTTAATAAACAAAAATCTGAATTTTAAAATGGGTCGGGTTTTTGGGTTTGAAAATTAATGAATGTTACACCGGCTCCGGCTGGCTAGACCGTAACACCGGCGTGGGGTTTTGGGGGTTGAGCAAGTTGGCATACATGCTTAAGTTCGGGCCGGGGAAAGGAAATGAGTAGCTTAGGTTCGGTTGGTTTCCGGTGTTCTGGAAGTTGGTTTGTTGGTTTTGCAGAGTTGGGTGTTGCCCGAAACCGAGCCATGGATAATTTAGATTCAGTTAGTTCCGACTGTTCGGGGAATTAGTTTGTAGGTTTTGCGGAGTATGGTATTGCCCGAAACAAAAGAATGGTTGGTTCAGGTTGTCTCTATGATTCATTTTCAAATGTATCTTTGGAGAAGATATGTGGTATTTTTGTTTGAAATATTAAATTAATTTTATAGCTTTGATGGTCATATGGTAACTCAAAAGCCAACCGAAGGCCAGAACTTTCCGAAAATGAAAACTTTATCGAAACCCAACAACTGAATTGAGCTAACTAAAACTCTCAAAAGTTGAACTATAATACCTAAACACACAACACCAATATTATAAAATTATTTAAGTGTAAACTTTCAATAAAGGAAACTTTATTCACCAGGAACCCAACAAACTGGCTAGCACTTAGAATTAACTAGTACACAATACGCATACATTTTATGTTGTTGTCCATAGCTTACTATTTATTAATATATATACAAGGCGTACTTGGTGGTTCTTAGCGTAGTTACAAGCTCATAAATTGCCTTTCATTTACAAATATTGCATACGGACTCACGTGAGTTTCGTGCTGCCCTTTTTAGTTAAACGTTTTGGGTTGGATACATATTTTTAACTATTTTACTTATGGTGTGATGATTATCAAGAACTGTTTTCTACCATGATTTTATGCCACTTTAAATTACATAATAATTAACTCAGGGTGTGAACCTAAGGCTCGTATGGGTAGTACTATTTGGGAGATCCCCATGCACATTGATCCAAAGTTGGGTTAAACGGATCGTTGTAGCATATGACCTAAACATTTGATTATTGATTGGCAGGTTAATAATCGGGGGTGGGTGACGCTCGTTTGTATGTATAGGGGGACTTATGATCAGATGTAGGATTGAATGGGACTTGATTAATGTGCACCATGATTTATACTTACATACACGCAAACTTTTACGCTTTTATAACTAAACTGTATTATGTGTATGTGAGCTAAACTCACGAACTCACCAACCTTTTAGTTGATACATTTTAGCATGTATTCAGGTACCTTGTGGATAGAAATTTAGATTAGCACTGTAATGCGTATGCATAAGGATAGAGGCGTATGTCGAATATGAACAATGGAGATTAGATGCCAAGAAGATTAGCATAACCTAACACGAGATCGAAGCAGTGTCAGAGATTAGATAGTTGTATAGTTACACCTTGTATTATGTACATAATGTAAACGTTGATTATTTTCATCAATAATATTCTGCTGCTTACATTTGGTAGCAATTTGTCCATGATACTACCAGGCCCCCATGACAGGGTGTGACACCTGCATATGACCATTCATTCATCCTAAAACCAGGAAAGTTCAATTGGTTCATATCATTCAAGAGTTATTTTCTTACGGTAATAGGTTGAGCCAGTCTGCTTTTATCCTAGCTAAGACATGCGTGAGATGGGGTTGGGGGAGCTGTGATTCTTTAAGTGAGAGACACATATATTTAATGATCTAGTCAAAGCTTAAATTCTACTGCAATTTGAGCTTGATAAATCAGTGACTGGGTTTAATTGGACAAAAATACCGGCATTCGCAACTTTTGTGTTAATCTGTTATTAATCAAGTAACCTAAATGTTTTGAAAGCCAATATCTGATTATTCTTACATTGCAATTCTTTTTTGGGATGAAAAAGGCTAAGTGTGGTGATGTGATAAGTGGTTAAAAGAATATGTTTCCAGTGTTTGATATCGTGTATTTTAGTTGTTTATTTATATCGAACATGATTACTTTGATTGATTTTATGTGTATAGGTGTTTGGAGCTTAAATGAGCTAATTTGGAGTGTTCAAGATGTTGAATAATCAAGTTATAGAAAAAGGAAAGCAACCGGAGGATTTGAACAAATCAAGAGCATCAATAAAATGAAAAATGGGACGTATGACTAATGGCTGGTAGCTTAAGGCCCTGATTGGGCATAAGGGAAGGCCATAAGGCAGTCTGTGATGGTCGTAAGGTAGGGCTAACCAACGTAAGCTACGATCGTGCCATAGCTTACGACCTTCTGGACGCGCAAAATTGGATATTCATGATTTTCAAGTGTAAGGTCTATTTTCACATTAAGTTGTATGCTCTTGATACGTCAGTCATCTGGGACAATTTTGGATCAATTCTTCATCATTTTTACACTTCCCAATAATCAATTCTTCCATGCTTTCAAGATTCCAACTAACAATAGAGGTAATGTTGATGCAAAAGAAAGGCCAAACCATCCGTGACCCACTCGGGTGTGGGGTTTGTGCTAAGAACTGATTATTTTGTGATTTCTACATGCATTTGTATTATGTTTTGATTAGTCTTCTAGTTAATTGAATTTATGCTATTTTTAATTGATTAATCAACTTTTTGTCTGGGGTTTATAATTATATCAGTTATTTTGTTTGAGGTCATCAACATATAGGATTAAGTTCTTTTTATCATTGAACCATTTATCAACAATGAATTGATAGTTGTTAGGTTTTATACAAACGTGCTAGTAATTAGGTAAACCCTGTTCAGTTGTGTCAATTCATTGGGTTAACTTATGCAAATCATCATATCCAAATTACAACGTTTGGTAATTATATATTAGTTCTAATGAACAAAATCACATCCATGTGATTTTCCAATTGGTAAAAGTTATAATTAGTCAGTTCATGCGTAACTTGAACCTAAAGTTTGGTCACTAGTTCACTCATTGATTTCAAAAGTTATATTGAAGATTTTGATCAAAGTATTCTCATAATCAAATCTTTAAAATGGTTGAAATCGTTTGTATACCCTTAGTTGAATAATTAGTAAACAATTTCTCTTGTTATCACTTTCAACTAATTCTCTATAGATTCGACACCTTACTTGCCCTTACTGGTAAATGTATTTTATAAATATTTTTGATTAACCTTTCGACATCGATCAATCATGCTACTCCAAGATACTGGAACGAAACACGAGTTGTGCGTCATCAAAACATTGACCAAACAGATTAGCACGACTGTGATGACATAGGAACATGGTTTGAACAACATGATTTTTAAAAAAGCACAATTGCGCCGACCAAGAGCTTGACTTTGTCAACACAATTATAAAATATGGATGACTGTGCCTTTGCATTTGCATGGTTGAGTTTTTATGATTTGCCTCGTTATGGCATGGTTGGGTCGACACGATTATTGGAAGTCACGCTAGTGCTCGAAGAAAGGTACACTTGTGCTAAAAGAAACTGTCATGTGGTACAATAATCTATGTGAACATAGATAATGGCCTGAGTGGCACATGTTGGTAGGCCATGCTTGACTAAAATTTTCTTAATAATAGAGGATATCATTTCCTAATTTCTCATTGATTCCACTCCTCACCTCACATTATATTGATCGAGTTTCAATAGTTCCAAAACGTTTCATCATATGTCGAGTGTCAAAAGGTATGATTAAACCAAGTGATGGTGCCTTTCTTTTGGACCGTCGAGGCTAAGCTTCTTATGTTCTGATTAATACTATTATGGTTGTGTTTAATTGTTTTTTTAAAATGCGATCGCTAAAGCTAATTGATCACGAAATCTACTCCTTGAGCCTTTTATTTCCATTCTCAAAGCTACCATCATTTACTATGTACGATAACATGTATGAAGTGTACCTTCAAAGAAAACATTTGAAGATTGGTGGATCTAGCATGCCGAGATGCACATCCATTGTGTTAGTGAAGATATGCAAGTATCTTCACTAACATGCTCCCTTAACATTTGTTCCAGGGCTTCATATCTAGTTTGAATGTTTGTACTATTACCACTCAAACAGGGAAGATTATAAGAATATATTTGTGTAGATTTTATTTATTTGTATTCATCTCAGTCCTTTATTCTTGGCCGATTAGTTGTAATATTTACCCTATATATTGGGTTTTTGTAACATCCCGTTTTCTAGTTTCGGTTAATAAATGATAATACGAGTTATTATGAGTCGGGCTAGTGTTGGGTAAATGGATATAGGTTATGGACTTGGGTTATGAAGAAAAGAAGGAAAGACCATGGGGTTAAGCCCATGATCCATAAATATATAAACCTTTAATCACCTATTTAATTTCATTTCACACCTATTCCATACACCATCAAAACACACACTTAAGCTCTCTCTCTAATTTCTCTCCTTTCTCTAGCCGATCCAAGATAGAAACCGATCCTGATCCAAGGTAATGATAGTATGATGTTGTATGAGCTTAAACCCGTTAGATATGGTCATGAAACGACGAGCCGACACCGTTAAACCGTTTAAGTCTCGAGATCCGGTGGAATCGGGTATAAACCGAACCTAAGATGAGCTTAGGGATCACCCTAGCTCATATCTGGATCGAACGGGACGAAAAACTGCGAAAAACGAGTCAAAACTCGTTTTTCCGGCGAATCCGCGGTTTTCCGGCGACAACGCCGGAAAAGGCAATACGAGGTTAAGAGATGTCAAAGAATGTACTGACATTCTTTGACCTAACCCTATTCGTTAACGGGAAGTTAACGAATTAGAGGTAATTCGTTAGCGGTGAAGTTAACGAATTAAACGCAATTCGTCAAGCGATTCGTTAAGGATAAGAGGAAGAACTAGCTGTGATCATTCATTAAAGGAGATAACAAATTGGAAGGTCCAATTCGTTACTTGGACTTATTCGTCATATGAACTGATTCGTTTATAAACCAGTTCGTTAAAGGGTTCAATTCGTTACAAGAACCAGTTCGCTAAGATAAGCCAATTCGTTTTGAACCAGTAACGAATTAGAAGTTTGATAAATGATAAGAACAGTCCCTAGACTTAGTAAAGAATGAAATAATTACACAATAACCGTTGGACTTTGATAATATACAAAAGATACCTTTAAAGGTTATCGAGTAACGATTAACTAATCGGTAATGATCCAATGAAGTAAAACCGGCTTAGATATATGAGATCAATTAAGTAAATGATAAGAAGAGCTAGAGCCGTATTTAAAACATGTATGATTATACAGTTAGTCGTGCTCAGCTCAGGAAAGGATTAACTATAACCGGTGAACGTAATCGCGTTTAGGTGAGTTTCTAGTCCCACTTCTTTGTTATGTTTTCGGGGCTGTGTGCATACTCGATGTGATAGTTAATACACTTACCTTAAGTGGTAAGTGTATGCCTTATATGAATTATGTATGATGATTGCTTGACGGTGCATGAACGATCTTCGGATATTGCATGGGCCGTCAGGTGGTAGCTAAAGATATGAATGATATATATGATGTATGAATGATGTATGTATGAATCATGTATGATGTATGAATGATATATGTATGGTATGTTGGATATTGCACGAGTTATATGTATGATATGATGTATGAATGATATATGTATGGATATTGCACGTGTTATTAAGGCAAGTATGTAAAGGACAAGTATGTTACAGTAGCACAATATAAAGGGACCAGACCCTAATAATATCTGTGAGGATAGGGACCAGACCCTAATAATATCTGTGAGGATAGGGACCAGACCCTAATAATATATGTGAGGATAGGGACCAGACCCTAATAATATCTGTGAGGATAGGGACCAGACCCTTATAATATTTGTGATGGTAGGGACCAGACCCTAATAATATCTGTGATGTTGGGGACCAGACCCTTATAATATCTGTGAGGTTATAAGACGGAAGGCTCTTTATATAGTATGGATATTTATGCAAGTAAAATAAAGTATGAATAATGTACACACCTTCGGGCATGTGCGCAAGTATGTGAACAGATTGTATGTCGTGTGATTAACTAAAACTCATTCAGCGTAGCTGACTTTTAGTATGCACGCAGGTGAGTAGATTGAGACAGCTTGCTTAAGGGGGAGCACATGACATGATCTTGAAAAAGCTAGCATCTCAAGAAAAGTTATGTTATTTTAAAGACAATATTTTATGATTAAATGTTTTGAATGCCCGTTAAGACAAGAATGGATGGGTATGTAATATAATGGTTTGAATGTTTTAATATTCCGCGAATGTTTTTATTAACTCTGATATTGTGAACTGTGTTTATGAGTAAATCCAACGTTAAAGTAAGGCACCGGTAACGGAGCCCTACAGTTTTTTTTGGGTTAATGATATTATTCAAAAATTCAAACCATAATACTTTTAAAGTGTTGCTCTTAATCTCATTATTTTACATGTATGCTAGTGCTATTCATAAAGTCCCGTCAAATACAAGATCAATGTCCATAAAAAGAGAACATAAGTAATATAAAGAGTTTCATGCATAGTTGACGATGCGGCAGTATTCCCCAAGAGCCCATATTGGGAATATGTTTCGATATGATGAGTAATTGAGGGTGCAATTCTTCATAAAAACTCCTGTGATTTCCTGTAATTCAAAGATAAGATGTTTTCGGATCATAAAATGATATTTAGGCATATGATCAATTGCAAAATGTTTACAAAATTGAGGAATAACTAAAAAACATCATTGATAAACCTGCTGAGGGAAGTCCCCGTCTTCCATTTGTGAATTTATGAGGAGCCGGATTCCACGTTTTATAGGTGTATGATCAACTTTAGACTGGCCAAAATAAATAAAACTGATTGTATTTGGTTTCGACTATACACGAAAGAGAGAATAAAACAATAAACCCCAAAATTCAATTCTTATATATGAACTATATATCTCTTTAACATTCAGTTGTTATCAAGGTGCACAATAACCTTACAAATGAAAATCACAACATGATCGTACTAAATGTTACAATAACTGAAGGGATCTAGCCTAATGATACAAGTACCCCCTTTGTATTTAGGTATGAGGATTCTATTAATATAATAGGGGTTTTCAGTATATTTAACAGGTGTAGTTTAGGAACTGTTCAAAAGTAAATAAAAAAATAACAACCTTGTCTCCTGCTACACGTCTATGCCACTCCACCAAGTATCAACGTCACTTCTTCAGCCAAGTGATCTTTTCCAACATATTTTTGACGGAAAGAAATTTATTAACCAAATTTTAGAAAAGATATCGCTATGACTTATGAGTCTAATGACATGGTTAGGTAGTAACAGACAAGTAATTGATTAAAAATTGTTAATGTATATTAATTGTATTAAAACTTATATGTCACTATGTGGTTAAAGTATTCTTTCAACATTATTAAAGGGTCTTCAGGCGGGTAATATGGCATGGAAAAGTCCTCGTAAGATAGAAAGGCCTTCACGCAGCGGCGTAACTTTAAAGAAGGGTAGGGTGTTCCCGGTTACGGTCGTTTTTTCGCTTCGTCGGGCAAATTTTTGGTATTTTGTCCGAAACCTTTTTTAGATATTGAGCCCGGTCACCTCTCAATAACTTCAGTAACTGATAGGAATTGATATGGCTTGATTGTGATAGAATGGATTTAGGGAAGATAATAGGAACAAAATATACATAACGATTGTAATACTGAAATGTAAAAGGAAAGTTACAAGATAATCTTTGGCTATGCCCTTTCTCCATGCGTCACACATGAGCCTTAAAGATATACACAAACTCAATCCTAACCTCACAATCCTTACCATCCATATAATACTTATACTACCCCGTATTACACTTTAGCCACTTGTATTATTTTTCCTTTGCCTCCTTGAGAATACGTATACGTTAGTTTTCCGTCATAGCTCATTCCCATCACTACTCCTCCATTCAAAACAGTCTTATCCTCAAGACTCGGATATCTTAACTAACTCCAAATCCAATTCAAAACAGTCTTATCCTCAAGACTCGGATTAGTTAACTAACTCCAAATCCAAGTGGAGGTCCACGTTGTTCTCAAGGTAACTTCAAGAAAGGAAACTAGCCGAAGAGTTTGGACAAGATATGAAGTTTGAGGGATATAAGGATCTGATGGTTTTGGCTAACAATGCAAAACTTAAACTTAGGAGGGAAGTGACCATGATGTTGAGTGACAAGGGATGTGGTGTACAAGAACATGCAATTGAACCATGGGAAAAAGAAGAAATTCATATAATCGGGGCCGTAATAACACGGTAATTGACCAAAATCAAGGTATAACAGTGAAGGTTGGCGATGAGGATTGAAATAACAACCAAACAGTGTGCTATTCCCTTAAAACCTACTCTAAAAGGTGGAATGTAACCGACCATAATCTTTGGGGGTCTAGAATATTTCATGATGGGGACTGTAATAGTTAGATGTAGACCCAAAATCAAATTACAGAGTGCCATGATTGCAACAGAACCCTGGGTTATTAGTTGGGACACAATCACAAAGGGAATGGAGGGTATAGGAGGTGATACCTAAACTACAAGAAAAAGTCCAACATATGTTTATAGGAGGTTTGTGATATGTGGCATCCAGATTCAAGATGTAGGGTGCAATCCCTCCTTTGGGACACAGACGTCGTTGATTTTGAACATCGAACACCACTGTTTCCATCAGAAGTTATTTTGTCAGCGATGGAGGTTACTAAAACAAAATTACAGTGATTAAGAAGTTCTTGGAACCTAGGGATGGCAATGGGTCGGGTTTGGGCCGGGTATTGGTAATCCCATGCCCATACCCGATTGTAAAATCGTGTCCCATAACCGGCTCATTACCCGTCGGGTATTTGTTGGGTAATTACCCGTCGGGTATCGGGCATACCCGTTGGGAATTTCAAGTACATTGTTTTTAGTATTAAAATTAATTTATACCTTTTATTCATACAACAATTATTACAACTTTAAATATAATACACTGCATATATATAAGTGTGACAATAAATATATAATATCATTATACTGTTTATATGTATTTTTATATATATGCTTCACAACCTATGAAATACGAAGAATTTTTCGGGTATATAGTTCGGGTAAACGGGTATGTGTTTTCGGGTAATCGGGCCAGGTATCATCTAATCTCATACCCGGCCCGTACCCACGAAAATTTTTAAATCCTAATCTCCTACCCGGCCTATACCCATCGGGTTTCGGGTATACTTGTCCCATTTGTTTCGGGTTTCGGCTAAACCCGTCGAGCTCGGGCTTTTTTGCCATCCCTATTGGAACCCCGAATCGACCAGCAAATTGTAGGGGTGTTCACGGTTCTGTTCGAAATCGTAAAACCACCCAAACCGGTCACCAGTTTGGTTTCACGGTTGGTTTTTTTATAGCTATTGGTCGGTCGGTTTTTAAATTTTCAAACCGTAACGAACAGTTTTGTTTACGCTTAAACCAAAAACCAACCGCATAAAACTGTATCGGGCCGTGTGATTTAGTTATTTAAATTTTTTAAAATTCAAATTATATATTTATATATGTATGTATTCAAATATATTACTACACATATTTATATTAAAATTTTTAAATGTATATTAGATATATTACTAAATACTTAACACTAACAGTTAAGTAAAAGATGAGTGAATCCCAAATGTATACAAATAATTTACTGGACACCTTGTGGGCATGTTGCTAGATTTGTGTTTTTCTTATATATGGACAACTTATGTTTAAACGTGTTAAATTCTTCGAAATTTTGACAACTCTACCGGAGATATATCATATGTTGATTTGGGTTTCTTGTATATAAACCCAACTCTAAACCGTGAAACCAAACCGTTACTAACGGTTTAGTTCGGTTTGGTTTAAGAGTGCTATGGTTTGGTTTTGGTTTACAAAAATAAAATCCGTTAGAAACAGTTTGGTTCACGGTTTGACCTAAAAACCAAGAAAACCAGACCATGAACACCCCTAACAAATTGGGTGGGCATGCCCTTAAATAAAATTGACTTCGATAGCAACCCTAAATCAACAGATGGAAATACAGTTAGAAGCACTAGGATCAGAATGGAATGTCCTCCACCCTTGCGTAATGATTTAATAGTCATACCGGAGCTAGATCATGAGATTATAGCCATAGTCTTCAATTGGTTTAACGGATATTTGACAAAAGAAACTAGAGTACATGGATTCAGCAGTTTAGAATCATAACCTAAAGAACGTGAATCTGTATGATTAGTCGACATCAAATGTCCATAGCTATGCAAGCGCTCTTTAGACCTGGAAGCGTGCGCCTCCAGTTGAGCTACTAGAGACGGAAGAGCACCAACCAAATCCCCGTCAAAAGCATATATTGGATCATATCCTTATTGGAAACATATTTGGGATGAGAATAGGGAAGTACCTCACTGAAATTACCTCCCAAAACCAGTCTTTTTCTCTTGTTGTATCATCCAATTCATCACCACGTTTCGAAATTCGCTAGATTCACCACGATCAACCTCCAATGCTTTTAGTGTAGCTTTTAGTCTCATAAACATGAGATTGTAATTGTTGAATATATTGTTCATGAGCATCCAATCGAGAATTCTGATTCACCATGATCTCGGCAGATCAAGAGCAGGTCGGACCAATGATAGGAATTGATATGTATTGATTGTGATAGATTGGATTTAGGGAAGATAATAAGAACAAAATAGACCGAATGATTGTATTAATGACATGTAAAGGGAAAGTTACAAGATATTCCAGGGCTATGCCGTCTCTACATGCATCACACGGGAGCCTTAATGATATAAACAAACCCAATCCTAATCCCCACAAGCCATTCATCATACTACCCCTTCTCCGTATTACACTTCAGTCACTTGTAATATTTTCCCTTTGCCCCCTTAAGAATGCGTATATATTAATTACTTTTCTATCATAGCTCATTCCCATCAGTCACCCCTATGATTTAGTCTAAGCTTCGTCACTGCCTCCATGCATAATAGTATGGACTTCTCATAAGTCATAAGTTAGGCAAGCATTTTGGTTAATAGTATATATGTGTAGGACAAACTTGAGTAACCTAAATGATAGAAATTTAAACTAACTTTTTTTTGGCATGTATAATTCGAGCTGAAAAGAGCTTTGTAAAATGAAAGAAGTTTTATGAATGATATAGGTTCACAATTCTTTAAAGGCAAACTGGATTATAATCCTAACTTAATGAAGTTGGTCGATAATAATCCCAACTTTGAAAATAGTTGTTACTGGTCCCAACTTTCACACTATTTGTTTTCATTGAACATCCGGTAAAAAAAACTTAACGACGCTAAGTTTTTTCCAAATTTCAAACTGATATTTTAGGGTTTTTGATCAGAATGAGGATACGAGTCGATTATTGTAAAAGTTACCTCCAAGCAGTGGTCCAAATGACTATAGGATGGTTAAATTCTGGTGTTTAAACTTTTAAAATTAACAAAAATCAAGTTGTTTGAAGCATCGTTTCAAGTTAAGATTTGCAACAATCAATTCGTATTCTCATTTCGATCAAAAGCCCTAAAACATCAATTTGAAATTTGAGAAAAGCTTAACGTCGTTAATTTTTTTAACAGGGGTCCAATGAAAACGAACGGTGTGAAAGTTGGGACCAGTGACAGTTCTTTTCAAAGTTGGGATTATTATCGGCCAACTGCTTTAAGTTGAGATTATTAAAATCCAAATTTCCTTCTTTAAATGGATTCGTTTTGATAAGAGGATAGGAAAAGGTATGTAATAGGATTACTGGCAATAACTTGGGTGGTTTTTATCTCGTGTTGATCAAAAATGCCAGGTGTATAGTTTGATGTAGACCTATAATTGAACCGAGCGTTTAGTGAACTGTTCAGAAGAGATTTCGTTTATATAATAAACGAACCAATATGAACAAAGGTTCCGTTTGTTCATTTATATTCGTGAACGTTCGTATATGTTTGTTCATTCATGTTTCGCTTGTGTTTGTTCACATATGTTCATTTATGTTCTTATATGATTGTTTGTGTTCATTTATGTTTGTATGTGTTCATTTAAGCATGTTCATATATGTTCAATTATGCTAATTTATGTTCGTGAACTATTGGTTTGATTTTAAAGGGGTATTGGTTTTTAATACTTCAGACTTTCATCCGTTGGTTAATACCACTCCCAACTTTTAATTTGTTACTCGTCACTCCCAACTTTCACTCTATTTGTTTCTGACACTCCCAAACTTAATGGACCCTAACTCCGTTAGTTTTCTTGCTGACGTGGCTTTGTTCTTGCTGACATTGCATTGATCTTGGTGACGTGGATTTGTCTTTGCCAAAGGTGTTTTGTTGCACCACCACAACCCACCATTACTACCCACCACTACCCATCTTACTTCTCCATTCCATAGGTTCAAACAAACATCCCATTCTCTATATAAACCAAGAACACACCTCTATCATCATTATTGCTCTTCAGAGAACACACTACTTAGCTGCGATCATAATCAACTAGCTAATAGCCAGAACCACTGTCGTCAACAACTCAACACCGGAGTACCACCATCAAAACCAAATACACCCGAATTCATTACAATCCCTACCATAACCCTGAAGAATCCGACAATTCCTCTTGTTTTCAAATCAACCTTCATCGCTGTCCTTTTCCCTTACTCAAAATCGGTCACCTATGCTATCATTTTGCCATCGCTGCCGTCGATTCTTCCGGCCAAGCTCCATTATCATCGATTCGTAACCAAGTCGAGGTAATAATACCATCACTCTAGTCGTTTTCATTTACCGAATAAAAGCCCTAAAGTCCTGACTGTTAATTTGAATATCTGAAATTAATTTAAAGGACAATGGGATGGTTCCTAGGGTTAATACATGAAGAAGATGAAGTTTTGTTTTAATTTGTTTTCAGTTTGTGACCAACAAAAATGGGAAAGAAAGGGAGACAGTGGTGGAGGGTGGTGATTATGGTGGGATGTGATGTTAGATGATGATGATGATGGTAAGATTATTGTAAGTTCTTTATTAAAAAAAGGTTCGGTGGAGGTTATAAGGGCCAGTGGGGTTGGGTAGTGGTGTGGGTCCCGCTTTTTTATTATAATTTCATTAGAAAATGCCACGTCATCAGCTGAAACAATGCCACATCAGCAAGAAAACAAACGGAGTTAGAGTTCGTTAAGTTCGAGAGTGATAGAAACAAACAGGGTAAAAGTTGGGAGTGTTGGATAACAAATCGAAAGTTGGGAGTGATATCTACCAACAAGTTAAAGTTGGGAGTATTAAAAACCAATACTCCATTTTAAATAAACAGGCATAAACGAACACGGGCATGTTCATTTTCAAAACAAATGAGCATGAACACCAAATATTTGTTTGATTAAGTGTTTGTGTTTGTGTGTGTGTCCATGTTCATTTGAAGTTAGATGAACAAACATGTAAAAACTCTTGTTTGTGTTCGTTCGGTTCATTTACAAACTTAGTTTGGTGATGCAAAAGTGCGATATTTATAATGAAGCGTTTTGAAGAATTACAAATATTGAAATTTAAAGCTTTTATATTTTATATTAAACTTATCCGTAAGCTAGTCCGTGTGGATACATCTCTGGCTATTTGACAAGACCAGAGAGGACATTGTCGAATAGTGAATTGCTTTAAATGTATTTTTATTAAATTCACAGTTTTTTTCTTTTGTAAAGTTTTGAATTTGTAATGGTCACGAATTATGAGATGGTATTAAACGCCTTCCGTAATGTTTGTTGTGTGTAAACCAGTTTATAACATGTCCAGGTTTCGAGGTGTTAAACGGCTTGTGCTGACTTGCACCCATTTTGATAGAAAACCCAAGTTAATACATTACTCAATTAACAATAAAATTTCATTAAAGTCCGTCATTATATATGTTGTGGTTTTGGTTGTTTTAACTGATTTTCCCAATATTCTAATTTTAAGTTTATAAGGGATTTTTAATGTACAATAACGATTTTCCAATAATTTTTCTTCCATTTAAGGTTTCTGGTAGGCAAGTTAACCACTTGAAAATGTCTAGAATATTGTAAATTAAATAGAGTTTCTACACATTCCCTCCAAAAAAATCTAGATTTGTAGCCAAGTTGTGATGAGTTGACCTTATAATTAAACAAGCATAACGAACCTGTCCGGCTTTTATAAGTGATATTAAAGCCCATGATGTCTGAACTAAATTCGATCGATTTCCATCCAAATTTGTATATTCCTATATCAAACAAGAGATACAAGACATTAGACCAACTATTTGTTAAATAAACCCGGCCTACAAGTTTCTATCATCCCATTCTTACCTTATTTGCACTCGAAAGATAACTCTCTCCCCATCCACCATCAGGAAGTTGTTTGGATAGCAGAAATTCACACGCTTTTCGAAGGGTGAGACTGTTATTAAGGGTCTCACCGCAAGCTACTAGTGCATCGACAGCGAACCATGTACCATAGGTGTAACATATTCCCCAGCAACCATACCTACACAGATTTCAAGCTTACATGTCAATATTTTAAACTTCATGTGCAAAATTAGCTAGTTTCCAATCTTAACTGAGCTAAAAATTAAGGGTTGATAAACTAATATAACAATAAGAACGACCTCACCATGCATACGCAATATATATTACGAGTATACGGCTATATGGCCTAATTACTTCTTGTACTTCCAATGAGTGAGGGATAGTCAAATAATTTGATACGGAGTTGAACAAAGGGTTAGACGACCCCTACTTGGACAATCTAGACAATGATAAACTAGACAGAAAGCGCACCAACATATAGAAAAACATAACTTGGGCTACCAGTGGGCAGTGGAGTTACAAATCAATCATTAAGTAGTGGACGGAAAGGTCTTGTGGAGCCGGATAACAAATGACAATAGGCAGATCGGCAACAATCAGACTTAAATTCCATCATCTACAGCTCCGATTGTCATTAAAGATTTGCCTCCGGTTTTAAGTCATGTCTAATTTTATCCTTATTTAATTTGAGACATGAATATCACTAATTGAGTTAACTTACATGGTTATTTATGTATTTAATCTCATAAATTAAGTATGTTTTCAATTTCGATGATTTAGCATTATTTGTCAAATTTAAAAGATAAAGTACGTTTTTTCCTTGGAATTTGTTTTTGTTTATCTTCTGTGCTTCCACTCTGCATCATACTCGAATTGAAAGAAGACACGCTTACCATGAACCATCAGGGTTTCGTGTGTCATGAATGTACTTCAGAGCCCTTGAAATGCAATTTTCGATCTCCTCCGTTCTATGCCCGGGGTGCAACTTCTTGAAGAGTGCCAAACCTTGGATGGCAGATGATGTGCATTCCACATACCTGCAACAACAATAGATTTAGTAAATTCTTTATTTTAGAGAAACAAAAACCATTTAAACATGATGAGCATTAACACAAAATAATTTAGGTGCGAATCATACTCTCTTTCTATCAACACGTCTTCAAAAAACTCTGTTGGATTGAACTTCTGTAATTCATAATGAACATACAATGTAGTTACGATTTATTTTTGGCATGCTAGTTTTGTTTTGTGTTTTCACTAAATATAGAGTTTCAAATAAGAAAAAATTAAGTACCTCCAGCCAAGAATATGCTCTCTGTGGTTCCCAAGCTGGAAATCCACCATTTTCACTCTACATTTAATTTACAGAACATTACATCAGAGTAATATCCCAAACGTTGAATTAATATTGAACAATGCCAATATAACAGAACAATGTTGATGACATACCTGCAATGAAAGAATAACATTGACAGCATCGTAGAGACACTCAGTTTCAAGTTTCTCACCAACAAGTTCTTGGCTCATTTCTGAATATAAAAGTGCAACCTATAAAACAAACATCAATTTTAAAGAAGATAGATTATGGTATCATTATCAAAAAGCATTAGTACTTATTACAACTAAACAAGAACCTTCAAGCCTTCCGCTGTACAATCTGAAACTTGCCAACCGTGGTCTTGAATGGAAAAGGTCCAAGCACCTTTGGAAGTGTGTCTGTACATTTTACTGAAATCTCCAGGGGGGTTATCGCGAACCTGAAAAACATTTAATACGTATACACAGTTTAATTTGTATAACCCTTTATATTTTTTTAAGAAGCTTTATTCTTGTTGTCATACCTGTGAGGATTTCACAAAGTCATGTGCTTTTTTAAGAGTTGGTCCGTATTCTTCTGTTAGATTACTTGACATAATCGCCTGAATAGCAAAGGCTGCATCCCACATTTGACAGCCAAAACTCTGAAAAATCAACTGCTTAACAAAAAATTTAAAAATAACACATGAATGAATGACCAAATTTGGTAATAAGTGACTAAAACCTGCATTTTCATTCCATCTTCGGCAACCCAAAAATAGTCTGGTATTCTTGCAAGATGATGCTTATATGCATCCCCATTCGGATCTTCCACCCAAGTCGCAATCAAGCATACAACCTAGTAAAATTAATTTTTGCTTGTTAAAGTTGTGACAACTGAAATAGGTTATGGTTTTCTCATGGAAACAAATTAAAACCTTTTCCACACATCCAATGCAAAGATATCTACTACTCTGATCTTCATAGTGAACATGCTCCATTGCGACTTTTAAGGCCTTTTCTCGTAATTTCGAAAAGGGCCAACGTGCTAAGATCGGTTCAGCAACATTATGAAGAACGCCCCATACCATATCCTGAACAAGAGGATGCGGATAGTAGAGATCTTCCTGAAATACATCATCCACATGATATATATTTGGCATATTTTGTTAGATTGAAATGAGAAATCTGAGCCTTTTCAGGATAAATTAAACCTTCGCACAACTATTTCGTGCTTTATTCCAAATAATGTCTTCATACGGCTCTCTATAAATCTCTTGCCTTAGGGCTTTAACCAAACTAGTTATTCTTCCCACAAATCTTTTGCCATATAAGTATGACATTGGCATGTAAACCAAGCGACAATAACATAACATTTTGCCTGTGTGTTTTACATCAATGACATTATTAGTTGAATTTTATTGAGATTAAATATAGTACAAAGAGAAATATTAAAACTTAGCCTGGACTAATATAGGACAGGGAGAAGATATTGACATAGTATGACATTGATGTTTCTTTTCTCACTCAAAGCATAACAAGACAATGCATATACATGGTAATTAACCACATGCACTTTGGCAATACCCATTACTTAACAATTAACAATCACCACATGATAATAATAAACTACAGAAATACTAATTATTAATTAATATTATGATAAACTACATAAATACTAATTATTATTTAATATTATGACGCTTAATATTCTAACATGCCGTCTAGCTAAACGTGATTTAGATTCGATGTTTAGCTTGAAAAAAAAAAGAGTGCAACAAAAAACAACCATGATAAGTTGACTCTCAAAGTTGGGAATAAAATGTGAATGATCTTGTCATTGAGCTTTCTCCTTTTTTCCTGTCCATTATTCTTCATACGTCTTCTTTTACATTGCAGACTAGTGTTGTATTTTATGGTTCCGGTCATTAAAGTTTCGGGTCAGTACTTATTCAAACAAACTGAAATCATTCAGTCACCTTTAGCGTTTGAATCCATATGTCCCCATATTGATATTAAAATTTACAGAAATTAGAAACTAGCTTACAATAATCTAGGCTCCGGAGGTCTTGTGACATAATATGTAATTAATGTTAATGTATGATAGCAATATGTCAATATTCAATTACCCATTACATTAAAATTAGCTATCAATATATGGTAATAATAAACCACAGAAATGCTACTTTAACTAATGTTATGATGCTTAATATTCTTAACAATTAAGTAATACCAACGAGAAAAATTATCCAAGAAAGAGGTCGCGAGATATAAAAGAAACTAACCTGGATGAATCGGGAAAAATTTAGGGAGGAGCCAAAATTCAGGTGGCATAGGGTTACAACCTGACCACTCGTATACTCCAAGTACCTACAAAGGCACAAATGATATTGGATATATATCTTCTAAAACGTTGCAGTGACATACATATATAAACTATGTTAATGTAACAAAAGCGAAAACAATGTGCAATCATCATAAGCCAAAGAAACGGACAGTAAGCCAAAACTTCCCCCACGAAGGAGTCCCAATTGCACCACCATGGTCAAGGATCCATTTACGACCTTTAACCACCGCCATGTTCTCTGCACTACTATCGGCTTCTTCTCCAAGCAATCTCAAGGTGATGTAACTAAGTACGGATCCAAACATTGTGCTGTGACCCTCAATATGTAATCCCCAACCTCCATCTTCATTCTGTTACAAAAAGTCGAAATCAAAACAAAACCGAATGGAATATAAAATCATAACATATACTTCAAAAGTATACAAAAATCTTTATAGTACCTGATGGTTATATATGTAGCGTTTAATTTCCAGTTGATGTGCAGGTGTTAGAATTGCAGTCATGTCTCCTGTCACATATAGTGCTATCACCTGTGTATATATACACATATTACTAAATCAGGCAAATATTATATACTTGGGTAACATAGATGCATATTATTATTAGCGTGTACGATTAATGATCCTAACGTTGTTACCAGTGGAGGAAGGAAGAACAAAGGGCCAGCAGATTCAGCAGGCCAATGGCCATCATGGGCCTGGATAGTGGAGTAGAAGCTAATGGCTCTTCTGAGTGTAATTGTGACTGCTTCATTTGTTACCTCGTCTGTTTCTTCCAATTTTATTGCTTCTGGTATTTCTTTAACTGGATTCTCCTTTTTTAACTGAGTTCACAAACAGATAGAAAGTATTGAAATAAGATAAAAAAAATGACATTTTTTTTGGAGGAAAGTATAGTGGGCGAAATAATAGCCAATGTTTGGAAATTCGGACTGGACTAGCTGGTAAATGCAGTTGAACCGGGATCGGTGTCATCAGCAATGTGAGTTTAATTTGATAACCAAACCATGCATGAAGACTAGTAATAAACCATGCAACAACTTTTGTGGTGACTTGTATGGATTTAACTTTACCAGCTTTGAGTTACAATTTGTAACAATTCAATTATTAAAGGTAAATTGGTTTTAAATAATCTTAACTATATCTTATTAGAAAGACTTTCTCCTGTAATGAATAGAATAGGCCCGAGAGCTATGAAAACAAATAACAATCTTAGTTTAACACTTTGCAAGTGAGAGTTCTAACTAAAGGTTTATTTGTTTCCCACAATCCATGACTAACGGATGGTTAACTCCGTCAGTCCGATGGGCACGCTTTGTTGTCAAAAATTTGATCATGTGACAGCTTACTAGAAACCAGCACCACCCATCCAACTTTTTTTCCAGCCGCACCACGCCGGAAACCTGCAACTCATACAATCTATTGCGGAGACAAATTCAGCTGTGTTTTGTTTAGTTTTGACCTAATAATCAACACACTCATTTTTTCAGTAGTGTTTTGTTTATATTCAAAGAGTTAGATGAATAATTCTTCTTTCAATTTTGATTTCAATGAATTTGTGAATTGGTAGAACATAGGGTTGTTGATATTAGGTTATGGGATTTGATTTGTTAATTGAGGCCAACCTGTTTATTGATCTTGATTTTATCAATTTTATCGATCTGGATTTCAACGATTCTTAGCAGATTTTCCGATTGAATTCACAAATCGATGGATTATACTATTCTTGAAATTAGGCTTAGGGTTTGATTTGTAAATTTAGGTGTTTTTGTTTATTGATCTTAATTTCATGATTAATGTGTAGTTCAGTAGTTGTCTAATTTTGTGGTCAAATACTTTCAATTTGTTCTTAACAACAGTATTGATTTGAAATTGAACATACACAAATCTGTAAAGGCCTAACTGGCAAGACCATAAATCTTACGTTCTGTTCTTGAGTTTTTTTAAAAGAGGGAAAAGAAAGAAAAAACTAACTATAGTTAAAAAATGGGTGTTCTTGAGTTTTTTTAGGATGGAAAGGAAAGGAGTAGGAGTTGGGAGGGATTAAATTAATGTATTTTCTCAATAAGTTATCCTCTAAAAAATGGGATGATTACTAATGATAACTACTTTTTAACATAGTTATCCGTTCTTTCCTCTAATTTCCTTCCAACTCAATAACACACCTAATTAAAAAAAATTCCATTCCCTTCCCTTTCTTATCCTTCCATCTCATTTCATTTTCTTTCCTTAGTTAAAAAACTCAAGAACAAAGCGTTAAGGTCCAAAGCTCTGGCACTATCAATAATGTCAGAGCCAAGATCCAAGACAAGGAAGGAATTCCATCGGAATAGGGGAGGTTGATCTTTTCCAGTATAAACAACTTGAAGATGTCTAGACTTTGGCCGACTACAACATCTAATAAGAATCCACTCTTCACGTGGTCGTCCGTCTCCATAGTACTGGTATGCAGATTTTCCGACAAGGTGCGGCCTGAGAAGAATGTGGATGGGTGGTGGTGGTGGTGAGACAAATGCCATGTAATCAAGTTTTTTATAACAAAGTGTGTCACGTAAACATCAGAGACTAACGAAGCTAACCATATATTAGTAGAGGACCGTTGAAAACAAATACGTATTTAGTTTGGACCACCGCTAGCCAAATGTTAAATTGAAACTGTTATAATATGGCATAGTATGGATTATTTAAAACCAATTTACCATTATTATATATAAGGGTAAGGTTAAAATACAAACTAAAATAAAAATGTGAAGTTGAGAAGGAATCTAATCTATTGATCTTAAATTTGGATGATGTAGATTAATTTAAGAATAAAAATTTATGATAATGACATAAATGTAATAACCCAATTATGATGAGTTTTTCTCTCAATATGCAAGAAATATGTCAATTTCTCCATCATTTTAAAACGTCTATAATTTTTCATGCGACATTTTTTTAGAAACTTTTTTTTACCATAAAAACAAGTGTTTTTTTATCTTTGAATGATTATCATATTGTTATATAAAAATAAAAAAAGTTAGTATGTTTTTTTGTATTGTGTTATTTGGTTGTCCATTGTGTTTTTTAATTGCGTTTTTCTATGCATTTTGTTATAGATTTTGGTTATTGTGTTTTTCAATTGGTACTCATATTAAAGAAAAAAATTAAAACAAAGATTACGTCATTGTGTTTTTATGCTCAACATTTGTCTTTCTACTTATTATTGTGTTTTATTTATTGTGCTTAACATTCACTTAATTTGAGAAAATTAGTATTATGTTCATTGTGTATTACGTTCATGTCATTGTGTAATAGTAGATTCCATTGTGATTTACGTTTCAGGTCATTGTGTTATATGTATTCATTATTGTGTTTTACGTTTCAGTTTATTGTGTAATATGTATTCATCATTGTGTTTTATGTATTAGATAATTTGTTGGTATTTTTCATTATATTTACATATTATTACACAACAGTGTTATTAATATTTATTTAAAAAAACATAATGATCTACACAATGGCGAAAAAACACATTGAAAAACAGAAAGACACAATGGTAAGCAAAAATACACAACAACGTAATTTTTTTTATTTTTATATAACATAATCATACTCATATTAAAGATAAATAACGCTTGTTATTATTGTGAATTTTATTTTTGGTGACGCGGATAAATAAATTTTTAGACATCCGAAAGTGACTCATAAAAGTCTTCGGGTTCTTCTATCTCGGCGAGTCGTTGAAGTAATTCGCCATCAACTAGTCGTTGGCGAAAATACGGTATCGTTCAATATATGTTCTTTTTGAAAGGGGGGGGGGGGGGGAGAGCTAATAGAATTCATATAACTTTTCGCAAGCACAATCGCACTCGTAACCGCCTCTTTATCCGCGTGGTCTTCGGCTTGTCGGTCGGGCCGAAAAGTTGGTTATATATAAAAGTGGGAGAATCCATAGATTAGGTTTTATAGAGAATTTGGTGTGAGAAAATATAAAGTTTAATAAATAAAGGTTTATATATTTGGTGAGTTTTGATTGGGGATGAAGATGATTATATATAAAAAAACTGTTTTAAAACAAATGGTAATATGACCGTTTTTCAACGGTCAGTTGTTGAAAATGTTTAAAAGTTTTTGCAACGTAAGAGTTCTGTAAAAAACGCCAGTGACGGATCCAGAAAATATTTTCACAGGGGTCGAAACTATTCAAGTGTCTGATATGTATGCTAAATATTAAAATATTTTTGTCTCTATTTGGGTTGGTTCGGGTCAGGGTCGGGTCAGGTCACATAATAAATAGATAGGACCAAGTTAATTTCTATTACACAACACAAATACGTCAATTGTTTGAATTTAATAATAAAGATACAATATAGTTTTAGTTATCTATGAGTTTTGTTTTTTAACATGTCTACAAAAATGTGTGTGTATATATATATATAGAGGATTAATATAATTACAGAACTTTTAAATTATTTAAGAATTTGAAGAAACCCTTGAAAATTAATGTTTCTTACAAATTTTTTTGTATGTTGGTGTTATTGGAGTGTAGTTTTATCATTTTTTATATTTATAATTACGATTACAATTAAGAAAATTAGTTTTTACACATATCTAAACTTTTTTCTGCATATATGTAAATTTGTTATTACATAAATTTTACACATATATAAACTTGTGATTTATATATATAATAACAAATTTATATATAAAATATGGTAAAACTAGTTTTAAACAATGTTAATATATGAACAAAATTAAAAAAATATTTCTTTCTTATGAGTTCCTAGAAATTCTTAACTTTTTTGAAGTTCTCAAATGATACTAACCCTATATATATATATGATTGATTTTTTAGAACCACTTTAAGTTTTAAGAACTCGAAAGAACTCAACGTAACAAGTTTTTTTTTTAACTTTTTTTATAAATATGTAATACGTAAGTGTAAGTAACGTAAAAAAAATTATAATATTTTTTTACACACCGAATTAACTTATTACATATGTGTATTTAACATTTAAACTTGTGTAATTATCAAAAAATATTATTCTCTCTCATGATTAATTTTTTAATCAAATTTATTCTCAGCCACATATTCAATATTCATTTAATTGATTGTGTGATTCATATTAAGTTCTTGAAGTTCTTACAACTCATCAAGTTCTCAAAATTCTTCATATATATATATATAATATATATAATATGTAGCATTTATAGAGTAAATTAAAAATCTAATTAAGTCTAAATAAACAAAAAGCTTAATACTTTAAAAGCAATAAGTCCAATGGAAAATAAATTCAAGCTTGAGTCTTTGACAAGAGTTGCACATGTTAGTCATAATTATCGCTTTGAAACAAGATATTTTGGTTGGTGTGTTTTAAGTTACATATAAAACCCTACTAGTCTAAATGACTTTAACAAATTAAAAAAAAAATGCCATCTTCTTCTAAAAAGACCTGTAACCATCGGATAACTTCCCGGTGACCTCTTAAAAACACTTGCACTCTTTTTTTCTTAAGTCATCTTTTTCCTATTTTATTTCTTCAAATTTTACAGGGGTCGATGTCGAAATTTCATAAAGGTCGATCAAAAATTATCATTCCCTGCAGCTTGGCAGTTGATCCGCCACTGGAAAACGCCTATTCAGAAACAAGACAACCCCCTCCCCCCCCCCCCCCGCGGGTGCCCCCGACGTTTTCACCACACAACGGCACAACGTAGGCCATTACGGATGGTCTTATATATAATTCGTAGTTATATAAATTTGTATAATACACGAGTTCCAAATGGTTTGTATTAATTTATAAAGTACGGAGTAAAACACTTACATATTTGGTAACTGTTTCTTTAAGGACAAAAAGGAAACTTATATATTTGGTAAAACACTTATATATTTGGTAACTGTATATATTTGCTCATGCAATAAATATACGAATTAGATAAAGATCTATAAAACGGTTGCAACAGTACGTTTATTCATATCTTGAAGCACCATACTCGTACACCTAGTCACCGCACAATTAATAGACCGTCCATGGGTCTGTGAGGCAGATGCATCAGTAACATCATGTCAATTAATATCAATAAATTAATAGTATATACTGTTTTTCCCCCCTATGAACCGACTTTCTATTTACTCTACTTATGTTAACTTTCGTAATTCGTATCTACTGGCCGGATTTGCTTAAATGAATTACCATGATTAACTTACTTGCATCCGCATTAACAGATCGGCGCTTTGTTTGAACTCGAACCGATTAGTTTTGAAGTTATTACGAATCTTGTCGATCGTAGCTAGTTCCTCTTCAGTTCCTGCATCCTGGCCGAACTCCCAGTGTTGGCGGCCGACATGGTTGTTGGTGGTTGTTAGCCACTCTTCACCACCTCCTTCTGCTATCTTCAACTTCCACATGTTCCTGCTTCAAAATTCATCAGCAGTTTTGTTACCAATAGAAGAGAAACAACGATTTGTTTAACCTATTACACATATACTTTTTTTCTTTTGAATAGCTAGCGCGGACTCGGTAATTGCACTTCTAAATTTAGTCTCTTGTTCACCACTAGACTCAAACTTTCAATCACATAAGAAATAATTAATGACACATTTTTACACATCTTGATATCCATGGTCGACGTGCAGTTGATTGTTAACCTATTGCATGCACATACCCTAATAATACTTGCCCAACCATAAATACATACATAGAGGGAGAATAAGTGGTACTGGTAGGTATCTTTTGTGAAAATACCTTGTACTTAGTGGGCTCTGATATGGATGGTGGAGAGCAAGACACAATGCACCGTTTATATAGAAAGCACATATAAGCAATGGGCTATATAGGAAAGGATTATATCATTGAAGTTTTATCAATTTATATAGGGTTAACTTAAAATACAACGGCCAACAAAAATGAGAAGGGTGAGAAGGAATTTTGTTCATTGATCTTAGATTTGAATGGCTGAGATTAATTTAATAAATAAAAATTGATGGAAATGACATGAATGTAATAACACACCTTTGTTGACTTTTTCTCTCCACATGCAAGACACATGTTAATTCTCCCATCATTTTAAAATGTTCATAACTTTTTCATAAGACATTATTTTTTTTAAAAAAAATTCACCATAATAATAAGAGTTTTTTTATCTTTAATATGAGTATCATATTGTTACATAAAAATAAAAAAAATTAATGGGTTTTTTAATTGTGTTTTTTTATTGTTCATTGTGTCATTGTGTAATATGTTGTTTCCATTGTGTTTTACTTTTCAATTCATTATATTCACCATTGTGTCTTACATTTTAGGCCATTGTGTTAAACGTATTCACCATTGTGTCTTACGTTTCAGGTCATTGTGTTATACGTATTCATCATTGTTTTTTACGTTTTAGGTCATTGTGATATACGTATTCACCATTATGTTTTACGTTTCAAGTTAAAGACACAATGGTGTGCGAAAAGACACAATGACGAAAAAAGACATAATGATAAGCGAAAAGACACAATGGTGTGCGAAAAGACACAACGGTATGCGAAAAGACACAATAACGAAAAAAACACGATGATAAGCGAAAAGACACAATGGTGTGCGGAAAGACACAATGGTTTGCGAAAAGACACAATGGCGAAAAAAGACACAATGATAAGCGAAAAGACACAATGGTGTGTGAAAAGACACAATGACGAAATAAGACACAATGATAAGAGAAAAGACACAATGGTGTGCGAAAAAACACAATGACGAATAAAGACACAATGATAAGCGAAAAGACACAATGGTGTGCGAAAAGACACAATGACGTGATTTTTGTTTTAAATTTTATATAACAAAAATCATACTCATATTAAAGATAAAAAAAACGTTTGTTATTATGATGAACTTTTTAAAAAAAAAAAAAATATCATACGAAAAAGTTATAAACGTTCTAAAATGCTGGGGGTATTAACATGTGCCTTGCATGTGGAGAGAGAAAATGTGTACAATTACCTCTATACCCTTTTTCTTTTGATCCCCACTTGACACATGTCAATTATTTATGGCTTCTCACACTTCTTATTTTTGTTACCCTTTATAGAATAACTTGACTCATTTATATAAACGTTTAATTTTTGTTATTATAAATTCAAAAGGCGTACACGAGGACTTCGGCATTTAAAATACTGTTGGGATGATTATTGATTACTAACGTACAATCATTTACATGTGTTTTAAATACATATAAATCATTAGAGTGATCTGTCAAAATCTTTCATGAGGTTTAGTCAGTTTATTTATTATTTTTGGACCTTTAAGGTTTTCCAGTTGTTGTTGCCAATGTGGTTTCGACAGGGTTGCGAATCAATTTCAGTTTCCGATGGAGATCAATGGGATTACGAACACATAAGAGCATACATATGCCATCTCCTTCCCATCTCTGTATTTTGATTAAAACATGTCGGTTTTTTAATATATCTCTCGTTCTTTAAAAACATCTTAGAGCATCCACAATAAGCTCCATCTCCATTGGTCCGGATCTACGTGGCTGGCGGCAAACTTGAGAAAAGTCAAGTCCACCACTGTGGAGAGAGGTCTTTAAAAGAAAAGTTTGCTTTTGCAAACTTGAAACAATCTTTATGTGATTTTTGTTTTAAATTTTATATAACAAAAATCATACTCATATTAAAGATAAAAAAACGTTTGTTATTATGATGAACTTTTTTTTAAAAAAAAATATCATACGAAAAAGTTATAAACGTTCTAAAATGTTCAGGGTATTAACATATGCCTTGAATGTGGAGAGAGAAAATGTGTACAATTACCTCTATATCCTTTTTCTTTTGGTCCGCACTTGACACATGTCAATTATTTATGTTATCTCACACTTCTTATTTTTGTTACCTTTTGTAGAATAACTTGACTCATTTATATAAACGTTTAATTTTTGTTATTATAAATTCAAAAGGCTACACGAGGACTTCGGCATTTAAAATATGGTTGGGATGATTATTGATTACTAATGTACAATCATTTACATGTGTTTTAAATACATATAAATCATTAGAGTGATCTGTCAAAATCTTTCATGAGGTTTAGTCAGTTTATTTATTATTTTTGGACTCTTAAGGTTTCCCAGTTGTTGTTGCCAATGTGGTTTCGACAGGGTTGCAAATCAATTTCATTTTCCGATGGAGATCAATGGGATTACGAACACATAAGAGCATACATATGCCATCTCCTTCCCATCTCTGTATTTTGATTAAAACATGTCGGTTTTTTAATATATCTCTCGTTCTTTAAAAACATCTTAGAGAATCCACAACAAGCTCCATCTCCATAGGTCCGGATCTACATGGCTGGCGGCAAACTTGAGAAAAGTCAAGTCCACCACTATGGAGAGAGGTCTTTAAGAGGAAATTTTGCTTTTGCAAACTTCAAAAAATCTTTATGTGACATATTCACTCTCTTTTTCTATCTCACATACATATATACACATTATATGTATATAACTTTAATAATTTTTTTATAGGTTTATAGAGGTTTGTTGTTGTGGAAAAACAATAATATTATTAAGAAAAGTTTGGAATCTGATGTGACGATAATGTGACGGTTTGTTATTGTGGATGCTATTACATCTCACCCCAAAAGTCTATCCTTATTCAATTAAACAATACATTTTTATTTTTTTTAATTATTTTTTTTTCTTTCCCATCTGTTCACATTCACTCACAAACAATTTTAAAAAATAGATGTGGGGTGCACGATGTGTATGTTTTTCTCTAAAAATGTAAGGTTGAAGTACGGAGATAGGGGATGAGAAAGATGAGTTATTAGTTGTTAAGGAATTTTGTTAAATTATGAAGATAAGGTTAGGAAACAATAAAGGTTATCATCAAAGTTTTTCATTTTATATAGAGTGAATTGCGGTTTTAGTCGAATAGTTTTATATTTGTGATTTTCGCTCTTTTGGTTTTATTTCACTTGTAATTAAACTTGACCTCACTAACCCTGTTAAGTCTGATCGTTAAACTCATTAGCGTTCCCTTCACATGAGGGGCGGACTTTCCCTTTTTTTCCCAAATTCACCACAATCTCTCACGTGAGGGTGCTTGCGAATTTAAACGAGATTTATTTGGAGAGGAAAAAGTCAAAATTGCCCTTTACGTGAGGGGCACGCTGACGGGTTTAACGACCAGACTTAACGGGGTTAGTGGGACGAGTTTAATTGCAAGTGAAATGAAACCACATGGATGAAAATCGCAAATTAAAACTATTAGACTAAAATCGCAGATTTGAACAAATCATAGGGACGAAAACCACATTTTACTCTTTTATATAGTTATTATTAATTAAAAAGACACGAACTTTAGCTTTTAAAATATAGTTGGGATGATTATTAAATATGCCTCCATAGTTAACGCTATTACATATTATACTGTATATGGTTATTCAGTATACTCGCAATTCTCTATTTTTTAATATATTACGTCGGTATTAGATGATTCTACATGCATTATTAGTCATGTAAACTAACCAAACGTTCAATAAATTGTTTGTGAATCGTTTGGCAGGAAGTTCGTTTATTTAATAAATGTATGAAGATGAACAAAAAGATTGTGTTCGTTTAATTAAACGCACGAACATGAACATTTGTTTCGTTTATTCATTTATGTTCGTAGACGTTAATATATGTTCGTTTATACATTGTAGGTCCCGTGACCGGATCAAACAACAAACAAACTAAGTACTAGTCGTCTTGGATCAACCTCTCAACTAGTTGGCGAAAACAACTAGCTAGGACCGAGATCTCGGATCTTGTGATGTTGGTAATGAGGGCCGAAGGTAGAGAGAGGGAAAGAGAGTTTGTGAGTTTGTAAGAAAGATAATTTGCAAAAGGTTACTTGGTGTATGTGATACACACACTATATATATGTGTGTATTCCCATACACCTCTTTCATATAACATGCCCAATGGGCTCCAAATACAATAGGCCTTGGGCACAATACATACAAAAGTAAACAAACTAACAACATAAACGAGACTACATACAAATACGAAAGACTAATACAGAAATGGGCCTTACAATCTCCCTCTAGTCTTTAATATTTGCTTTATTTTCTTCCATCATCACTCTCACTCGGACTCGTAGTTGAAGACAACATCTGGATCTTCAACAAATGGTTGCCTTTCAACAAGTAATTTGACAAACTTGTTGAAGTTTCCGACGATAGTGTCCGTGTTGTCACGACGGACGTCTTCAACAGTACAAAGTGGCGTCTCCACTAGCTTCTTGAGGTCGCTGAGTCCAAATCCTGCAAGTTCATGCTCATCAAAGAACCGCAGCTCGTGAGTGCGTGTGCTGTGAATAATGACTTCACCGTGCTCGTTGTCAAATTCTCAGGCGATGAAGTCGTAGAGAAAGTCGTCCTCGAAGGGCATTCTATGGCAGATCAGCTCGCTATGATCATCAGGTATCTTGTATCTTCGACCCTTGGATGGCTTGTTAGTGAATGGTTGATTTTTCTTGTCTTGTATGACTTACCCTCATAAACCATGATTCGATAGTGTCTTTGCTATAATCTCGATCTATAGTCTTGCGAAAGTAGTTCATGTCGAGATGAGACAAAGTGTGCATATATTTGTAAGTATGATATGGCAGATCTCCATTTGCACGTCGGATAGCCCAACTTTTGCTATCATTGTGGTGTTTGGAGTACAAAATAAGATCCAAATCATGGTAAGGCTTCGACCTCCATCGCAAGCTTCCCATTCTTCTCACCCTGTAGTACTTGGTGCCCTTTCTCTACTTTCTTCGAGCAGAAGTAGCAATAGGAGTGACAACAGGTTCATCAGCAGCCGACTCAACATTCTCCCTAACTGGTGGTGTGTTGGGGTTGGGGGAATAATTGATGCCATTATCACTATCTTCTTTATTTTCATCCACGGCTTTCTCAACTGTCGGGACGGTACCTGCAAAAGAGCAAACGTTTAGTAAAGAGGCGAGCTCAGCCTTCACCACAACATTCGATTCCCTCGTCTTCTAAGCCTCCTTTGGCGGGTCATCATCAGTTGCCTTATTTCTGGTAGAATCACCGCTACCATTTCCACTATCACTACCACTGCCGTCACCGTTTCCACCACCACGAGTATCATCAAAGCTATCGTACTCGTGGTTAACATCCTCATCACCATTGTCCTCATCATCATCCTCGTCTACACCATTAGAATCGTCATCATCATCCTCATAATCACCGTCATCACCATCATTATCATCACCGTCATCACCATCATCACCATCACCTTGTGCTAATCGTTGTGCTTTAGGATGAACAATCATAGCAGTGGTGAACACAACACTTACTTGCGTACTCGTGGTGGGTGCAACAAGTGGTGAACTTGTAGTACTGACCTGCTCAGATTAAACAACACTAGTAGCTACAGGCTTAGTGCCGGCAACGGTTCCTACAACAACTTCAGGCTCATCAGCAGCATTTGAATCGGAACCTCCTTCTCCTCCATCCTTATTAGGTTCTCCCGTGTAGAGGAAGCCATGTACACTTCCAAGAACTCTGACCCTCTCGGCATCAGTGGCTAAACGAGCAAGCATATTTTGTCGTCGGTTGACTTGCTCAGCCCTTGGCTCGACTACACGAAGAAACCTTCGAAAGGTCCCCATCAAGTGAACACATAGGTTCTCAACATCCTCATCGGTTAACCGCATAACCTCCATCACAGTGAGGTATCAGTTAACCAACGACTCATTTATGCGCCCTTGTTCAACGCGTTGGTTTTCCAACTCTTCCTCAAGCTGCTCAACAAGATTCTGTAGCCTCACACTTTCTCCCATAACCCTGCTCAAGTCCTGACTCTCACAACCTTCCAACCCACTCACCCTTGAGCTCAACCGCTCAAAATCAATCCACACTTTATCAAGTGTAGACTCAATCTCCCTTATGAAATTATCAGTAAAGTTAGAAGAGGAAGGAAGATCAGTCTCCAAATGTCTAACTCGAGACTCAAGCCTTTCCATGTCAACGTGTTGATCAACGTTTTGGAGAGAGTTTTTGTTGATTAACTGCTGCTGATTGTCAATTCTTTTCTGCAACATGTTGATCCAGTTTTGCTGACTTTTGATTCTGTCTTGATCCAGGTCACGTCTTTCTTGAAGAATGGCCAATTGATCGGCCAAGGCATCACATTGACGAGTGACCTCCTGGTTGATGGCTTGTTGATCCTTCAAGAATTTGATCAATGAGTTCCCGCTTTGCATGGTTCTCATTAGCCTTTTCCAGTGCCACAAGCCTATCGTGGAAAGGATCTTTGAACACGGGAGACTTCTTCGATTTCCCACTTGAGATGGGAGTGGCGGTAATCATAGGGCTCCTAAGTGTTGAGGGAGGTGTTTTTGAAATGTTTTAGTGTGGTGTGGTTGGGATGGGTAAGGTTAAGGTTAAGGTTAAGGTTGGGAAGGATGTGGTTATGGTTAGGGGTAGGCTAGTTGGTGTGGTGGTTGTTTCTATGGTGGTTGAGGTGGGTTGGGTTTGGCTGGATGTGGTGAATGTAGATGACCAAAATGAGGTATCCCTAATAGGTGAGGCAAATTGGTATGTGGGTGAGGTGACGGGTATGGTGGTCCTAGGTTGGATGGTTATAGGTATGTCCTCAAACATTGAGAACATTGGTTCGTTTAAGCGGGCTGGGGAGGTTTCGAGTGAAGTGAACGGTTCATCTACAATGGATGGTTTCTGGGTTTTGGCCTTTTTCCTAAGGATTATTCTAGGTCTAGGTTTGGTTGGGGATTTGGGTGAGGTCATTTTGGTTTTGGGTTTGGATTTGGGTGAGATTGGGGTTTGGGTTTGGGTTTTGGTGACTTTGATTTGTTTGTCTTGGAGGGCTTTTAGGTGGCTAAAGTCCTGGGTGATCCTATGCGTGGGTCGGGAATGGTGGTTTATGGTGATGTGGTTTGGGTTGCTAAGGAGTGGGTTATCATCTCAGAAATCGAAGGAAAGGTTACCTTGATTTGAGGTAACTTAGAAGGAGAAGACTACTTGGAGTCCTTTGCCTTCTTCAACCTTTTAGGAGGACGCTCAGGCTCCTCTTCCTCTTCTTCCTCAGCAGCAACAACAACAGATCCTTTGGAGGACTCACCAACTTTCCTCTTCTTCTTATCATGCTTTCTCTATAATCTATGCTCGCTGTTAGGGCATGAATTTTATGCTGAGGATCCATTATCCTTGAATATCTTGTGGATAGATTATCCTTAAGATATGTTTAAGGTTATGAAGGATCAACGATCCTCGGTATTATTTGTTTACTAATGATTGCATTTTGAATGGTGATGTGTTAGCCAGGTATAGAAACTTTGTGATCTAGTCTACCATATATTTTGTTACAAGTCACCTACATACATGCTCGGGACTGAAGACTAAACTAACGGGAGAAGTGGAAGAATAAGAGGACTTATTGCTGAGTCACCAATTGATGAGTACTAAGGACATGATATATTATTCTTGAAGACGTGCTTAAATCAAGAATTCTAGGCTAAGTCTGGATCCAGGATCCTTACTCAATTTGCTATTAATGGATGATTTTCGTATGAAGAGATGTTTAAATAACAGCAACGGCTCCTAGACTTCGTCTACCACTTATTTCGTCATTAAGCTTCAATAAGCACGTGGTCAAAGGAAACGATGGAGAAGAGTGGAAGACTAGCGAGTTTATAGGACCTATTTGTTAGTTAGTTATTATTTTCTTTTCTTTATATACTAAGTTGTGATCAACATTAGACACACATTCGCACTTACTCTAGCTGCTAAGTTATTTGTAATCACACACACATAGCATTCATTGTATTCGTTGATCAACAACTCCACCTTTGTAACCTATTTTTGATATTAATAAACCGATGATCGACAAGTTGTCATCACCCGGGGTTTTTTTCTTTTGATCTGAACAAGGTCAAAAGGTTTTTCCTCGCAACAAATCATTGTGTTCATTCCATTTTTGTTCATATAATAGTCGTTGTTACCATAACACTAGACCTTACATTGACAGATTTGGATACATTATCCTTAGCTGATTTTTATCCAAAAAAATTTGGCGCCCATCGTGGGGCAATGGTGCCATAATCCAGAAAATACCCTATCATTTTCTACCTTTTCATACCCGTATCACTATCAATGGCCTCTCAATCAACCTCTGCTTCATCAACCATGCCGTCTACGGTTCCTCTCTTATCAAGGACTTTTCCGCAGATGCCTCCGCCAATCACGGGAGCACCACGGCCTGCTGTTTCTGGAAGCAAAACACAGCTGCCAGTCTTCCAGAGCTCAAGAGCCACTGCTACCATGCCGGTGGTTAGTACTAACAATGATGTTTCATCTATGTTTTCGCAGGTTAAAGCATACATGGAGCAGCAGAACAAGATCAACAAGTGGATCCTTCGTGAGATAGAAGATCTCAAGAAGAATAAGAGGCCAGTGGAGGATCACACTCCCCTGATACCCAGGATGCTGGATTTCACCAGTCCAGGATCCATGGCTCAGTTTACTCAAGGGTCATCTATCCTTCAACAGGGGTCTATGGGTCCACAGACTCAAGGACCCTCACTGTTTCAGCCAGGATCATCTATCATTCAACAAGGGTCCACGGGTCAGCAAACTCAAGGATCCTTATACTTCCAGCAAGGATCATCTATCCTTCAACCGGGGTCCATGGGTTAACTAGCTCAAGGATCCTCAACTTTCCCACAAGAATCATCCATCCTTCAACCGGGATCCTCTGGGTTATATCACCAAGGATCCTATAATTCCCAACCTCAAGGATCCTTCTTTCAGAATCAAGGATCCTCAGGAATACAACATCAACGATCCTCCGAAGTCCATGAAGGAGATATAATCCCCATGCAGACCATAGCTTCTGGAGGACCAACTCCTATCGCAGATTCTTCTTATCCCAACTACTCATCCGGGATGCCGACCTTCACCCAACAAAGAGGTAACTTGTATGATCCTATATCCTTAGATACTAACCGTGGTTCTATGCAGGATACAGGTATCAACCAGGTTATGGCCAAGGAGCTACAGAAGCTCAAGGATATGATATCCAATGTTCTCGGGGTGATACGCCCAATTCCTGAGATACCAAAGGGAAGCCACAAGTTATCCAGATTTTCTCCACTTATCTGTGAAGCTGAAATCCCGAAGCGATTTCAAACCCCCAACATGAAGACTTACGACAGAACCACTGATCCTGAAGAGCATGTGGCATAATACAGAGAAAGAATGGAGTTCAATCCCATTCCTGAGAGACTCAAGGAAGCTTGTTTGTGCAAAGGCTTCGGATCCACACTGACATGATCAACATTAAAATGGCTGCTAAGTCTTCCTCCCTTCTCAATCACTTCTTTTTCACATTTAGTTAACTTGTTCAACAGTCAATTTTCTTGTAGCAGGAAATTTGAGAAGTTAACTAGTGATTTATACCGAGTTATCCAACCAAGTGATGAATTCCTTAGGGATTTTGTCATGAGGTTCAGCAGGGAAGCTCTAGAAATCCCTAATCTTGACATGGCTACTGCTGTTGAAGCCTTCAAGATGGGACTTCATAGGGGCTCCTCCTTTTATGATGATATTGTGATGACTCCTTGCAGGTCTCTAGATGAAGTAAGGAACAGAGCACTAAGGTTTATACGGCTGGAAGATGACAAAAGGATCCAATAAAGATTGGGGGCTCAGACAAAACAAGAATCCCCTGACAAGAATAAAAGATCCTCATATAGGAATAACAACTCAAAGCCGTACAACAAGTTCAACAATCAAAACGTGCGAGCAGTTGAAGAAGGGGATGATGATAAAGACTATCCCTGCATCTCTGAGTATTGTTTCTCCATAGAAACCCATGTATTGATATGTGCCATAAAGGATCTAGGGGAGAAAGCAAGGTGGCCCCGAAAGAACGAGAAAACAACCACCTTCAAAGACAAGTCTAAGTGGTGTGCCTTCCACGAAGATTTTGGCCACATGACAGACGAATGCATTGGCTTAAGGAGAGAAATTGGATATCTCCTGAGTAAGGGCCACTTCAAAGAGCTCTTGGGAAGGAAGAAATCCAAGATCCAGGATCCTGAATAGGGCTGTGCAAATGAAGATAACCGGATCGAACCGGGCTGAACCCGACCCGACTCGATAACCGACAACCTATACAAATAAGAACCGATTACTGACCTTAACATGCAATTCGGGTACCCGGTCTTTCGGGTTCGGTTGTTCGGGTAACCCGTCAAAGACCAAGACCGATGATATCCCCTAGGACTACGGTGCTGGTGTTGACAACTGTTAGAAATAGAGAGGAATCTTTGAGATTCAAAACCAAACTTCAAATAAACATCCATAAGTCACCTCTAAACTATTTCTGGTGTGTGAGACACTTGAGAAGCATATGGTTGAAGCCTTGAAACTAAAAGCATCTTGAAAGCTAGTGGTGGTAATTTCATCTTTTGAGTTATTGAAGGTTTTAAGAAGGATATAAAAAAAGAGTATTGTTAATCTTGATATGGTTGAGGAGAGATGAGAGAGGAGAACAAAATATTAATTCAATACTAAATGTCAGAAACTTTTCATACGTCTTGTTTTGTGTAAAGTTGGGTTTTCCATCTAGATAAATTAAGCCCATATTTTCAAATAAGAAGTTTTTGTTTTATCAAATTTATATAGAAAAAGAAGACAACATTGGGAAATGAAAGCCAGCTGGTTTCCACTATGTTATAAATCAGTGTCTAAAAGAAAAAAAAGGGGGGAATTAACTTCTCACATCATAATATCATTGTTTGTAGTTCCATCTCCCCCATCTTCTTCTTCTTCTTCTTCTTCTTCTTCTTCTTCTTCGTAATTTCTCAAATCCTTTTGCTTCACATCTGCAAACCCATCGATACATCAATACTCGTAGGTCCTCTCACCTAAGTCTTCCAAAACCAACAAGCATACTCTGATACATGAACTCATTTCGAATATTGAGATTATTAGAAGTCGGGTCGGTTCGTATTCTCTTGGTTTTACTGAATCCAAACCCGAGGACCGACCCGAACCCACATTTTTGCATATATATGAGAACCGAAGGCCAACCCGAATTAACATATCGGTCTCGGTTTCGGTTAATTTTCGTTCTGGTTTTCGGGTAATTTCGGGTCGGACCGATTCTTGCACACCCCTAATCCTGAAGATCTTTCACAAAAAGCAACACCACCACCACTAGATGCTCACGTGATCAACTTCATCTCTAGAGACTACGACATATTTCAAACTTCTTATTCTGCAGAAGAACAACCGGCATAAGAGTTCAAGTTGGACGATGAAAGAAGACCACTCATCCCCACTACTCGAATAACTGATGAGAGAATATTCTTCGATTCGAGTAACCAGTATCATCACCAGGATGAACTGGATGTGTGAATGGTTAATTTCATCTCTGGAGGATCCGACATATGTGGAACTTCCTTCTCCACAGCAAAAAGGTTCGCCAAAGAGATCTAGTTGGATAACGGAGACCGACCAATAGTATCCACCACTTTGACGACAGACAGAAGGATCTTCTTTGATGAGGAAGACAAACTAAACATCCAGGATCCTCACCACTTTGGTTATTATTTTATTTATCGCTAACCATTATGTACGCAGGATCCTAGTTGACGGTAGGAGCTCGGTCAACATCATCCAACATGATGTCCTCAAAAACTTACAATTGGTATCAGAGCGTTTGCTCGTGATTGTGTGGTTCGAGATTATCACACGGGTGTAGAAATCGTTCCGTTCGACTATTCGCGGGACGAGTTTACGTTAATATACCGAGTTTTTGTGTCCTACTCACCTCCCACCATCAAATACAACCCATTACACCTTCGCATACCTCGCAAAACGTTAAAATCAAACCTGCAAAAACAATTGTTCATCAGGCGAAGTTGCCGCTACTGTTTGTAGGGTTTAGGCGAAGATATAAGGTTAAGCGAAGTTATTAACAACTTCGCCTACCTCACAAGTTCGCTTAACTTAAGCGAAGTTATCTACAACTTCGCCTAATCAGGCGAATTTAAAAAGGAGCAAAGTTAAGAATTCAAGCGAAGTTAAGACTTAAGCGAAGTTAAGTTTAACTTCGCCTACAGTACTGTTCAGAATAAAATTTTTATTTTTGATTTCTTTGAGTGCTCGTTTGTATTTCTTCCAAAGATGACTTCTATAAATATTACGGAACTGGTGAAAATGGAAGTGGAAGCGGGTTCAGCTACTAAGGCACCGAAAATGCTTAAGGGTACCGATTTCGTGGCTTGGAAAGATCGGCTTGAACAGTATGTTAAATATCAAGATGCTAAGATGTGGGTGTGCATTCAAGATGGATACATTCCACCAACGGCTTTGTATGAGGGTCGTGAATAAATTAAGAAATACAATAAGATGGAAGAGGAAGAAAAGAAGATGTATGAGGCTGAAAGCAAAGCTCATGCTGCGATAACAATGGCTCTTCCACAAGAGATTCTTCACACCTTCAGGAAATATAAAACCGCTAGAGAGTTATGGGAAGCGCTTGAAAACCGATTTGAAGGTAATGTGGGGATACGTGCATCCAAGATTAAGCTACTCAAAACCCAATTCTCGGTGTTCAAGTACTTGAAGAATGAATCACTTGATGATATCATCACAAGATATTATCACCTGATGACCGAACTCAGCAATTATTCTATTGTTTACAAAGAAGAGGAGATCGTAGAAAAACTTCTTGATGCTCTCCCACCGAAATGGGAGATGTACACTGTCTTGATGAGAGAAGATAAAGAGTTTGCCAACATTGACTTGGAAACAGCAGTCAACAAACTACGAACTTTTGAACTTAACATGGTTCGAAAAGAGACACCAACTGATCAGGTTCAGGATCCGGGAATGTATGGTGCGAAAGTTAATTCAAGTTCAAGTTCGAAGTCAGAATCATCTGCTTACTACTCAAAGGGAGACTCGAGCGCTAACTCAACTCGTGAAGGTCATGTAACTCTCAACATGGATGGTGATGTGTGTTTCGTAGCTGGTGGAACAAATACTTCTAAACCTCAAACAACAAAGGGTAGTTTTTCTTCAAGTGTTCCGAACAACAACTACTCTCAGAAGCCCATGAGTGTTAAATCTGCTGAACAACAGTTTGCTCTCTATGCATCTTTCATTGCTTCTTACGAAAATTACATTAAAGGTAAAATCGTTGACCCTGCAACTTTAGATGAAGACTATGATCAGATCGATGCTGATGATCTGGAGGAGATGGATCTGCAGTGGCAGATGGCGATGATAGTAAGAAGAGTCAAAAGGTTTATGAAAAAGACTGGTAGAAAGTTTGTTGGCGAAAGACCAGGGTTTGATAAGTCAAAGGTTCGGTGTTATAACAGTCAACAGAATGGACACTTTGCTAAAGAATGCACAAATGAACGAGCAGAACGTAGTCAGAACAGGCCAACACAACCGAATGGGGGAAGTAACGAGAATAGGGCGATGATATCCAGACAGAACGGGGAATACAATTGGAATCTGCAAGTTGAGGAAGCGTTCGAACAGGCCAACTTGGTTAACATCGAAACTGAAGGAAAAAACAGAGAGACAAGAGAAGATCAAGCTTATATGGCAGAGGTGACAGATCAGCTTTCTGAGGTAAGTTCTAAACTCCCTTGTACAAAATGTGAAAATCTGTCTGAACAGTTGAAAACAATAACTGATCAGTTTGTTAGTTTGGATGCTCAATTTAGAACATTAAAAGAAGATCATTATTACACTAAAACTAGAGAAAAAAATTACACGGTAAAAATAAAAGCTAGTGAGAAAGATATCAGAAGTCTTAAAGCCAGTCTAGCTGAAAAAATACAAGTAATTGATCTTAGCTATGAAGTGTTAGAAGAGAAAACCAAACTAATTGCTGAAAGGGATAAACAGATAGCTGATTACCAGGTGAAAGTGGTGGAACTAAACAGAAAGCTTGAGCAATTTAGAAATTCCTCCGCAATACTTGATCACCTCGTAAGTGATCAACGTTCCCCAGTTAAAAGGGGAGGAATTGGATATTCTGAAGTTCCACCACCTTATAATCATAACTATACTTATGATCCTAGTAATCAGAAATCTGTTGATGTTGAAATTGGTCAGACAGTTCCTGTTAAAGTTACGATTAAAGATCCAGAAGTTAGTAAAAGCGAAACGAGTAAGCCTGTTTCAAATGTTAAGATTTCTGTTCCTAGTTCTGTCTCATCAAATTCGGACAAGACATCTGAGTCTAGTGAGACAAAAGAAGAGGCAGTGTTACTAAAACGTGGAAAGGAACATAAACCAATTGAAAAGAATTCTCCACTAAACCCGTATGTCCCACCATATGTTAGACAAACGGGCAGTAATGCAACCTCAACATCTAAAACAACTGTTGAGACGAAAGTTGAACACGTGATCTGTTCATATGCAATCAAATAGGACACCTGATTGCTGATTGCTCTCTGAATCAGAGATTCAGAGGTATGAGGCCTTCGAAAACTGAGAATAGAACTAACAGTAATTACTATAAAGGTAAGAATGAAAACTCATCAAAGTTCAGATATTGGACTAATCCAGGTTTTCTAAGAAGTCGATCTCAGTTTTTCCCTGTTAACAACCAAATCATTAGTCATAATTCATTTAATTCACGAAGGTTTGGATGGCCTCATAGTCAATCTACTAGAAGGTATCCTTTTAGGACTTACAGAAATCATTATAATACTAACTTTGGACAGCCAAAGTACGGGATGCCTTTTAACAGATTTAATCGACCCAAGACCAATAGGTCTTGGGTCCCCAGATTTTAATCCTTTGCTTTAATCGTGCAGGAACAGTTGAACAGGGCTGCAAACAATCTATGGGTTGTGGATAGCGGCTGTTCCCGGCACATGACGGGTAACAAGAATTTGTTACACGAATGGAAACCTGTTCAGGGAGGTAGAGTAAGTTTTGCTGGAGAGAGTGGTGGTAGAATTACTGGAATTGTGACGGTGACTAATGGTAAAATGAAGTTAGAAAAGGTGAATTTCGTTGAAGAGCTGAAGCATAATCTGCTAAGTGTGTCTCAGATCTGTGACAAAGAGTACACTGTGCACTTTATCAAAAATGAAGCGATCGTACGGTATCCTGGTTTTAGGATACCAGAGGCATGGATAGTAATGAAGGCTCCAAGGGAAAAGAATACATATGTTATGGACATGAGGTCGACTGAGATGGCAACAGAAGAATCATGTCTTCTGTCAAAAGCAACTGAATCGGAGTCCGAGTTATGGCATCGAAGAATGAGGCATATTCATCTTCGAAAAATGAACTACATTGTCAAGAATGGGCTGGTGCTGGGTATTCCCTTGAAAAATTTCAACTTTGAAGACCAATGCTTATCGTGCAAAAAGGGAAAGCAACACAAGAAATCTCATCACACCAAGAAGGTTAATTCAATAGTCAGTACCCTAGACCTACTTCACATGGATCTCTTTGGTCCCGTGAATGTAAAAAGCCTAGGTGGAACATCATACTGCTTGGTGATAACTGATGATTTCTCTCGATATTCTTGGGTATATTTCCTGAAGACAAAGGATGAAACGGTGCAGTTGGTAATGAATTTGATTACCAAGGTTGAGAATATTATGGGGAAAAAGGTTAAATACATCAGGACTGACAATGGGACAGAGTTCAAAAACTATCAGATGGAGATATTCTGCTTACAGAAAGGGATAGACCACCAGTACAGCGCTCCGTATACTCCGCAACAAAATGGGGTGGCTGAGAGGAAGAACAGAACGCTAATTGAAGGAGCCAGAACCATGCTGGCTGATTCTAAACTTCCTGTGGTGTTCTGGGCTGAAGCTGTTGCAACAGCCTGTTATATCCTTAATAGAGTTTTAACTGTTAAAAGATTGAATAAAACATGTTATGAACTTATGCATGGTAGAAAGCCTAACTTGAGTGGTCTCGAACCATTCGGGTCCCCGTGTTCGATATTAAAGACAAACTCAAAATTTGGTGAGATAGCCGACGAAGGTATTTTAGTCGGATATGTTGTTGGAACACCCAACAGACGAGTCTTTAATCTATCGACCAGGAAGGTTGAGGTGGTGTGTAACACTGACATCACAAGTTACAAATCACCAAAACCAAGCACGGGACCCGCTGGGGCTTTCGACTATGATAGGCTTTTTAAATCTTTTAATTTGCCTTACTTGGATTGTGCAGAAGTTGATGAGAGAATAGCTACGAAGATGCTTTATGATGAGGAAGAAAATTTTGTGCAACGACCGAAGTACGATGAATGTCAACCTTCCTCGTCAAATGTTGTCGATACCCCTGCTACCTCTACAGAAGAGGAATTCTTCAATCCTTTTCACTCTCAACAACAATCACCCATTGATGAGCTATCTTCGAACCTGGAAGACAATCTGCAAGTCAGTTCGGTTCCGACTACGAGTGTTCACAAAAATCACCCTTTGGAGAACGTGATAGGTGATCTGTCCGACGGTGTACAAACAAGACGAAGCTTGAATGAGCACACTTGTGTTTACACAAGCATTAAAGATACAGGCATCATTAACGAATGCTTGTACACCTGCTTCATCAGCCAGATTGAACCAAAGAACTATCAAATGGCTCTCAAGGACAGCTCGTGGGTCGAAGCCATGCAAGAAGAGTTAGCCCAGTTCAAGAAGATGGAGGTATGGAATTTGGTTGCAAAACCGAAAAATGTGCATGCTATTGGCACAAAATGGGTTTTCAAATGCAAGAGAGATGAAAAAGGGATAATTATCAGGAACAAGGCAAGGCTGGTTGTAAAAGGTTTTAATCAGCAAGAAGGGATCGACTACAATGAAGTGTTTGCTCCTGTAGCGAGATTGGAAGCGATTCGATTGTTTTTGGCATTTGCTGCACACAAGGAGATGAAGGTGTTCCAGTTAGACGTGAAAAGTGCGTTTCTTAACGGTAAAGTCGATGAGGTTGTGTACTTTGAGCAACCTCCGGGTTTTCCTGACCCAGACTTTCCTGATCACGTGTACAAGCTAAGTAAAGCGCAATATGGGCTACATCAGGCCCCTCGTGCATGGTACGCAACTCTATCCGATTACTTGCTTGAGAATGAATTTGAAAGGGGAAAGTTCGATAGCACACTGTTCGTTAAGAGAAAAGGAAAGGACTTTCTTCTGGTTCAAGTCTACGTGGACGACATCATCTTTGCTGCATCAAAAGTCGCCATGTCTCAGGAGTTTGAAACCTTCATGAAAAAGAGGTTTGAAATGAGTGCTATGGGTGAACTAACTTTCTTTTTAGGATTGCAGGTTGATCAGAAGAGAGATGGGATGTTCATTCATCAGACTAAATATGTCCAAGACGTTCTCAAACGCTTCAAGATGGAGGACTGCACTCCATTTGATACTCCAGTTTGCGTCAACCATAAATTGAGTGCTGATTCAGACAGTGATGCAGACGTGGACCCCACCCAATATCAGGCAATAATAGGTTCTTTAATGTATTTAACTGCATCTAGACCTGATATTATGTTTGCAGTTTATCTTTGTGCTCGTTTTCAGGCAAACCCAAAGGAATCTCACATGAAGGGTGTGAAGAGGATATTGCGATATCTCAAAGGCAAGCCTAAGCTAGGGTTGTGGTACACGGAATGAGGAGACTTGGAGTTAGTCGCCTACACGGATTCTGATTATGGAGGATGCAATCAGAATCGGAAGTCAACAACAGGTGGATGTCAGTTTCTTGGAGGCAGATTAGTGTCATGGCAGTGCAAGAAGCAGACCTCAGCCGCCATTTCTACATGTGAAGCAGAATACATGGCAGCATCGAACTGCTGCTCCCAGGTTCTTTGGATACAACAGCAATTGCGCGATTACGGTCTGAATTTCACTCATACTCCTATTTGCATAGATAACACTGCTGCTATCTCAGTAACTAACAATCCCATAAAGCATAGCAAAACTAAACACATTGACATCCGTCATCATTTTATACGGGATTGTGCTGAGAAGAAATTGATAGTGCTCGAAAAGGTTGATTCGTTAGATAATTTCGCTGATTTGTTTACAAAAGCGTTTGACAAAACTCGTTTTCAAAACCTTGTTGAGCTAAATGGGATGATCAATCCCGAGTAACCGTGTTTTTCGTTTTTATTTTGTTAAAAAAAAAAAACGTCACTATCGCTTAGAATTATATCGGTTGCTTCAGTTTGAAGGACATATCTTCGGATATGTTTGGTCTTCATTTCTACCTGTAGAGTATGAGGATAGCCATTAACCAGATGACTGAAAGTGACCGGGGTGGTTTATTATGTGTTTTTATTCTTTCGCTGAAAATTAGTCGTTCATACTTAGTTAGAAGGACACATACTCGTATGTGGTCGGTCCAGCTGATCTATTGGATCTTTAGGATAGCCGTTTACTTGAAGACTTCGACTTGATCGGGGCGATAGAAGTTAAATTTTTTTAAGGGGGAGATGAAATAATTTTTCAAGTCTACTGCTTCGTAAGAAGTATCTATACAATGTTATAAAGAAAATTGATCCAACTTTGGAAAGTGATGAACAAACTGATTCTGTGTGCTTAACTAGTGAAGTTATTAGGCCTAAAAGACTTTAGAACAGTCATTGTATGTCATGGTAGCTTTTTATGGTGCGTAAAAGTAGAAGTGATACTAACTAAATCTCCTCGATTTTACGTGGAAACTCCTTAAGAGTTGTGCATGTCTCCATATATATCTTTCCGAATGATAGGCAGAAAAGCGATTACCCAGTCATACACGAGCCCGTGAGTCTTCTGATTCCTGTTAAGATAGCGTGTCAAGAAACTGCAGTGATCCAGATTCGGGACTTGCAGTTGTTTACTATTCTGAAACTGTGTAAATATTTATTAAAAAAAAAAATCATTATGTGTTATTGAGACATTCTAGAGTTTATAATGTTAATACTTCTCAATCAAGATGCAAGAAAGAGAATGGGAAGAAGACTCTACAGATCGACGTGTACTTACTATTTAATCAGACACTACGGGTCGAGGTTAACTCGGGGTGACTTGGGGAAAGCCAAATACGCTTTGAGAATAGATAGGAGGCATCACAATCTTTGATGTGTTGCCCATTTAAGTTTTGAGCTTAATTGAACCTAACCCGTATCACAAAAACGATGAAAACCATTTTAAGTTATTTACCTGCTTACAACCTGTTTCTTTATGTCATAATACAGCTGAACATGGATCTATGTGACAGTCAATTAATTAGTAAGATTCCTATTCGGATCTTTTCTAAAACATGTTGATCCCCGACTAGACTGAAATTTGATCCCGTGTACTTTATTTCTAAAATTTATTCTACTTACGTCGTTTTATGATTTTATACCTGGTTACTTGGTTCTTGATCGGATCAGTTAACTCTTTAAAGGAAGTTTTAAAAGTTAATGGCATTATGTTCAATTTATAAGGGTCTGTTTGGTAAAGTTTCATATTGAGCGAAGTTGAGGAAAGATGCGAAGTTATGGGGTAAGCGAAGTTAACCCTAACTTCGCCTGTATAATGTCAGACATATATAAAGAGCTTTTTGGTCAAACACCTGTTCATATTCAAGCGAACTTATTCACCCATCATCTTCGGCGAACTTATCTACTCAATCTAACCTTAATTCTAATCCGTTTCAACCCGATTTAAAGGTGTGTAGTGTCATCATATCGTATAATCACTGACAATGGTGTTTATCAAGGTCGTTTTGGTCCGTTTTGTGACCCCGTTCATTCAAACCCTTAACACCCGCTTATCACACTTATTTTCACGTGGTCGTAATCAAATTGATCGTCTATATCTCCATAAAATCATGTGTTTAAGAGTCCACAATCAACAAATTATCCAATTTCACCTCGTTTGGCCGTCTATACTGTTGCCGCTTCAGATTCAGGCGAAGTTACAGTTTTGGCGAAGTTATCCTTAACTTCGCCTGATATTTAATTATTTAACAGTATATGAGGCGAAGTTGTGGTTAGGCGAAGTTATCATTAACTTCGCCTGGCTCTTTTAATTTTTTTATTATTAACTGTTGTCAGGCGAAGTTAAAGTTAAGGCGAAGTTGTTCCCAACTTCGCCCACCCCTAACTTCGCCTATACAGAGTAAATCATAACTTCGCTCATGGTAAAAGGCGAACTTGTGATTTGACTTGACGATTCTCTAACTTAGACTGTTTTTGTTGCAGAAATGGGAGCTGTAGCTGGAGCAGGTGGTGCAGGTGGTGACGAAGGAGGAGATAACAATCGGCAGTTTTTCCCGGGGCGTAACATGTACATAACTTTGGACCCGGATGCGAGCGGTGTTGATGATTTCCGCGAGATCATCACGTTTCTTATCCGCTCGCGTATCTTCCACGCTATTACTACAACGCTGCCCATCTCTTTGCCAAACATAGAAGATTTCTGGCAGACAGTGGAATATGACTGTCGAGTCGAGCCCCCGGTTATGCGTGCAACGGTTAACAATCAGATAGTACAGTTCTCGTCTGAGCAGATCAGGGTGGCTTTGCAGTTTTGGGATGAAACGAGAGACGATCCTACCGACTTCGTGGCTCCATTCAGAGATGGTGCTTTTCTGAGAATGGGCTATTCTGGTCCATTGGGGGATACTCAAAGACGAAAGGGGTTCTTGTTAAACCAATGGTGCTTTCTCATGCACGTGATGATCGTGTGTATGTCTGGGAGAAAGGCCGGTACGGATGGAATGGGTGCGACGATGCAGTCGGTGATGACATCACTGACTTACAATAAGCATTATAGCTTTAGTCAGATGGTGTTCTACGAGATAGACCGTCAAAGACGAGCGGTGGCGCGTGAGAGATTCCTGATGTATCCAAGATTCCTTCAAATGATCTTGAATCACGTTGCTCCCACGTTACCTCAGCGCCGCCCGATTAGATATGTGGAGAATGTAAGCAAGAGGATCTTCGCTCAGTGTAGATCATCAAGTGCAAGAAGTAAGCCTGAGCTCCGTCCTCGACATACTCCATTATTTGGGTACTTGATCAACCCAGAGTATGTTCCAGCTCGTGGGGATGAGTTTCGGGATCCGGCACCACAACAGGCTGGAGCACCTCAACCACCACCTGAGGTACAACAAGCTTTACCTACTGCTCCTGTTGTGGCACCAGAGGAAAATGTAGACCTTGAAGCTGCGTTTGGCGGTCAAGGTTTCTTCGATATGGAACGTGTTGATCCAGAGGAAGAGGTGCAAGTCTCGGTTGCACGGGTTACTAGTGTGGATGTGGCTATGGCAGCTACGACGGAGGCTGATTCTGATTCTTCGAATGATGATGTGGCTGAGGCTAGACAGATTTTGATCTCTCAAGAAAGAATTCATGGGAAGAGGAAGAGAGACACTGATGACAGTGATTCGGACTTTGAGGAAGATTTACATCAGTTGGTCCGTAGATCGAGAAGGGAAAGGGTAGGTGCAGGTTCGGGAGCTGGTGAGAGCTCAAGGGTGGTTCGTTTCACTCCACCCGCACTGTCTGGTATGACTATTGTCCCTACACCATTGCCAGTTACAGGGCCAAGCGCCACGGATGTTTCCGTGGTGACTACCTCATCTTCGTTTGGCATACCACCTACTACTTTCCAGCTCTCGGCTCCGGAGATTGTGTCCCTGCCACCTCCAACTCTTACTCCATCGGAGGTCGTAGCAAGGTTTGTTGAGTCGACAGTTGTTGCCACTGCAGGGTTGTCGGTTACGATACCACATGCGGTTACGTTTCCACCTGTTTCTGAGGTGCCGGTTACATTGGGAATCCCTCCTCCGTACGCTCAATACATATCACCTATGAGGTTTGATTTCGATGCAACCTTATCCGATTCGGAAAGAATAGCAGCGCTTGAAAGGGTCGTGGCAGAACAATCAAGAGTAAATCTTATCCAGACTCATGCTATTCAGCGCCTCGTTGCGGAGAATCAAATTCAGTCGTCCCTCCTGATCGAGCATGGTAAAATAATTGATGCCTTGAAACAGTTCTTGGCATCTCAGGGGGAGACGAGCTGTAAGGGTGACGAGATGAGGACAAAAAAGAGCAACGATTGAGACGATGATCCCAATGCATCGAAAGGTGCAGGTGGAGAGTTGCCAAGAACTGAACAAGCTCTTGGGACTTCCACATCTCAGGGGGAGTCAACGAGTGCAGCTGGCGGTTCAGGGGGTGATGATGTGGTGGTTGTGGATGCTGAGGAGGTGTTAGATGGTGATGATGATGTGTTACCATTGGAAGAGATTGAGAAGATAGGGGCTGAGATCGTGATTGATAGTGAAGTCGAAGAGGGAGAGATTGTGGAAGAGAACGTTGAACATGAAATTCCAGAAGTTGAAAAGTCAGATTTGGGTCAAGATACGGGATGTGATGAGACAGAATGGGAGGAGCAGCCAAGATGGAAAGAAGGCTACGCTCAGTGGTTCGTAAAGACTAAGAAACCGGCGGTCCCTACTATGTTCAAGAAAAGTTACAACATCAGGGGTTATGCTGAATCGAAAAAGGGGATTATATGTTGGTTATATGATGAGCAGTTGAGACTTTTTGTGATTAAACGGTATGATGGGGTTCAGTATTTCAAGAGGTTGTTGAGATCGTTGAATACGTTGCCTGAATGTGAAGTGAAGGACTTAGCCAGGTTGAGGTTGATCAACAGGAGTGATGATAACATGGCTAGGATCATTGGAAAGATAGTCTGGAAGGAAAGCATAAAGGAGAAAAAGTTCGAGCTGTTGAAACCACAGAAAGGAAAGCTCGTTGAAGACAAAGACAGAGGAATGAGAGCAGATGGCAAGCCTTGGATGATAATGAAGTATAAGCCGATCCGGTGTCTAAAAGAAGTGCCGATGAAACAAATGCCCAACGATGTGCTCAAAGATCTGAAATGGTGGTACGTTGATAGTGAAACAGCTGAAGCAGTAATGGAGGATGAAGATGAACAAGAGCTGATGAGAGTATATGATCCTATGCATTTAGTGAATTTGTCTCAAGCTGATCTGCAGGTGCTGAACGAGAAAAGGATATTTTACATTCCTGCTTGGAAAGAAGAAGCAAAGAAATATCAAAGAGTAGTTTCAGTTTGTGTACGAGAAGGCGTTCATGCTTGAAGATGGAAGATACAAGATTTTTGGGATTACGAGACACGTGTTTGAAGATAGAGATATGAAGCTACTGCCAAGGGGGAGTCTGTTGGTACATGATGTCAGTAGTTCAGTATCTGGTGTCTGTAATCGAGTTAGTATGTTTTGTATTTATGATTAAGCGAAGTTGTCTCACAAGTTTGCCTGATATGGGCGAACTTGTGGAACAAGCGAAGTTAGTGACAACTTCGCCTAAACATGTTAGGCGAAGTTATCGTATGTTATATATGTTTAGCTGCGGCTAGGTTTGGTGAGAGTTGTTCAATTCGTGTAATCGGTGATTGATATATCACGTGTTATCAGTTGCAATACAACGTGTTCTTTGTTTATTGTAACGTGTGTTTGCTTGTGTTTAACGTGTATCGTCTTCTACGCTCGTATCGTCTTACGTAGGGATTCCGCACCTACGTAGAACGAGATATTCCGTGTAGATCCGGCTGGGAACCTACATACTTCTCCATGTGTCTCATAGCAAAAACCCCACAGTCTACCACATTTTCGGTTGTTCTCCATGCCATCCTTAATCTTGTGATTGGAGCCTTTTGGATTTGATCAGTAATTGGGTGATTGATTTTCTTAAGATACATGTAAAAGACAAATTTCTAAAAACAAATTAAAAGCACTTAAGTATTTCACAAATTTATAATACATATTGTTGAGAGTTTACCAGGATTTGAGGATTCTTGTTGTATCTTTCTTCAAAAAGTCTTCTGATTGCTTTTTGTTTGTCCTCTGGCCTTTTAAACTTTTTATCAGCCGGTACTTCCTGATGTGCACTGTTGTCAAGAAAATCTATCACTCATGTTTGAAGGTTGAAAGCAACCACTTAGAAGTGATCCTTTTGTAGAATTGGCACAAGGAATAAAGCAACTTCCTTCATTGTTTTGACCTCACTCCTCATCATCTGTGTGTCAATGTCGTCCATAAACACTTCGAGTCTTTGTTCGTATGTGTGACCAAATGCCTCATCATAATGGTTACTTGTCTTCATAAGAATTCAAATAAGCGTTTTGATAAGCGTAGATACATAATATATGTTCAAGCGTTTAATAAGCGTTTAAAGATAATAGGTAGATTAAAGCATACCAGCAGTGTGCTTGTAGTGAAGAGCCTGAATGGTGAGTTTGTAGATATTTTATTTTCTTCATAATTCATCAGTTCACAGAATGCATCCATTGCATTTGTTGTTAAATACAAACCGGAAAAAAACTCTCAAAAATCACCTTAAATTAATCTGTGTAAGTAGAGTTGAAAACCTCTTCCCATATGTCTTTAAGGCAAAAAAATATATACTCTGAAATTATTTTTTCATCCTCTATGACATTTTTGCCTATGTCAACCTCTCTTAAAAGATATGGTGATTTCAACGCAGGAGCTAACTTTCTCTTTCTTTCTTCTTTCACCAACTCTTTGTCTTTATTTTCTTGTAATAATGATCCAGAGATGTAATTATGGGCATCATCTTTGAAGTTGATGTCGGTGTTATGAAATTTTCACTTGGTGAAAAACTAGTGTCAACTTTGATTCTTGGTTTTTCTCTTCTACTTTACTAATTGAAAAACAATAAGGACAACTCACTATAGCAGTTTTCTAAATTTATTTTTATAAACCAATGCATTTTTTTTCGGTGTCTTACCTATGATATCTTCTAGTGTTTCATCAGTGTTTATGAGATTAACATCATCTCTGGTTTCACATCCTTTTTGTTCACTAGACTCCTGAGCATTTGTATGAACATGCACCATACCGGCTCCAAGTGAGATAGCTGTGAAGCAACAAGTGTGGGTGTTTAATTAGCGTTTTATGTATGAATATGTTAACAAAAATTTGATACCTTCAGCTTCTTTTGGGATTTCAGTACACACTAGACTATTTGTAACAGTGTGTTCCATCTTGTCCTCTTTCGATCCAACTTGTGTATCTTTCATATAAAATATAAACATATTAACATGAGCGTTTGATGAGCGTTCAAGTTGTATGAAGATAACTTTAACCATATTAATACTTTCCTTATCCCATGCAAGTACTGTAGTAACAACTAAATCAAGTTTATTATTCCCTTCTAGTTCTGTTACTATAATAACTTCATCATTGTTTACTTCAGATTCATTACCAATGACAGCTGCGTCTGTCATATAAACTTTTAAATAATAATCTGAGCGTTTTTTGAGCTTTTAAGTTGTATAAAATAAGTTATATAATTTATATACCTTCTTGAGCCCCCTTAACCCCTGTATTTACCACTTCATCACCAACTCCTGCATCACCAACCCCTGCATTAGTAACCACTGCATCACTAACCCCTGCATCACCAACAGTTTCCCAGATTTTTTATTTTCTTCAGATAGATTATAAACTTCAGGAATATATGGGATTAAAAATTTAAATATCAGAGTTTGTTGAGCGTTTATTATATAAGAATATAGAATAGTACCACTACCTTCTTCACTAACTACAGTATCTGAACCAACTACTGCATAACCAACTACAACATCTGAATGAACTGAATCAATCGCGGCAGTTGTATAAGAAGTGGGAACTTTCAAAGTTATATATATATATATATATATATATATATATATATATATATATATAATGAATGAAGTGCATATGGTTGAAAATTGAAAGAAAATTATATTGTTTTCTCACCTAAATTAAGGAGTGAGTTTTTTTTCACGGTTTCGCTTTCTTGTGTTTTGGGAACCACATTAGGATTGAATCTGTCTTCCCAATCACAACACCTGGCAAAGATCTTGCAATTTGATAGATGTTTGTCCTTTCCTTCATGGACCAATTCATTGATTACTGGGCAAAGTATTTCAAATTTCTTCAACTTTTTATCTATTGCATTATTCCAAGACTGTAAATGAAAATATAGTTATTAATTAATTTAAGATATTCTGATTTGATGGATGTCTCACCTTTTCTTCCTTTGTTTCTTTTGGTGGTATGTAAGTAGATATTCCAGACAGCTGAAGTGAGGTTATATAAAAGTCGACCAGCTCTTGCGTGTGTGTTCCCATTGGCATTTTCAAACTCAAATGTGAATACGTATCATCATCATCATCATCATCATCATCAAATTCGCCTTCGGCATTGTGATCGGCATTATCTGTTTCTGTTTCACTTCCCCCATCTGTCCCCGACAGATGCTCTGTTATAAATGTATCATTAGAAGAAATACACATTAGAGAGTTTTTATATGAAAATAACAAGTTTTGTTACCATGTTTTTGGTTGTCACCATCTACATCAGGCTAATGCATCACTTTGTCACCAGCAGCTGCCTAACCAACTATATTTGCAAGTTTATAAGCAGAAGCAATATCAACTGTATTATCAGCAGCAGCCTTGGAAATTATCTTGTCACCAGTAGATGCAATCTCACCAGCAGCTGCAACATCATATTTACCAGCAGTAGTTCCAACATCAGTAGTATCGGTTGTAGGCTCAATCAATCCTTTGTTTGCAGTTTCAACATCAGCTTCCACACCAACCGTTTCAACATTCTCATACGCAGGAGCGTATTCCTCGTTTTCAGAATCATCACTAAAGGAGGTCCATTATTATACAAGTATCTCTCCATCTTTGCAAGAGTTGTTGTTGTTATGTAGTTGACTGCAGGTGTTGTGACCGGAGCCCCAAATGGACCATATCTCTTATCTCTTCTGGTACTCATGTGTGTAAAGCATCGCAAGAAAGGTGATTGGACCGTGGTATTGTTCATTTACATCTTTCCATTCTTCCTTTGTCATCTTCAGGTTTTGAATTACATAGCTACACCAGTCCATATTTAGAATATCTAAGACTTTATCGATTGCGGTGATGAATCGTTGGTTGATTGTTGTTGATTTTGTTATAAATCCTATACATGTGTTGAACAACACAAGGAAATTAATCTTAAACAAGTCACCAACTCATTGATCTCCCGTCAACTTCTCTCTCACATGCTTTATACTTATTCTTATAGTCGGGAATTGTTTCTTGAACAGATCTGTAGTTGCATCATCCCCCAATATTGGTCTACTTCTGTCTAAAACTAGTATTTTACCCATTGGTATCCCCAACACTTCATGAACTTTTGTTGCTATTAGCTTAATAACATGGCTGCCGATGTTCAATATATTAAACCGCTGATCATAGTTCATCAGCAACCAATGCCCTAACATTGATGGAGTTTGATTTACTTGTAGTCTTAATATTGACCCAAATCCCATTTTTTCCAAACAAACTTTTTGGTCAGAGTTCATTGCACTCACTGCATCCACAATGTTAAATGGTGCACATCTAACTCGTAACTTTATGTCTATAAATTCAATAAAAGGTTTCCTTTGTATCCTCCCAGCTGACTTCTTTTCTTTAACAACCTTCTTCCTTGGTTTTTGAAAGTCCGAGTCAGAACTATTGCCTTCTACCTCTTTCCTCTTCTTTGTTAAAAACTTATTGATTGAAACTTCAAAGTCCGAATCAGAGTTTGCTTCAACATGTTTTGTTTTAATCTTTTTCACTCCGGCATCAACTTGTTTTGTTTTAACCTTTCGCTTAACTTAATCACACATAAATCTCAGAATAATTGCATAGTTTCAGATGTTACAATCATCCCAAAACGCTTATCAAACGCCTAAGACTAGATACATGTTAACTGGACAGAATCAGTTGTTCAGTCATCACAAACACGCTTACTAAACGCTTAACGTGAATTTGTCAGATTCGGATGTTACAATCATCCCAAAGCGCTTATCAAACGCATAAGACTAGATTCAGGTTAATTGGACAGATCGAGCTGCCTAGTCATCAGAAACACATATACTAAACGCTTAACATTACATTCACATTAATTGGACAGATTCATATGTTTCAAGCATCCCAAAATGCTTACGAAACACATAAGACAGATTCAGGTTAATTGGACAGATTCAATTGTTATAGTTATCACAATCGCCAAATCATACTAACAATTTAAACCTAAATCACAGATTATTGACAAACACGCTTACTAAACGCTTAACATTAATTGGTCAGATTCAGATGTTACAATCATCCCAAAACGCTTATCAAACGCATATGACTAGATTCAGGTGAATTGGACAGATCCAGTTGCCTAGTCATCACAAACACGCTTACTAAACGTTTAACATTACATTCACATTGGTTGGCCAGATTCATATGTTGCAATCATCCCAAACGCTTAAAATCACAGATTAATTGACAATGAAATAACCAATAATAAAAAACAAATCATCCCAAAACGCTTATTAAACGCCAAATCATAATAACAATTAAAACCTAAAACGATTTCATCTACAGATTTTTGTCAAACGCTTACGAAAACAACGGTTAAAACCTCTCTAAAACCTAAAACGATTACAGGAATAATAAACAAACACCTAATTTATCAGTAATCTGAGGTTTATCTTGTTTTTGCTTTGATATTCGTTCCTTGCTCGAATCAGTTGAGTTAGGGTTCTTTTTTTTATCCATATTCGTTATGCTTGAATGTAGTATAGTTCAGTTGATTTACAGTAGTTTTCTGAGTATGTTAAATCGTCGCCGGGATCAGTTGATTAGAGGTTGATTATTGCCAGTGATTTTAGGTTGAGTAATGGAGACTATTTGACGATCTTACCCTTATAGAAGAATACAGGCGCGTGTTTTAAATTTTTGATCGGACGCTTGAATTTGTCGCGTACGGTTTGTACGAAATAAGGGATTAATGTACAGTAAACGCTCTCCTATTTTATAACCAATTAATTAATTAACTTGTGTAGTGTTAGACTATGTGTGGTGGAGGTCTACAAAATGAGAGGGATTTTTGATACATAGCGTCACGTTAGGAGGAGAACAATTTTTATTTTAAGGGTGTAGTGGTGTTGTAGCTCCATCACATCGCCACGTCATTCTTTTTATTTTCTTTTTATAATTAAATAATAAAAAAATCATTAAATTAATTAAATTAAAAAAGAAATACCGAAATAAAAAAAATATAAAAGAAAAAAACCATAAACCAAAACTACTTTCATATGTTGTAAACTTCACGTATTTTTGTAATCGTCGTTCTTCCAATAATGCAGCCTCTTCGATAAGCCCATTTGAGATGAGGTAATCGTGGTTTCGTTCCGTTGGCCGCAATTCATATACACTGGTAAACTTATCATTGGCTTTGGTGCTAGCATAGAAGTTAGCAAAATGTTTCACGTTTTGGGTTTCGAAATGACCAAGCATATCATTTAGTCGGTCCAAATATTCGTGAGCTCCCACATCGGTTCGTATCGAAGACGATCCCTCCACATTTTTTCTATTCTTTTTCTTCCTCTCCCGGAGGGTCGACGCAACTCTTGTATGTCGTCGTTCCCTAAATTAACCTCGTCTTCGTTAGCGAGGTGGAAGTTATGAGCATCGGAAGGTGTTGCAAGTTGTAAGACCCCGAACCCGGTAGCCTTACTTTAACGTTGGATTTACTCATAAATACAGTTCTAAATATCAGAGTTATTTAAAACTTTACGCGGAATATAAAACCTTCAACCATTATATTACATGACCATCATTTCTTGTCTTAACTAACATTTAAATCGTTTAAACATAAAACATGTCTTTTAAATAACATAACATTTCACGGAGATACCAGTGCCTTCAACCCCATGCCATGTGTATCCCCTCAAGCGAGCTGCCTCAATCTACTCACCAGCGTGCATATTAAAGTCAACTACGCTGATTGAGTTCTAGTAAATCCGATGACATACAATACAATCACATATTACATATGCACCCGAAGGTACATACCTCCATATTTACTTACATACTTACATACACATATACTTTCATTCTTTCTTTCATACTTACATAAATACTTTCATTCATACATATACGTTTAAAGAGCATTTCGCCCTATAAACTTCGCCGATATTATTAGGGTCGGATCCCTACATTCGCCGACATTATTAGGGTCAGTTCTCTGCATTCGTCGACATTATTAGGGTCGGTTCCCTACATTCGCCGACATTATTAGGGTCGGTTCCTTATATTTAGTACATTGTATCATACCTGTCTTTACATACCTTTCTTAATATTACATACAATATCCAAAGATCGTTCATGGACCATCATCATAACATACATACCTCATTTACATATTATATATATATATATAATCATATCGTTGACTATCTCCCGGCAGCACATGCAATATCCGAAGATCGTTCATGTACTATCATCATAACATACATACATCTTTCACTTATCATATATATACATCAATCATGCCTTTAACTATCACTTGACGGTACATGCAATATCCGAAGATCGTTCATGCATCGTCAAACAATCATCATACATAAATCATACAAGGCATACACTTACCACTTAAGGTAAGTGTATTAACTATCACATCGAGTATGCACACAGTCCCAAAAACATAACAAGGAAGTGGGGCTAGAAACTCACCTAAACGCGATTACGTTCACCGGTTATAGTTAGTCCTTTCCTGAGCTGGGCAAGACTAACTGTATAATCATACATATATTAAATACGGCTCTAGCTCCTCTTATCGTCTACTTAATTAATCTCATGTATCTAAGTCGGTTTTACTTTATTAGATCATTACCGATTAGATAATCGTTACTCGTTATCCTTTAAAGGTATCTTTCATAAATTATCAAAGTCCAAGGGTTATTTTGTAATTATCTCATTCTTTTCGAAGTCCAGGGACTATTCTGTCATTATGTTAAACTTCTAGTTCGTTACTTATCCTTAACGAATTGGGTTACCATAACTAACTAGTTCTTGTAACGAATTGAACCCTTTAACGAACTGGACCCCTTAACGAATCAGTCCATGTAATGAATTATTCCATCCAACTCATTATCTCTTCTAACGACTGGCTACAACGAATCAAGGGTAATTCGTTATCTCCGAATGGTCATAGTGAATCGGAAGCTAGTTCGTTATTTCATGCTTAGCGAACTTGAACACGAACCAAGTCTAGTTTGTTAGGTTAACTTTAACGAACTGCTTGGCGAATCACCCCTAATTCGTTAATTCCCCGTTAACGAATTAGGGTTAGGTCAGAGAATGTCAGGAACACTCTCTGATATTCCCCCTTTACCTCGTACCATTTCCGGCGCCGTCACCGGAAAAATGCGGCTTCGCCGGAAAAATGAGTTTTGACTCGTTTTTCACCGTTTATCGCCCCGTTCGATCCAAATCTGAGCTAGGGTGACCACTAAGCTCATCTTAGGCTCGGTTTATACCCGATTCCACCTAGATCTCTTGACTTAAACGGTTTAACGGTGTCGGTTCGTCGTTTCGTGATTACATCTAACGGGTTTAAGCTCAAACAACATCATACTATCATACCTTGGATCGGGATTGGTTTTCCTTAGTGATTTCGGCAAGAGCGAGAGAAACTAGAGAGAGAGCTTAAGTGTGTGTTTTGGTGGTGTATGGAATATGTGTGAAATGAATGATTAATGGGTATTTATTACTTATATAATTATGGATCATGGACTTAAGCCCATGGTCTTTTCCTCTTTCTTTCATAACCCAAGTCCATAAATCATATCCATTTAACCCAGCACTATCCCAACTCATAATAACTCGTATTATCATTTTTCGACCGTTTTGGAGCCCAGGATGATGCGCCGGATTGTCGAGTTGCCAGAATGGTGGGATCCCTGTTCCAGTTTAGGCCAAGCCAAAGTCTCTCCAAGAAGTTAAATACTTAAATGTCTTCCCTTTCCGCCCTTCCTATTTCCCTTGCGCTTGATAGTCTGCTAACGCTTGAGCTTGGATGTTAGCATCATTTTTGCCACTACTGCAACCGCTTTGCTTCACTCTGTTGTATATCCCATTATTTTTTGGCAATCTTTGTTTATGACATTCCAATGGGCTAGAACTCCTTCTTTACCCCGTTTTGCCCGAGATCTGGACCAAGCTTAAAATTTTTCTTCCAAAATATTTTGACGGATTGAAAGTTTGCTACAATTAAAATTATTTTTACTGTTAATATTGCTTTTTAAATTACTAAATAAAATTAAATAAATACTTAATATAAATAACTTGCAAACTTAGGATCCTCCGAAATGGTGATCCAAGATCGTGTAAGAGCTAGTTCCTCCTCTGTCGTCCATGGTATGTAGTCACATGGCGTAGCCGGCTCTCCCGGTTCCTTCTTTTTGTGTCTACGACCCCCATTTCAGGTTAATCCAGAGGCCCTCATCGACTGAGTTTCTGGAACCGTCTCCGACTGTAACACTGCGACTTAAAGAAAAATACGCTCGGGTGCCACGTACATATTGCCCATAAACTCGTAACACTGTTAATAGTGACAATATAATTATTTTAATTCATAAATTCGCAAGAACACAAATAGTTTGATAATAAGACAAATATCATTACATCGTAATAAAACAACATTTTATTCTTTATTTAAATATCCTAAGGTCGACTAATGATCTTTGTCCGTAGCACATCATTGAATTCAACCTGCAATACATTTAAAATAATATATTTTTGTCAACAACACATGTTGGTGAACTTTTTATAAGTTTTACGTATATTGGGGTGTGTGTGCGTGTGACACGTTTGTCGATTTACCTTTCGAGAATATAGTGATACCACCATTCTCGTCAACCGAGTGGTAAATTTTATTTAAGAATTGGGTTGCGATATTTGTTCAAGAAAGTCAAACGGGCCTAAAAAGTAAGAAAACGGTTTAAGAGAGTGGTTCGTTTTTAGTCGGACTTGAACCCGGTTTTTATGTAGGGTTCGTTTCCATCATAATTAGAATGTTATTCTTTGGTTAAAACTTTAGTGGTTTATGATTTTAAAGTTATATGTAGAAAAAAACCAAACTTTATCCTAAATAAACATAAGCGAGTTGAGTTCGTTTTCGGTTTGTCGAATGTCGTTGACGGATATTTTAAAAAGTCATAACGCCCTAAACAAATTAAACTTTCATAAAAAAATTAACAGACTAACCCGAGTAAAGAACACAAGACATAGATAAAACTTAGAACTTGGGTCGGGTTGTCTTTTTGAAGTCAAACTTATGCTAAACACCAAAGAGAGCTCAAGAACCAGGAAATTTAGTAAATTTCGATGTAGAAAGGTAAGAGACACATAATGAGATCAAACTATAGGAAAACTGAGCCAAAGATGTTACAACTTGATTGAGTTGGTCAAGGAATTAAATTGGATTAAAAGTCTTTAAAAGTTTTGAATGTAATCATCACTTTGTAATTGTAATAAAAAAGATATGATCAATGGATGTTATGGACTCATAACAAAGGCAATCAAAATAGAAAACTAATTAAATTGTCCATGACTTGGATTGAATGCTCGTTTTCAAACAAAATTCCTAACGACGACTTTGGTCGCGTATCGTGATGAACCGGGGGGTGGCTCCGTCGTGTAGCGCGATACAATGTATCCGTTGAGATTTCTGACTCTGTCGCGCTACACGGCACGTCCCTAAACTTTGTTTTAAACTTATTAATGGTTCAAAATACATGAAATTCAACTTGTAAATAATTACATAACATTCCCAAAACATAACATGCATAAGTACTCAATAAATATTCAACTTTGTTAATAAACAAAAATCTGAATTTTAAAATGGGTCGGGTTTTTGGGTTTGAAAATTAATGAATGTTACACCGGCTCTGGCTGGCTAGACCGTAACACCGGCGTGGGGTTTTGGGGGTTGAGCAAGTTGGCATACATGCTTAAGTTCGGGCCGGGGAAAGGAAATGAGTAGCTTAGGTTCGGTTGGTTTCCGGTGTTCTGGAAGTTGGTTTGTTGGTTTTGCAGAGTTGGGTGTTACCCGAAACCGAGCCATGGATAATTTAGATTCAGTTAGTTCCGGCTGTTCGGGGAATTAGTTTGTAGGTTTTGCGGAGTATGGTATTGCCAGAAACAAAAGAATGGTTGGTTCAGGTTGTCTCTATGATTCATTTTCAAATGTATCTTTGGAGAATATATGTGGTATTTTTGTTTGAAATATTAAATTAATTTTATAGCTTTGATGGTCATATGGTAACTCAAAAGCCAACCGAAGGCCAGAACTTTCCGAAAATGAAAACTTTATCGAAACCCAACAACTGAATTGAGCTAACTAAAACTCTCAAAAGTTGAACTATAATACCTAAACACACAACACCAATATTATAAAATTATTTAAGTGTAAACTTTCAATAAAGGAAACTTTATTCACCAGGAACCCAACAAACTGGCTAGCACTTAGAATTAACTAGTACACAATACGCATACATTTTATGTTGTTGTCCATAGCTTACTATTTATTAATATATATACAAGGCGTACTTGGTGGTTCTTAGCGTAGTTACAAGCTCATAAATTGCCTTTCATTTACAAATATTGCATACGGACTCACGTGAGTTTCGTGCTGCCCTTTTTAGTTAAACGTTTTGGGTTGGATACATATTTTTAACTATTTTACTTATGGTGTGATGATTATCAAGAACTGTTCTCTACCATGATTTTATGCCACTTTAAATTACATAATAATTAACTCAGGGTGTGAACCTAAGGCTCGTATGGGTAGTACTATTTGGGAGATCCCCATGCACATTGATCCAAAGTTGGGTTAAACGGATCGTTGTAGCATATGACCTAAACATTTGATTATTGATTGGCAGGTTAATAATCGGGGGCAGGTGACGCTCGTTTGTATGTATAGGGGGACTTATGATCAGATGTAGGATTGAATGGGACTTGATTAATGTGCACCATGATTTATACTTACATACACGCAAACTTTTACGCTTTTATAACTAAACTGTATTATGTGTATGTGAGCTAAACTCATGAACTCACCAACCTTTTAGTTGATACATTTTAGCATGTATTCAGGTACCTTGTGGATAGAAATTTGGATTAGCACTGTAATGCGTATGCATAAGGATAGAGGCGTATGTCGAATATGAACAATAGAGATTAGATGCCAAGAAGATTAGCATAACCTAACACGAGATCGAAGCAGTGTCAGAGATTAGATAGTTGTATAGTTACACCTTGTATTATGTACATAATGCAAACGTTGATTATTTTCATCAATAATATTCCGCTGCTTACATTTGGTAGCAATTTGTCCATGATACTACCAGGCCCCCATGACAGGGTGTGACACCTGCATATGACCATTCATTCATCCTAAAACCAGCAAAGTTCAATTGGTTCATATCATTCAAGAGTTATTTTCTTACGGTGATAGGTTGAGCCAGTCTGCTTTTATCCTAGCTAAGACATGCGTGAGATGGGGTTGGGGGAGCTGTGATTCTTTAAGTGAGAGATACATATATTTAATGATCTAGTCAAAGCTTAAATTCTACTGCAATTTGAGCTTGATAAATCAGTGACTGGGTTTAATTGGACAAAAATACCGGCATTCGCAACTTTTGTGTTAATCTGTTATTAATCAAGTAACCTAAATGTTTTGAAAGCCAATATCTGATTATTCTTACATTGCAATTCTTTTTTGGGATGAAAAAGGCTAAGTGTGGTGATGTGATAAATGGTTAAAAGAATATGTTTCCAGTGTTTGATATCGTGTATTTTAGTTGTTTATTTATATCGAACATGATTACTTTGATTGATTTTATGTGTATAGGTGTTTGGAGCTTAAATGAGCTAATTTGGAGTGTTCAAGATGTTGAATAATCAAGTTATAGAAAAAGGAAAGCAACCGGAGGATTTGAACAAATCAAGAGCATCAATAAAATGAAAAATGGGACGTATGACTAATGGCTGGTAGCTTAAGGCCCTGATTGGGCATAAGGGAAGGCCATAAGGCAGTCTGTGATGGTCGTAAGGTAGGGCTAACCAACGTAAGCTACGATCGTGCCATAGCTTACGACCTTCTGGACGCGCAAAATTGGATATTCATGATTTTCAAGAGTAAGGTCTATTTTCACATTAAGTTGTATGCTCTTGATACGTCAGTCATCTGGGACAATTTTGGATCAATTCTTCATCATTTTTACACTTCCCAATAATCAATTCTTCCATGCTTTCAAGATCCAACTAACAATAGAGGTAATGTTGATGCAAAAGAAAGGCCAAACCATCCGTGACCCACTCGGGTGTGGGGTTTCTGCTAAGAACTGATTATTTTGTGATTTCTACATGCATTTGTATTATGTTTTGATTAGTCTTCTAGTTAATTGAATTTATGCTATTTTTAATTGATTAATCAACTTTTTGTCTGGGGTTTATAATTATATCAGTTATTTTGTTTGAGGTCATCAACGTATAGGATTAAGTTCTTTTTATCATTGAACCATTTATCAACAATGAATTGATAGTTGTTAGGTTTTATACAAACGTGCTAGTAATTAGGTAAACCTTGTTCAGTTGTGTCAATTCATTGGGTTAACTTATGCAAATCATCATATCCAAATTACAACGTTTGGTAATTATATATTAGTTCTAATGAACAAAATCACATCCATGTGATTTTCCAATTGGTAAAAGTTATAATTAGTCAGTTCATGCGTAACTTGAACCTAAAGTTTGGTCACTAGTTCACTCATTGATTTCAAAAGTTATATTGAAGATTTTGATCAAAGTATTCTCATAATCAAATCTTTAAAATGGTTGAAATCGTTTGTATACCCTTAGTTGAATAATTAGTAAACAATTTCTCTTGTTATCACTTTCAACTAATTCTCTATAGATTCGACACCTTACTTGCCCTTACTGGTAAATGTATTTTATAAATATTTTTGATTAACCTTTCGACATCGATCAATCATGCTACTCCAAGATACTGGAACGAAACACGAGTTGTGCGTCATCAAAACATTGACCAAACAGATTAGCACGACTGTGATGACATAGGAACATGGTTTGAACAACATGATTTTTAAAAAAGCACAATTGCGCCGACCAAGAGCTTGACTTTGTCGACACAATTATAAAATATGGATGACTGTGCCTTTGCATTTGCATGGTTGAGTTTTTATGATTTTGCCTCGTTATGACATGGTTGGGTCGACACGATTATTGGAAGTCAAGCTAGTGCTCGAAGAAAGGTACACTTGTGCTAAAAGAAACTGTCATGTGGTACAATAATCTATGTGAACATAGATAATGGCCTGAGTGGCACATGTTGGTAGGCTATGCTTGACTAAAATTTTCTTAATAATAGAGGATATCATTTCCTAATTTCTCATTGATTCCACTCCTCACCTCACATTATATTGATCGAGTTTCAATAGTTCCAAAACGTTTCATCATATGTCGAGTGTCAAAAAGTATGATTAAACCAAGTGATGGTGCCTTTCTTTTGGACCGTCGAGGCTAAGCTTCTTATGTTCTGATTAATACTATTATGGTTGTGTTTTATTGTTTTTTAAAATAAGATCGCTAAAGTTAATTGATCACGAAATCTACTCCTTGAGCCTTTTATTTCCATTCTCAAAGCTACCATCATTTACTATGTACGATAACATGTATGAAGTGTACCTTCAAAGAAAACATTTTGAAGATTGGTGGATCTAGCATGCCGAGATGCACATCCATTATGTTCGTGAAGATATGCAAGTATCTTCACTAACATGCTACCTTAACATTTGTTCCAGGGCTTCATATCTAGGTTGAATGTTTGTACTATTACCACTCAAACAGGGAAGATTATAAGAATATATTTGTCTAGATTTTATTTATTTGTATTCATCTAAGTGCTTTATTCTTGGCCCATTAGTTGTAATATTTACCCTATATATTGGGTTTTTGTAACATCCCGTTTTCTAGTTTCGGTTAATAAATGATAATACGAGTTATTATGAGTCGGGCTAGTGTTGGATAAATGGATATAGGTTATGGACTTGGGTTATGAAGAAAAGAAGGAAAGACCATGGGGTTAAGCCCATGATCCATAAATATATAAACCTTTAATCACCCATTTAATTTCATTTCACACCTATTCCATACACCACCAAAACACACACTTAAGCTCTCTCTCTAATTTCTCTCCTTTCTCTAGCCGATCCAAGATAGAAACCGATCCTGATCCAAGGTAATGATAGTATGATATTGTATGAGCTTAAACCCGTTAGATATGGTCACGAAACGACGAGCCGACACCGTTAAACCGTTTAAGTCTCGAGATCCGTTGGAATCGGGTATAAACCGAACCTAAGATGAGCTTAGGGATCACCCTAGCTCATATCTGGATCGAACGGGACGAAAAACTGCGAAAAACGAGTCAAAACTCGTTTTTCCGGCGAATCCGCGGTTTTCCGGCGACAACGCCGGAAAGGCGGCGCCGGAAAAGGCAATACGAGGTTAAGAGATGTCAGAGAATGTTCTGACATTCTTTGACCTAACCCTATTCGTTAACGGGAAGTTAACGAATTAGAGGTAATTCGTTAGCGGTGAAGTTAACGAATTAAACGCAATTCGTCAAGCGATTCGTTAAGGATAAGGGGAAGAACTAGATGTGATCATTCATTAAAGGAGATAACAAATTGGAAGGTCCAATTCGTTACTTGGACTTATTCGTCATATGAACTGATTCGTTTATAAACCAGTTTGTTAAAGGGTTCAATTCGTTACAAGAACCAGTTCGCTAAGATAAGCCAATTCGTTATGAACCAGTAACGAATTAGAAGTTTGATAAATGATAAGAACAGTCCCTAGACTTAGTAAAGAATGAAATAATTACACAATAACCGTTGGACTTTGATAATATACAAAAGATACCTTTAAAGGTTATCGAGTAACGATTAACTAATCGGTAATGATCCAATGAAGTAAAACCGGCTTAGATATATGAGATCAATTAAGTAAATGATAAGAAGAGCTAGAGCCGTATTTAAAACATGTATGATTATACAGTTAGTCGTGCTCAGCTCAGGAAAGGATTAACTATAACCGGTGAACGTAATCGCGTTTAGGTGAGTTTCTAGTCCCACTTCTTTGTTATGTTTTCGGGGCTGTGTGCATACTCGATGTGATAGTTAATACACTTACCTTAAGTGGTAAGTGTATGCCTTATATGAATTATGTATGATGATTGCTTGACGGTGCATGAACGATCTTCGGATATTGCATGGGCCGTCAGGTGGTAGCTAAAGATATGAATGATATATATGATGTATGAATGATGTATGTATGAATCATGTATGATGTATGAATGATATATGTATGGTGGTTGGATATTGCACGTGTTATATGTATGATATGATGTATGAATGATATATGTATGGATATTGCACGTGTTATTAAGGCAAGTATGTAAAGGACAAGTATGTTACAGTAGCACAATATAAAGGGACCAGACCCTAATAATATCTGTGAGGATAGGGACCAGACCCTAATAATATATGTGAGGATAGGGACCAGACCCTAATAATATCTGTGAGGATAGGGACCAGACCCTTATAATATTTGTGATGGTAGGGACCAGACCCTAATAATATCTGTGATGTTGGGGACCAGACCCTTATAATATCTGTGAGGTCATAAGGCGGAAGGCTCTTTATATAGTATGGATATTTATGCAAGTAAAATAAAGTATGAATAATGTACACACCTTCGGGCATGTGCGCAAGTATGTGAACAGATTGTATGTCGTGTGATTAACTAAAACTCATTCAGCGTAGCTGACTTTTAGTATGCATGCAGGTGAGTAGATTGAGACAGCTTGCTTAAGGGGGAGCACATGACATGATCTTGAAGAAGCTGGCATCTCAAGAAAAGTTATGTTACTTTAAAGACAATATTTTATGATTAAATGTTTTGAATGCCCGTTAAGACAAGAATGGATGGGTATGTAATATAATGGTTTGAATGTTTTAATATTCCGCGAATGTTTTTATTAACTCTGATATTGTGAACTGTGTTTTTGAGTAAATCCAACGTTAAAGTAAGGCACCGGTAACGGAGCCCTACAGCTTTTTTTGGGTTAATGATATTATTCAAAAATTCAAACCATAATACTTTTAAAGTGTTGCTCTTAATCTCATTATTTTACATGTATGCTAGTGCTATTCATAAAGTCCCGTCAAATACAAGATCAATGTCCATAAAAAGAGAACATAAGTAATATAAAGAGTTTCATGCATAGTTGACGATGCGGCGGTATTCCCCAAGAGCCCATATTGGGAATATGTTTCGATATGATGAGTAATTGAGGGTGCAATTCTTCATAAAAACTCCTGTGATTTCCTGTAATTCAAAGATAAGATGTTTTCGGATCATAAAATGATATTTAGGCATATGATCAATTGCAAAATGTTTACAAAATTGAGGAATAACTAAAAAACATCATTGATAAACCTGCTGAGGGAAGTCCCCGTCTTCCATTTGTGAATTTATGAGGAGCCGGATTCCACGTTTTATAGGTGTATGATCAACTTTAGACTGGCCAAAATAAATAAAACTGATTGTATTTGGTTTCGACTATACACGAAAGAGAGAATAAAACAATAAACCCCAAAATTCAATTCTTATATATGAACTATATATCTCTTTAACATTCAGTTGTTATCAAGGTGCACAATAACCTTACAAATGAAAATCACAACATGATCGTACTAAATGTTACAATAACTGAAGGGATCTAGCCTAATGATACAAGTACCCCCTTTGTATTTAGGTATGAGGATTCTATTAATATAATAGGGGTTTTCAGTATATTTAACAGGTGTAGTTTAGGAACTGTTCAAAAGTAAATAAAAAAATAACAACCTTGTCTCCTGCTACACGTCTATGCCACTCCACCAAGTATCAACGTCACTTCTTCAGCCAAGTGATCTTTTCCAACATATTTTTGACGGATAAAAAATTTATTAACCAAATTTTAGAAAAGATATCGCTATGACTTTGAGTCTAATGACATGGTTAGGTAGTAACAGACAAGTAATTGATTAAAAATTGTTAATGTATATTAATTGTATTAAAACTTATATGTCACTATGTGGTTAAAGTATTCTTTCAACATTATTAAAGGGTCTTCAGGCGGGTAATATGGCATGGAAAAGTCCTCGTAAGATAGAAAGGCCTTCACGCAGCGGCGTAACTTTAAACAAGGGTAGGGTGTTCCCGGTTACGGTCGTTTTTTTCGCTTCGTCGGGCAAATTTTTGGTATTTTGTCCGAAACCTTTTTTAGATATTGAGCCCGGTCACCTCTCAATAACTTCAGTAACTGATAGGAATTGATATGGCTTGATTGTGATAGAATGGATTTAGAGAACATAATAGGAACAAAATATACATAACGATTGTAATACTGAAATGTAAAAGGAAAGTTACAAGATAATCTTGGACTATGCCCTTTCTCCATGCGTCACACATGAGCCTTAACGATATACACAAACTCAATCCTAACCTCACAATCCTTACCATCCATATAATACTTATACTACCCCATATTACACTTTAGCCACTTGTATTATTTTTCCTTTGCCTCCTTGAGAATACGTATACGTTAGTTTTCCATCATAGCTCATTCCCATCACTACTCCTCCATTCAAAACAGTCTTATCCTCAAGACTCGGATATCTTAACTAACTCCAAATCCAATTCAAAACAGTCTTATCCTCAAGACTCGGATTAGTTAACTAACTCCAAATCCAAGTGGAGGTCCACGTTGTTCTCAAGGTAACTTCAAGAAAGGAAACTAGCCGAAGAGTTTGGACGAGATATGAAGTTTGAGGGATATAAGGATCTGATGGTTTTTGCTAACAATGCAAAACTTAAACTTAGGAGGGAAGTGACCATGATGTTGAGTGACAAGGGATGTGGTGTACAAGAACATGCAATTGAACCATGGGAAAAAGAAGAAATTCATATAATCGGGCCGTAATAACACGGTAATTGACCAAAATCAAGGTATAACAGTGAAGGTTGGCGATGAGGATTGAAATAACAACCAAACAGTGTGCTATTCCCTTAAAACCTACTCTAAAAGGTGGAATGTAACCGACCATAATCTTTGGGGGTCTAGAATATTTCATGATGGAGACTGTAATAGTTAGATGTAGACCCAAAATCAAATTACAGAGTGCCATGATTGCAACAGAACCCTGGGTTATTAGTTGGGACACAATCACAAAAGGAATGGAGGGTATAGGAGGTGATACCTAAACTACAAGAAAAAGTCCAACATATGTTTATAGGAGGTTTGTGATATGTGGCATCCAGATTCAAGATGTAGGGTGCAATCCCTCCTTTGGGACACATACGTCGATCTTGATTTTGAACATCGAACACCGCTGTTTCCATCAGAAGTTATTTTGTCAGCGATGGAGGTTACTAAAACAAAATTACAGTGATTAAGAAGTTCTTGGAACCTAGGGATGGCAATAGGTCGGGTTTGGGCCGGGTATTGGTAATCCCATGCCCATACCCGATTGTAAAATCGTGTCCCATAATCGGCTCATTACCCGTCGGGTATTTGTTGGGTAATTACCCGTCGGGTATCGGGCATACCCGTTGGGAATTTCAAGTACATTGTTTTTAGTATTAAAATTAATTTATACCTTTATTCATACAACAATTATTACAACTTTAAATATAATACACTGCATATATATAAGTGTGACAATACATATATAATATCATTATACTGTTTATATGTATTTTTATATGTATGCTTCACAACCTATGAAATACGAAGAATTTTTCGGGTATATAGTTCGGGTAAACGGGTATGTGTTTTCGGGTAATCAGGCCAGGTATCATCTAATCTCATACCCGGCCCGTACCCACGAAAATTTTTAAATCCTAATCTCCTACCCGGCCCATACCCATCGGGTTTCGGGTATACCCGTCCCATTTGTTTCGGGTTTCGGCTAAACCCGTCGGGCTCGGGCTTTTTTGCCATCCCTATTGGAACCCCGAATCGACCAGCAAATTGTAGGGGTGTTCACGGTTCTGTTCGAAATCGTAAAACCACCCAAACCGGTCACCAGTTTGGTTTCACGGTTGGTTTTTTTATAGCTATTGGTCGGTCGGTTTTTAAATTTTCAAACCGTAACGAACAGTTTTGTTTACGTTTAAACCAAAAACTAACCGCATAAAACTGGATCGGGCCGTGTGATTTAGTTATTTAAATTTTTTAAAATTCAAATTATATATTTATATATGTATGTATTCAAATATATTACTACACATATTTATATTAAAATTTTTAAATGTATATTAGATATATTACTAAATACTTAACAGTAACAGTTAAGTAAAAGATGAGTGAAGCCCAAATGTATACAAATAATTTACTGGACACCTTGTGGGCATGTTGCTAGATTTGTGTTTTTCTTATATATGGACAACTTATGTTTAAACGTGTTAAATTCTTCGAAATTTTGACAACTCTACCGGAGATATATCATATGTTGATTTGGGTTTCTTGTATATAAACCCAACTCTAAACCGTGAAACCAAACCGTTACTAACGGTTTAGTTCGGTTCGGTTTAAGAGTGCTATGATTTGGTTTTGGTTTACAAAAATAAAATCCGTTAGAATCAGTTTGGTTCACGGTTTGACCTAAAAACCACGAAAACCAGACCGTAAACACCCCTAACAAATTGGGTGGGCATGCCCTTAAATAAATTTGACTTCGATAGCAACCCTAAATCAACAGATGGAAATACAGTTAGAAGCACTAGGATCAGAATGGAATGTCCTCCACCCTTGCGTAATGATTTAATAGTCATACCGGAGCTAGATCTTGAGATTATAGCCATAGTCTTCAATTGGTTTAACGGATATTTGACAAAAGAAACTAGAGTACATGGATTCAGCAGTTTAGAATCATAACCTAAAGAACGTGAATCTGTATGATTAGTCGACATCAAATGTCCATAGCTATGCAAGCGCTCTTTAGACCTGGAAGCGTGCGCCTCTAGTTGAGCTACTAGAGACGAAAGAGCACCAACCAAATCCCCGTCAAAAGCAGATATTGGATCATATCCTTATTGGAAACATATTTGGGATGAGAATAGGGAAGTACCTCACTGAAATTACCTCCCAAAACCAGTCTTTTTCTCTTGTTGTATCATCCAATTCATCACCACGTTTCGAAATTCGCTAGATTCACCACGATCAACCTCCAATGCTTTTAGTGTAGCTTTTAGTCTCATAAACATGAGATTGTAATTGTTGAATATATTGTTCATGAGCATCCAATTGAGAATTCTGATTCACCATGATCTCGGCAGATCAAGAGCAGGTCGGACCAATGATAGTAATTGATATGTATTGATTGTGATAGATTGGATTTAGGGAAGATAATAAGAACAAAATAGACCGAATGATTGTATTAATGACATGTAAAGGGAAAGTTACAAGATATTCCAGGGCTATGCCGTCTCTACATGCATCACACGGGAGCCTTAATGATATAAACAAACCCAATCCTAACCCCCACAAGCCATTCATCATACTACCCCTTCCCCGTATTACACTTCAGTCACTTGTAATATTTTCCCTTTGCCCCCTTAAGAATGCGTATATATTAATTACTTTTCTATCATAGCTCATTCCCATCAGTCACCCCTATGATTTAGTCTAAGCTTCGTCACTGCCTCCATGCATAATAGTATGGACTTCTCATAAGTCATAAGTTAGGCAAGCATTTTGGTTAATAGTATATATGTGTAGGACAAACTTGAGTAACCTAAATGATAGAAATTTAAACTAACTTTTTTTTGGCATGTATAATTCGAGCTGAAAAGAGCTTTGTAAAATGAAAGAAGTTTTATGAATGATATAGGTTCACAATTCTTTAAAGGCAAACTGGATTATAATCCTAACTTAATGAAGTTGGTCGATAATAATCCCAACTTTGAAAATAGTTGTTACTAGTCCCAACTTTCACACTATTTGTTTTCATTGAACATCCGGTAAAAAAAACTTAACGACGCTAAGTTTTTTCCAAATTTCAAACTGATATTTTAGGGTTTTTGATCAGAATGAGGATACGAGTCGATTGTTGTAAAAGTTACCTCCAAGCAGTGGTCCAAATGACTATAGGATGGTTAAATTCTGGTGTTTAAACTTTTAAAATTAACAAAAATCAAGTTGTTTGAAGCATCGTTTCAAGTTAAGATTTGCAACAATCAATTCGTATTATCATTTATATCAAAAGCCCTAAAACATCAATTTGAAATTTGAGAAAAGCTTAACGTCGTTAATTTTTTTAACAGGGGTCCAATGAAAACGAACGGTGTGAAAGTTGGGACCAGTGACAGTTCTTTTCAAAGTTGGGATTATTATCGGCCAACTGCTTTAAGTTGAGATTATTAAAATCCAAATTTTCTTCTTTAAATGGATTCGTTTTGATAAGAGGATAGGAAAAGGTATGTAATAGGATTACTGGCAATAACTTGGGTGGTTTTTATCTCGTGTTGATCAAAAATGCCAGGTGTATAGTTTGATGTAGACCTATAATTTAACCGAGCGTTTAGTGAACTGTTCAGAAGAGATTTCGTTTATATAATAAACGAACCAATATGAACAAAGGTTCCGTTTGTTCATTTATATTCGTGAACGTTCGTATATGTTTGTTCATTCATGTTTCGCTTGTGTTTGTTCACATATGTTCATTTATGTTCTTATATGATTGTGTTCATTTATGTTTGTATGTGTTCATTTAAGCATGTTCATATATGTTCAATTATGCTAATTTATGTTCGTAAACTATTGGTTTGATTTTAAAGGGGTATTGGTTTTTAATACTTCAGACTTTTATCCGTTGGTTAATACCACTCCCAACTTTTAATTTGTTACTCGTCACTCCCAACTTTCACTCTATTTGTTTCTGACACTCCCAAACTTAACGGACCCTAACTCCGTTAGTTTTCTTGCTGACGTGGCTTTGTTCTTGCTGACATTACATTGATCTTGGTGACGTGGATTTGTCTTTGCCAAAGGTGTTTTGTTGCACCACCACAACCCACCATTACTACCCACCACTACCCATCTTACTTCTCCATTTCCATAGCTTCAAACAAACATCCCATTCTCTATATAAACCAAGAACACACCTCTATCCAGGGGCGGACCCACATAGGTCCGATCGGGGTCCCGGGACACCGATGTTTTTTAAAAATTACTTAGAGACGGTATATTAAATTTTGTAAGGACCCCATAAAAATTAATACTTGGAATCCATACTATTAAGATTGAACTGGTACAGTGGAAAGTCTCTTGTTTTACTTGTGAGAGGTTGTAGGTTCAAGCCCCACCATACTCCTTTTTTGTTGTTTTTTTAATATCCTAGTCTTAGTTATTCAATTAGGGTATTTGTGCTTTTTGTTAGTTTCTCTCATATAGTCATTATCACCATGCAACATATATAATGTTAACATGGATTTTGCATATTCTTTTATTATTTACCTTGTGTATGTATATTATAATTAATCATTTATTTGTGTTAGAGTTATTTTTTCATGTTTTGGTCAATTATGTAAGACCATATATATAGATTATGTTCATGTTTTTCGGGTATGAATTAAAAGTGTATGTTTCATCTAGTTTGTAATTTAGATTCTTTCTACTTACTCGTTTCCAATGACACCATAGTTCCGTGTTTTATTGTGTTCCTCGCCTCGACCCGACCCGAATAACGACCGACCCGAAAAATTTTGTAAACCGGAAAAATTGGGACCCCATTGACAAAAAATCCTGGGTCCGCCACTGCCTCTATCATCATTATTGCTCTTCAGAGAACACACTACCTAGCTGCGATCATAATCAACTAGCTAATAGCCAGAACCACTGTCGTCAACAACTCAACACCGGAGTACCACCATCAAAACCAAATACACCCGAATTCATTACAATCCCTACCATAACCCTGTAGAATCCGACAATTCCTCTTGTTTTCAAATCAACCTTCATCGCTGTCCTTTTCCCTTACTCAAAATCGGTCACCTATGCTATCATTTTACCATCGCTGCCGTCGATTCTTCCGGCCAAGCTCCATTATCATCGATTCGTAACCAAGTCGAGGTAATAATACCATCATCACTCTAGTCGTTTTCATTTACCGAATAAAAGCCCTAAAGTCCTGACTATTAATTTGAATATCTGAAATTAATTTAAAGGAAAATGGGATGGTTCCTAGGGTTAATACATGAAGAAGATGAAGTTTTGTTTTAATTTGTTTTAAGTTTGTGACCAACAAAAATGGGAAAGAAAGGGAGACAGTGGTGGAGGGTGGTGATTATGGTGGGATGTGATGTTAGATGATGATGATGATGATGGTAAGATTATTGTAAGTTCTTTATTAAAAAAAGGTTCATGGTGGAGGTTATAAGGGCCAGTGGGGTTGGGTAGTGGTGTGGGTCCCGCTTTTTTATTATAATTTCATTAGAAAATGCCACATCATCAGCTGAAACAATGCCACATCAGCAAGAAAACAAACGGAGTTAGAGTTCGTTAAGTTCGAGAGTGATAGAAACAAACAGGGTAAAAGTTGGGAGTGTTGGATAACAAATCGAAAGTTGGGAGTGATATCTACCAACAAGTTAAAGTTGGGAGTATTAAAAACCAATACTCCATTTTAAATAAACAGGCATAAACGAACACGGGCATGTTCATTTTCAAAACAAATGAGCATGAACACCAAATATTTGTTTGATTAAGTGTTTGTGTTTGTGTGTGTGTCCATGTTCATTTGAAGTTAGATGAACAAACATGTAAAAACTCTTGTTTGTGTTCGTTCGGTTCATTTACAAACTTAGTTTGGTGATGCAAAAGTGCGATATTTATAATGAAGCGTTTTGAAGAATTACAAATATTGAAATTTAAAGCTTTTATATTTTATATTAAACTTATCCGTAAGCTAGTCCGTGTGGATACATCTCTGGCTATTTGACAAGACCAGAGAGGACATTGTCGAATAGTGAATTGCTTTAAATGTATTTTTATTAAATTCACAGTTTTTTTCTTTTGTGAAGTTTTGAATTTGTAATGGTCACGAATTATGAGATGGTATTAAACGCCTTCCGTAATGTTTGTTGTGTGTAAACCAGTTTATAACATGTCCAGGTTTCGAGGTGTTAAAACGGCTTGTGCTGACTTGAACCCATTTTGATAGAAAACCCAAGTTAATACATTACTCAATTAACAATAAAATTTCATTAAAGTCCGTCATTATATATGTTGTGGTTTTGGTTGTTTTAACTGATTTTCCCAATATTCTAATTTTAAGTTTATAAGGGATTTTTAATGTACAATAACGATTTTCCAATAATTTTTCTTCCATTTAAGGTTTCTGGTAGGCAAGTTAACCACTTGAAAATGTCTAGAATATTGTAAATTAAATAGAGTTTCTACACATTCCCTCCAAAAAAATCTAGATTTGTAGCCAAGTTGTGATGAGTTGACCTTATAATTAAACAAGCATAACGAACCTGTCCGGCTTTTATAAGTGATATTAAAGCCCATGATGTCTGAACTAAATTCGATCGATTTCCATCCAAATTTGTATATTCCTATATCAAACAAGAGATACAAGACATTAGACCAACTATTTGTTAAATAAACCCGGCCTACAAGTTTCTATCATCCCATTCTTACCTTATTTGCACTCGAAAGATAACTCTCTCCCCATCCACCATCAGGAAGTTGTTTGGATAGCAGAAATTCACACGCTTTTCGAAGGGTGAGACTGTTATTAAGGGTCTCACCGCAAGCTACTAGTGCATCGACAGCGAACCATGTACCATAGGTGTAACATATTCCCCAGCAACCATACCTACACAGATTTCAAGCTTACATGTCAATATTTTAAACTTCATGTGCAAATTAGCTAGTTTCCAATCTTAACTGAGCTAAAAATTAAGGGTTGATAAACTAATATAACAATAAGAACGACCTCACCATGCATACGCAATATATAGTACGAGTATACGGCTATATGGCCTAATTACTTCTTGTACTTCCAATGAGTGAGGGATAGTCAAATAATTTGATACGGAGTTGAACAAAGGGTTAGACGACCCCTACTTGGACAATCTAGACAATGATAAACTAGACAGAAAGCGCCCCAACATATAGAAAAACATAACTTGGGCTACCAGTGGGCAGTGGAGTTACAAATCAATCATTAAGTAGTGGACGGAAAGGTCTTGTGGAGCCGGATAACAAACGACAATAGGCAGTTCGGCAACAATCAGACTTAAATTCCATCATCTACAGCTCCGATTTGTCATTAAAGATTTGCCTCCGGTTTTAAGTCATGTCTAATTTTATCCTTATTTAATTTGAGACATGAATATCACTAATTGAGTTAACTTACATGGTTATTTATGTATTTAATCTCATAAATTAAGTATGTTTTCAATTTCGATGATTTAGCATTATTTGTCAAATTTAAAAGATAAAGTACGTTTTTTCCTTGGAATTTGTTTTTGTTTATCTTTTGTGCTTCCACTCTGCATCATACTCGAATTGAAAGAAGACACGCTTACCATGAACCATCAGGGTTTCGTGTGTCATGAATGTACTTCAGAGCCCTTGAAATGCAATTTTCGATCTCCTTCGTTCTATGCCCGGGGTGCAACTTCTTGAAGAGTGCCAAACCTTGGATGGCAGATGATGTGCATTCCACATACCTGCAACAACAATAGATTTAGTAAATTCTTTATTTTAGAGAAACAAAAACCATTTAAACATGATGAGCATTAACACAAAATAATTTAGGTGCGAATCATACTCTCTTTCTATCAACACGTCTTCAAAAAACTCTGTTGGATTGAACTTCTGTAATTTATAATTAACATACAATGTAGTTACGATTTATTTTTGGCATGCTAGTTTTGTTTTGTGTTTTCACTAAATATAGAGTTTCAAATAAGAAAAAATTAAGTACCTCCAGCCAAGAATATGCTCTCTTTGGTTCCCAAGCTGGAAATCCACCATTTTCACTCTACATTTAATTTACAGAACATTACATCAGAGTAATATCCCAAACGTTGAATTAATATTGAACAATGCCAATATAACAGAACAATGTTGATGACATACCTGCAATGAAAGAATAACATTGACAGCATCGTAGAGACACTCAGTTTCAAGTTTCTCACCAACAAGTTCTTGGCTCATTTCTGAATATAAAAGTGCAACCTATAAAACAAACATCAATTTTAAAGAAGATAGATTATGGTATCATTATCAAAAAGCATTAGTACTTATTACAACTAAACAAGAACCTTCAAGCCTTCCGCTGTACAATCTGAAACTTGCCAACCGTGGTCTTGAATGGGAAAGGTCCAAGCACCTTTGGAAGTGTGTCTGTACATTTTACTGAAATCTCCAGGGGGGTTATCGCGAACCTGAAAACATTTAATACGTATACACAGTTTAATTTGTATAACCCTTTATATTTTTTTAAGAAGCTTTATTCTTGTTGTCATACCTGTGAGGATTTCACAAAGTCATGTGCTTTTTTAAGAGTTGGTCCGTATTCTTCTGTTAGATTACTTGACATAATCGCCTGAATAGCAAAGGCCGCATCCCACATTTGACAGCCAAAACTCTGAAAAATCAACTGCTTAACAAAAAATTTAAAAATAGCACATGAATGAATGACCAAATTTGGTAATAAGTGACTAAAACCTGCATTTTCATTCCATCTTCGGCAACCCAAAAATAGTCTGGTATTCTTGCAAGATGATGCTTATATGCATCCCCATTCGGATCTTCCACCCAAGTCGCAATCAAGCATACAACCTAGTAAAATTAATTTTTGCTTGTTAAAGTTGTGACAACTGAAATAGGTTATGTTTTTCTCATGGAAACAAATTAAAACCTTTTCCACACATCCAATGCAAAGATATCTACTACTCTGATCTTCATAGTGAACATGCTCCATTGCGACTTTTAAGGCCTTTTCTCGTAATTTCGAAAAGGGCCAACGTGCTAAGATCGGTTCAGCAACATTATGAAGAACGCCCCATACCATATCCTGAACAAGAGGATGCGGATAGTAGAGATCTTCCTGAAATACATCATCCACATGATATATATTTGGCATATTTTGTTAGATTGAAATGAGAAATCTGAGCCTTTTCAGGATAAATTAAACCTTCGCACAACTATTTCGTGCTTTATTCCAAATAATGTCTTCATACGGCTCTCTATAAATCTCTTGCCTTAGCGCTTTAACCAAACTAGTTATTCTTCCCACAAATCTTTTGCCATATAAGTATGACATTGGCATGTAAACCAAGCGACAATAACATAACATTTTGCCTGTGTGTTTTACATCAATGACATTATTAGTTGAATTTTATTGAGATTAAATATAGTACAAAGAGAAATATTAAAACTTAGCCTAGACTAATATAGGACAGGGAGAAGATATTGACATAGTATGACATTGATGTTTCTTTTCTCACTCAAAGCATAACAAGACAATGCATATACATGGTAATTAACCACATGCACTTTGGCAATACCCATTACTTAACAATTAACAATCACCACATGATAATAATAAACTACAGAAATACTAATTATTAATTAATATTATGATAAACTACATAAATACTAATTATTATTTAATATTATGACGCTTAATATTCTAACATGCCGTCTAGCTAAACGTGATTTAGATTCGATGTTTAGCTTGAAAAAAAAAAGAGTGCAACAAAAAACAACCATGATAAGTTGACTCAAAGTTGGGAATAAAATGTGAATGATCTTGTCATTGAGCTTTCACCTTTTTTCCTGTCCATTATTCTTCATACGTCTTCTTTTACATTGCAGACTAGTGTTGTATTTTATGGTTCCGGTCATTAAAGTTTCGGGTCAGTACTTATTCAAACAAACTGAAATGATTCAGTCACCTTTAGCGTTTGAATCCATATGTCCCCATATTGATATTAAAATTTACAGAAATTAGAAACTAGCTTACAATAATCTAGGCTCTGGAGGTCTTGTGACATAATATGTAATTAATGTTAATGTATGATAGCAATATGTCAATATTCAATTACCCATTACATTAAAATTAGCTATCAATATATGGTAATAATAAACCACAGAAATGCTACTTTAACTAATGTTATGATGCTTAATATTCTTAACAATTAAGTAATACCAACGAGAAAAATTATCCAAGAAAGAGGTCGCAAGATATAAAAGAAACTAACCTGGATGAATCGGGAAAAATTTAGGGAGGAGCCAAAATTCAGGTGGCATAGGGTTACAACCTGACCACTCGTATACTCCAAGTACCTACAAAGGCACAAATGATATTGGATATATATCTTCTAAAACGTTGCAGTTGACATACATATATAAACTATGTTAATGTAACAAAAGCGAAAACAATGTGCAATCATCATAAGCCAAAGAAACGGACAGTAAGCCAAATCTTCCCCCACGAAGGAGTCCCAATTGCACCACCATGGTCAAGGATCCATTTACGACCTTTAACCACCGCCATGTTCTCTGCACTACTATCGGCTTCTTCTCCAAGCAATCTCAAGGTGATGTAACTAAGTACGGATCCAAACATTGTGCTGTGACCCTCAATATGTAATCCCCAACCTCCATCTTCATTCTGTTACAAAAAGTCGAAATCAAAACAAAACCGAATGGAATATAAAATCATAACATATACTTCAAAAGTATACAAAAATCTTTATAGTACCTGATGGTTATATATGTAGCGTTTAATTTCCAGTTGATGTGCAGGTGTTAGAATTGCAGTCATGTCTCCTGTCACATATAGTGCTATCACCTGTGTATATATACACATATTACTAAATCAGGCAAATATTATATACTTGGGTAACATAGATGCATATTATTATTAGCGTGTACGATTAATGATCCTAACGTTGTTACCAGTGGAGGAAGGAAGAACAAAGGGCCAGCAGATTCAGCAGGCCAATGGCCATCATGGGCCTGGATAGTGGAGTAGAAGCTAATGGCTTTTCTGAGTGTAATTGTGACTGCTTCATTTGTTACCTCGTCTGTTTCTTCCAATTTTATTGCTTCTGGTATTTCTTTAACTGGATTCTCCTTTTTTAACTGAGTTCACAAACAGATAGAAAGTATTGAAATAAGATAAAAAAAATGACATTTTTTTTGGAGGAAAGTATAGTGGGCGAAATAATAGCCAATGTTTGGAAATTCGGACTGGACTAGCTGGTAAATGCAGTTGAACCGGGATCGGTGTCATCAGCAATGTGAGTTTAATTTGATAACCAAACCATGCATGAAGACTAGTAATAAACCATGCAACAACTTTTGTGGTGACTTGTATGGATTTAACTTTACCAGCTTTGAGTTACAATTTGTAACAATTCAATTATTAAAGGTAAATTGGTTTTAAATAATCTTAACTACATCTTATTAGAAAGACTTTCTCCTGTAATGAATAGAATAGGCCCGAGAGCTATGAAAACAAATAACAATCTTAGTTTAACACTTTGCAAGTGAGAGTTCTAACTAAAGGTTTATTTGTTTCCCACAATCCATGACTAACGGATGGTTAACTCCGTCAGTCCGATGGGCACGCTTTGTTGTCAAAAATTTGATCATGTGACAGCTTACTAGAAACCAGCACCACCCATCCAACTTTTTTTCCAGCCGCACCACGCCGGAAACCTGCAACTCATACAATCTATTGCGAAGACAAATTCAGCTGTGTTTTGTTTAGTTTTGACCTAATAATCAACACACTCATTTTTTCAGTAGTGTTTTGTTTATATTCAAAGAGTTAAATGAATAATTCTTCTTTCAATTTTGATTCAATGAATTTGTGAATTGGTAGAACATAGAGTTGTTGATATTAGGTTATGGGATTTGATTTGTTAATTGAGGCCAACCTGTTTATTGATCTTGATTTTATCAATTTTATCGATCTGGATTTCAACGATTCTTAGCAGATTTTCCGATTGAATTCACAAATCGATGGATTATACTATTCTTGAAATTAGGCTTAGGGTTTGATTTGTAAATTTAGGTGTTTTTGTTTATTGATCTTAATTTCATGATTAATGTGTAGTTCAGTAGTTGTCTAATTTTGTGGTCAAATACTTTCAATTTGTTCTTAACAACAGTATTGATTTGAAATTGAACATACACAAATCTGTAAAGGCCTAACTGGCAAGACCATAAATCTTACGTTCTGTTCTTGAGTTTTTTTAAAGGAGGGAAAAGAAAGAAAAAACTAACTATAGTTAAAAAATGGGTGTTCTTGAGTTTTTTTAGGATGGAAAGGAAAGGAGTAGGAGTTGGGAGGGATTATATTAATGTATTTTCCCAATAAGTTATCCTCTAAAAAATGGGATGATTACTAATTATAACTACTTTTAACATAGTTATCCGTTCTTTCCTCTAATTTCCTTCCAACTCAATAACACACCTAATTAAAAAAAATTCCATTCCCTTCCCTTTCTTATCCTTCCATCTCATTTCATTTTCTTTCCTTAGTTAAAAAACTCAAGAACAAGGCGTTAAGGTCCAAAGCTCTGGCACTATCAATAATGTCAGAGCCAAGATCCAAGACAAGGAAGGAATTCCATCGGAATAGGGGAGGTTGATCTTTGCCGGTATAAACAACTTGAAGATGTCTAGACTTTGGCCGACTACAACATCTAATAAGAATCCACTCTTCACGTGGTCGTCCGTCTCCATAGTACTGGTATGCAGATTTTCCGACAAGGTGCGGCCTGAGAAGAATGTGGATGGGTGGTGGTGGTGGTGAGACAAATGCCATGTAATCAAGTTTTTTATAACAAAGTGTGTCACGTAAACATCAGAGACTAACGAAGCTAACCATATATTAGTAGAGGATCGTTGAAAACAAATACGTATTTAGTTTGGACCACCGCTAGCCAAATGTTAAATTGAAACTGTTATAATATGGCATAGTATGGATTATTTAAAACCAATTTACCATTATTATATATAAGGGTAAGGTTAAAATACAAACTAAAATAAAAATGTGAAGTTGAGAAGGAATCTAATCTATTGATCTTAAATTTGGATGATGTAGATTAATTTAAGAATAAAAATTTATGATAATGACATAAATGTAATAACCCAATTATGATGAGTTTTTCTCTCAATATGCAAGAAATATGTCAATTTCTCCATCATTTTAGAACGTCTATAATTTTTCATGCGACATTTTTTTAGAAACTTTTTTTTACCATAAAAACAAGTGTTTTTTTTATCTTTCAATGATTATCATATTGTTATATAAAAATAAAAAAAGTTAGTATGTTTTTTGTATTGTGTTATTTGGTTGTCCATTGTGTTTTTTAATTGCGTTTTTCTATGCATTTTGTTATAGATTTTGGTTATTGTGTTTTTCAATTGGTACTCATATTAAAGAAAAAAATTAAAACAAAGATTACGTCATTGTGTCTTTATGCTCAACATTTGTCTTTCTACTTATTATTGTGTTTTATTTATTGTGCTTAACATTCACTTAAGTTGAGAAAATTAGTATTATGTTCATTGTGTATTACGTTCATGTCATTGTGTAATAGTAGATTCCATTGTGATTTACGTTTCAGGTCATTGTGTTATATGTATTTACCATTATATCTTACGTTTCAGGTCATTGTGTTATATGTATTCATTATTGTGTTTTATGTTTCAGTTTATTGTGTAATATGTATTCATCATTGTGTTTTATGTATTAGATAATTTGTTGGTATTTTTCATTATATCTACATATTATTACACAACAGTGTTATTAATATTTATTTAAAAAAACATAATGATCAGTTGAAAGACACAATGGCGAAAAAACACATTGAAAAACAGAAAGACACAATGATGAAAAAGACATAATGGTAAGCAAAAATACACAACAACGTAATTTTTTTATTTTTATATAACATAATCATACTCATATTAAAGATAAAAAACGCTTGTTATTATTGTGAATTTTATTTTTTGTGACGTGGATAAATAAATTTTTAGACATCCGAAAGTGACTCATAAAAGTCTTCGGGTTCTTCTATCTCGGCGAGTCGTTGAAGTAATTCGCCATCAACTGGTCGTTGGCGAAAATACGGTATCGTTCAATATATGTTCTTTTTGAAAGGGGGGGGGGGGGAGCTAATAGAATTCATATAACTTTTCGCAAGCACAATCGCACTCGTAACCGCCTCTTTATCCGCGTCGTCTTCGGCTTGTCGGTCGGGCCGAAAAGTTGGTTATATATAAAAGTGGGAGAATCCATAGATTAGGTTTTATAGAGAATTTGGTGTGAGAAAATATAAAGTTTAATAAATAAAGGTTTATATATTTGGTGAGTTTTGATTGGGGATGAAGATGATTATATATAAAAAAACTGTTTTAAAACAAACGGTAATATGACCGTTTTTCAACGGTCAGTTGTTGAAAATGTTTAAAAGTTTTTGCAACGTAAGAGTTCTGTAAAAAACGCCAGTGACGGATCCAGAAAATATTTTCACAGGGGTCGAAACTATTCAAGTGTCTGATATGTATGCTAAATATTAAAATATTTTTGTCTCTATTTGGGTTGGTTCGGGTTAGGGTCGGGTCAGGTCACATAATAAATAGATAGGACCAAGTTAATTTCTATTACACAACACAAATACGTCAATTGTTTGAATTTAATAATAAAGATACAATATAGTTTTAGTTATCTATGAGTTTTGTTTTTTAACATGTCTACAAAAATGTGTGTATATATATATATATATAGAGGATTAATATTATTACAGAACTCTTAAATTATTTAAGAATTTGAAGGAACCCTTGAAAATTAATGTTTCTTACAAATTTTTTTGTAAGTTGGTGTTATTGGAGTGTAGTTTTATCATTTTTTATATTTATAATTACGATTACAATTAAGAAAATTAGTTTTTACACATATCTAAACTTTTTTCTGCATATATGTAAATTTGTTATTACATAAATTTTACACATATATAAACTTGTGATTTATATATATAATAATAAATTTATATATAAAATATGGTAAAACTAGTCTTAAACAATGTTAATATATGAACAAAATTAAAAAAATGTTTCTTTCTTATGAGTTCCTAGAAATTCTTAACTTTTTTGAAGTTCTCAAATGATACTAACCCTATATATATATATATGATTGATTTTTTAGAACCACTTTAAGTTTTAAGAACTCGAAAGAACTCAACGTAACAAGTTTTTTTTTTGAACTTTTTTTATACATATATAATACGTAAGTGTAAGTAACGTAAAAAAAATTATAATATTTTTTTACACACCGAATTAACTTATTACATATGTGTATTTAACATTTAAACTTGTGTAATTATCAAAAAATTTTATTCTCTCTCATGATTAATTTTTTAATCAAATTTATTCTCAGCCACATATTCAATATTCATTTAATTGATTGTGTGATCCATATTGAGTTCTTGAAGTTCTTACAACTCATCAAGTTCTCAAAATTCTTCATATATATATAATATATATATAATATGGTTGTTGGTGGTTGTTAGCCGCTCTTCACCACCTCCTTCTGCTATCTTCAACTTCCACATGTTCCTGCTTCAAAATTCATCAGCAGTTTTGTTACCAATAGAAGAGAAACAACGATTTGTTTAACCTATTACACATATAATTTTTTTCTTTTGAATAGCTAGCGCGGACTCGGTAATTGCACTTCTAAATTTAGTCTCTTGTTCACCACTAGACTCAAACTTTCAATCACATAAGAAATAATTAATGACACATTTTTACACATCTTGATATCCATGGTCGACGTGCAGTTGATTGTTAACCTATTGCATGCACATACCCTAATAATACTTGCCCAACCATAAATACATACATAGAGGGAGAATAAGTGGTACTGGTAGGTATCTTTTGTGAAAATACCTTGTACTTAGTGGGCTCTGATATGGATGATGGAGAGCAAGACACAATGCACCGTTTATATAGAAAGCACATATAAGCAATGGGTTATATAGGAAAGGATTATATCATTGAAGTTTTATCAATTTATATAGGGTTAACTTAAAATACAACGGCCAACAAAAATGAGAAGGGTGAGAAGGAATTTTGTTCATTAATCTTAGATTTGAATGGCTGAGATTAATTTAATAAATAAAAATTGATGGAAATGACATGAATGTAATAACACACATTTGTTGACTTTTTCTCTCCACATGCAAGACACATGTTAATTCTCCTATTATTTTAAAATGTCCATAACTTTTTCATAAGACATTATTTTTTTTTAAAAAAATTCACCATAATAATAAGAGTTTTTTTATCTTTAATATGAGTATCATATTGTTACATAAAAATAAAAAAAAAATTAATGGGTTTTTTAATTGTGTTTTTTTATTGTTCATTGTGTCATTGTGTAATATGTTGTTTCCATTGTGTTTTACTTTTCAATTCATTATATTCACCATTGTGTCTTACATTTTAGGCCATTGTGTTAAACGTATTCACCATTGTGTCTTACGTTTCAGGTCATTGTGTTATACGTATTCATCATTGTTTTTTACGTTTTAGGTCATTGTGATATACGTATTCACCATTATGTTTTACGTTTCAAGTTAAAGACACAATGGTGTGCGAAAAGACACAATGACGAAAAAAGACATAATGATAAGCGAAAAGACACAATGGTGTGCGAAAAGACACAACGGTGTGCGAAAAGACACGACGGTGTGCGAAAAGACACAATAACGAAAAAAACACGATGATAAGCGAAAAGACACAATGGTGTGCGGAAAGACACAATGGTTTGCGAAAAGACACAATGGCGAAAAAAGACACAATGATAAGCGAAAAGACACAATGGTGTGTGAAAAGGCACAATGAAGAAATAAGACACAATGATAAGAGAAAAGACACAATGGTGTGCGAAAAAACACAATGACGAATAAAGACACAATGATAAGCGAAAAGACACAATGGTGTGCGAAAAGACACAATGACGTGATTTTCGTTTTAAATTTTATATAACAAAAATCATACTCATATTAAAGATAAAAAAACGTAAACGTTCTAAAATGTTGGGGGTATTAACATGTGCCTTGCATGTGGAGAGAGAAAATGTGTACAATTACCTCTATACCCTTTTTCTTTTGATCCCCACTTGACACATGTCAATTATTTATGGCTTCTCACACTTCTTATTTTTGTTACCCTTTATAGAATAACTTGACTCATATATATAAACGTTTAATTTTTGTTATTATAAATTCAAAAGGCGTACACGAGGACTTCGGCATTTAAAATACGGTTGGGATGATTATTGATTACTAATGTACAATCATTTACATGTGTTTTAAATACATATAAATCATTAGAGTGATCTGTCAAAATCTTTCATGAGGTTTAGTCAGTTTATTTATTATTTTTGGACTTTTAAGGTTTTCCAGTTGTTGTTGCCAATGTGGTTTCGACAGGGTTGCGAATCAATTTCAGTTTCCGATGGAGATCAATGGGATTACGAACACATAAGAGCATACATATGCCATCTCCTTCCCATCTCTGTATTTTGATTAAAACATGTCGGTTTTTTAATATATCTCTCGTTCTTTAAAAACATCTTAGAGCATCCACAATAAGCTCCATCTCCATAGGTCCGGATCTACGTGGCTGGCGGCAAACTTGAGAAAAGTCAAGTCCACCACTGTGGAGAGAGGTCTTTAAAAGGAAAGTTTGCTTTTGCAAACTTGAAACAATCTTTATGTGATTTTTGTTTTAAATTTTATATAACAAAAATCATACTCATATTAAAGATAAAAAAACGTTTGTTATTATGATGAACTTTTTTTTTAAAAAAAATATCATACGAAAAAGTTATAAACGTTCTAAAATGTTCGGGGTATTAACATATGCCTTGAATGTGGAGAGAGAAAATGTGTACAATTACCTCTATATCCTTTTTCTTTTGGTCCCCACTTGACACATGTCAATTATTTATGTTATCTCACACTTCTTATTTTTGTTACCTTTTGTAGAATAACTTGACTCATTTATATAAACTTTTAATTTTTGTTATTATAAATTCAAAAGGCGTACACGAGGACTTCGGCATTTAAAATATGGTTGGGATGATTATTGATTACTAATGTACAATCATTTACATGTGTTTTAAATACATATAAATCATTAGAGTGATCTGTCAAAATCTTTCATGAGATTTAGTCAGTTTATTTATTATTTTTGGACTCTTAAGGTTTCCCAGTTGTTGTTGCCAATGTGGTTTCGACAGGGTTGCAAATCAATTTCTGTTTCCGATGGAGATCAATGGGATTACGAACACATAAGAGCATACATATGCCATCTCCTTCCCATCTCTGTATTTTGATTAAAACATGTCGGTTTTTTAATATATCTCTCGTTCTTTAAAAACTTCTTAGAGAATCCACAACAAGCTCCATCTCCATAGGTCCGGATCTACGTGGCTGGCGGCAAACTTGAGAAAAGTCAAGTCCACCACTATGGAGAGAGGTCTTTAAGAGGAAATTTTGCTTTTGCAAACTTCAAAAAATCTTTATGTGACATATTCACTCTCTTTTTCTATCTCACATACATATATACACATTATATGTATATAACTTTAATAATTTTTTTAATAGGTTTATAGAGGTTTGTTGTTGTGGAAAAACAATAATATTATTAAGAAAAGTTTGGAATCTGATGTGACGATAATATGACGGTTTGTTATTATGGATGCTATTACATCTCACCCCGCAAGTCTATCCTTATTCAATTAAACAATACATTTTTATTTTTTTTTAATTATTTTTTTTCTTTCCCATCTGTTCACATTCACTCACAAACAATTTTAAAAAATAGATGTGGGGTGCACGATGTGTATGTTTTTCTCTAAAAATGTAAGGTTGAAGTACGGAGATAGGGGATGAGAAAGATGAGTTATTACTTGTTAAGGAATTTTGTTAAATTATGAAGATAAGGTTAGGAAACAATAAAGGTTATCATCAAAGTTTTTCATTTTATATAGAGTGAATTGCGGTTTTAGTCGAATAGTTTTATATTTGTGATTTTCGCTCTTTTGGTTTTATTTCACTTGCAATTAAACTCGACCTCACTAACCCTGTTAAGTCTGATCGTTAAACTCATTAGCGTTCCCTTCACATGAGGGGCGGACTTTCCCTTTTTTTCCCAAATTCACCACAACCTCTCACGTGAGGGTGCTTGCGAATTTAAACGAGATTTATTTGGAGAGGAAAAAGACAAAATTGCCCTTTACGTGAGGGGCACGCTGACGGGTTTAACGACCAGACTTAACGGGGTTAGTGGGACGAGTTTAATTGCAAGTGAAATGAAACCACATGGATGAAAATCGCAAATTAAAACTATTAGACTAAAATCGCAGATTTGAACAAATCATAGGGACGAAAACCACATTTTACTCTTTTATATAGTTATTATTAATTAAAAAGACACGGACTTTAGCTTTTAAAATATAGTTGGGATGATTATTAAATATGCCTCCATAGTTAACGCTATTACATATTATACTGTATATGGTTATTCAGTATACTCGCAATTCTCTATTTTTTAATATATTACGTCGGTATTAGATGATTCTACATGCATTATTAGTCATGTAAACTAACCAAACGTTCAATAAATTGTTTGTGAATCGTTTGGCAGGAAGTTCGTTTATTTAATAAATGTATGAAGATGAACAAAAAGATTGTGTTCGTTTAATTAAACGCACGAACATGAACATTTGTTTCGTTTATTCATTTATGTTCGTAGACGTTAATATATGTTCGTTTATACAATGTAGGTCCCGTGACCGGATCAAACAACAAACAAACTAAGTTCTAGTCGTCTTGGATCAACCTCTCAACTAGTTGGCGAAAACAACTAGCTAGGACCGAGATCTCGGATCTTGTGATGTTGGTAATGAGGGCCGAAGGTAGAGAGAGGGAAAGAGAGTTTGTGAGTTTGTAAGAAAGATAATTTGCAAAAGGTTACTTGGTGTATGTGATACACACACTATATATATGTGTGTGTATTCCCATACACCTCTTTCATATAACATGCCCAATGGGCTCCAAATACAATAGGCCTTGGGCACAATACATACAAAAGTAAACAAACTAACAACATAAACGAGACTACATACAAATACGAAAGACTAATATAGAAATGGGCCTTACAATCTCCCTCTAGTCTTTAATATTTGCTTTATTTTCTTCCATCATCACTCTCACTCGGACTCGTAGTTGAAGACAACATCTGGATCTTCAACAAATGGTTGCCTTTCAACAAGTAATTTGACAAACTTGTTGAAGTTTCTGATGATAGTGTTCGTGTTGTCACGACGGACGTCTTCAACAGTACAAAGTGGCGTCTCCAGTAGCTTCTTGAGGTCGCTGAGTCCAAATCCTGCAAGTTCATGCTCATCAAAGAACCGCAGCTCGTGAGTGCGTGTGCTGTGAATAATGACTTCACCGTGCTCGTTGTCAAATTCCCAGGCGATGAAGTCGTAGAGAAAGTCGTCCTCGAAGGGCATCCTATGGCAGGTCAGCTCGCTATGATCATCAGGTATCTTGTATCTTCGACCCTTGGATGGCTTGTTAGTAAATGGTTGATTTTTCTTGTCTTGTATGACCTACCCTCATAAACCATGATTCGATAGTGTCTTTGCTATAATCTCGATCTATAGTCTTGCGAAAGTAGTTCATGTCGAGATGAGACAAAGTGTGCATATATTTGTAAGTATGATATGGCAGATCTCCATTTGCACGTCGGATAGCCCAACTTTTGCTATCATTGTGGTGTTTGGCGTACAAAATAAGATCCAAATCATGGTAAGGCTTCGACCTCCATCGCAAGCTTCCCATTCTTCTCACCCTGTAGTACTTGGTGCCCTTTCTCTACTTTCTTCGAGCAGAAGTAGCAATAGGAGTGACAACAGGTTCATCAGCAGCCGACTCAACATTCTCCCTAACTGGTGGTGTGTTGGGGTTGGGGGAATAATTGATGCCATTATCACTATCTTCTTTATTTTCATCCACGGCTTTCTCAACTGTCGGGACGGTACCTGCAAAAGAGCAAACGTTTAGTAAAGAGGCGAGCTCAGCCTTCACCACAACATTCGATTCCCTCGTCTTCTAAGCCTCCTTTGGCGGGTCATCATCAGTTGCCTTATTTCTGGTAGCATCACCGCTACCATTTCCACTATCACTACCACTGCCGTCACCGTTTCCACCACCACGAGTATCATCAAAGCTATCGTACTCGTGGTTAACATCCTCATCACCATTGTCCTCATCATCATCCTCGTCTACACCATTAGAATCGTCATCATCATCCTCATAATCACCGTCATCACCATCATTATCATCACCGTCATCACCATCATCACCATCACCTTGTGCTAATCGTTGTGCTTTAGGATGAACAATCATAGCAGTGGTGAACACAACACTTACTTGCATACTCGTGGTGGGTGCAACAAGTGGTGAACTTGTAGTACTGACCTGCTCAGATTAAACAACACTAGTAGCTACAGGCTTAGTGCCGGCAACGGTTCCTACAACAACTTCAGGCTCATCAGCAGCATTTGAATCGGAACCTCCTTCTCCTCCATCCTTATTAGGTTCTCCCGTGTAGAGGAAGCCATGTACACTTCCAAGAACTCTGACCCTCTCGGCATCAGTGGCTAAACGAGCAAGCATATTTTGTCGTCGGTTGACTTGCTCAGCCCTTGGCTCGACTACACAAAGAAACCTTCGAAAGGTCCCCATCAAGTGAACACATAGGTTCTCAACATCCTCATCGGTTAATCGCATAACCTCCATCACAGTTTGGTATCAGTTAACCAACGACTCATTTATGCGCCCTTGTTCAACGCGTTGGTTTTCCAACTCTTCCTTAAGCTGCTCAACAAGATTCTGTAGCCTCACACTTTCTCCCATAACCCTGCTCAAGTCTTGACTCTCACAACCTTCCAACCCACTCACCCTTGAGCTCAACCGCTCAAAATCAATCCACACTTTATCAAGTGTAGACTCAATCTCCCTTATGAAATTATCAGTAAAGTTAGAAGAGGAAGGAAGATCAGTCTCCAAATGTCTAACTCGAGACTCAAGCCTTTCCATGTCAACGTGTTGATCAACGTTTTGGAGAGAGTTTTTGTTGATTAACTGCTGCTGATTGTCAATTCTTTTCTGCAACATGTTGATCCAGTTTTGCTGACTTTTGATTTTGTCTTGATCCAGGTCACGTCTTTCTTGAAGAATGGCCAATTGATCGGCCAAGGCATCACATTGACGAGTGACCTCCTGGTTGATGGCTTGTTGATCCTTCAAGAATTTGATCAATGAGTTCCCGCTTTGCATGGTTCTCATTAGCCTTTTCCAGTGCCACAAGCCTATCGTGGAAAGGATCTTTGAACACGGGAGACTTCTTCGATTTCCCACTTGAGATGGGAGTGGCGGTAATCATAGGGCTCCTAAGTGTTGAGGGAGGTGTTTTTGAAATGTTTTAGTGTGGTGTGGTTGGGATGGGTAAGGTTAAGGTTAAGGTTAAGGTTGGGAAGGATGTGGTTATGGTTAGGGGTAGGCTAGTTGGTGTGGTGGTTGTTTCTATGGTGGTTGAGGTGGGTTGGGTTTGGCTGGATGTGGTGAATGTAGATGACCAAAATGAGGTATCCCTAATAGGTGAGGCAAATTGGTATGTGGGTGAGGTGACGGGTATGGTGGTCCTAGGTTGGATGGTTATAGGTATGTCCTCAAACATTGAGAACATTGGTTCGTTTAAGCGGGCTGGGGAGGTTTCGAGTGAAGTGAACGGTTCATCTACAATGGATGGTTTCTGGGTTTTGGCCTTTTTCCTAAGGATTATTCTAGGTCTAGGTTTGGTTGGGGCTTTGGGCGAGGTCATTTTGGTTTTGGGTTTTGGTTTGGGTGAGATTGGGGTTTGGGTTTGGGTTTTGGTGACTTTGATTTGTTTGTCTTGGAGGGCTTTTAGGTGGCTAAAGTCCTGGGTGATCCTATGCGTGGGTCGGGAATGGTGGTTTATGGTGATGTGGTTTGGGTTGCTAAGGAGTGGGTTATCATCTCAGAAATCGAAGGAAAGGTTACCTTGATTTGAGGTAACTTAGAAGGAGAAGACTACTTGGAGTCCTTTGCCTTCTTCAACCTTTTAGGAGGACGCTCAGGCTCCTCTTCCTCTTCTTCCTCAGCAGCAACAACAACAGATCCTTTGGAGGACTCACCAACTTTCCTCTTCTTCTTATCATGCTTTCTCTATGATCTATGCTCGCTGTTAGGGCATGAATTTTATGTTGAGGATCCATTATCCTTGAATATCTTGTGGATAGATTATCCTTAAGATATGTTTAAGGTTATGAAGGATCAACGATCCTCGGTATTATTTGTTTACTAATGATTGCATTTTGAATGGTGATGTGTTAGCCAGGTATAGAAACTTTGTGATCTAGTCTACCATATATTTTGTTACAAGTCACCTACATACATGCTCGGGACTGAAGACTAAACTAACGGGAGAAGTGGAAGAATAAGAGGACTTATTGCTGAGTCACCAATTGATGAGTACTAAGGACATGATATATTATTCTTGAAGACGTGCTTAAATCAAGAATTCTATGGCTAAGTCTGGATCCAGGATCCTTACTCAATTTGCTATTAATGGATGATTTTCGTATGAAGAGATGTTTAAATAACAGCAACGGCTCCTAGACTTCGTCTACCACTTATTTCGTCATTAAGCTTCAATAAGCACGTGGTCAAAGGAAACGATGGAGAAGAGTGGAAGACTAGCGAGTTTATAGGACCTATTTGTTAGTTAGTTATTATTTTCTTTTCTTTATATACTAAGTTGTGATCAACGTTAGACACACATTCGCACTTACTCTAGCTGCTAAGTTATTTGTAATCACACACACATAGCATTCATTGTATTCGTTGATCAACAACTCCACCTTTGTAACCTATTTTTGATATTAATAAACCGATGATCGACAAGTTGTCATCACCCGGGGTTTTTTTCTTTTGATCTGAACAAGGTCAAAAGGTTTTTCCTCGCAACAAATCATTGTGTTCATTCCATTTTGGTTCATATAATTGTCGTTGTTACCATAACACTAGTCCTTACATTGACAGATTTGGATACATTATCCTTAGCTGATTTTTATCCAAAAAAATTTGGCGCCCACCGTGGGGCAATTGGTGCCATAATCCAGAAAATACCCTATCATTTTCTACCTTTTCATACCCATATCACTATCAATGGCCTCTCAATCAACCTCTGCTTCATCAACCATGCCGTCTAGGGTTCCTCTCTCATCAAGGACTTTTCCGCCGATGCCTCCGCCAATCACGGGAGCACCACGGCCTGCAGTTGCTGGAAGCAAAACACAGCTGCCAGTCTTCCAGAGCTCAAGAGCCACTGCTGCCATGCCGGTGGTTAGTACTAACAATGATGTTTCATCTATGTTTTCGCAGGTTAAAGCATACATGGAGCAGCAGAACAAGATCAACAAGTGGATCCTTCGTGAGATAGAAGATCTCAAGAAGAATAAGAGGCCAGTGGAGGATCACACTCCCCTGATACCCAGGATGCTGGTTTCACCAGTCCAGGATCCATGGCTCAGTTTACTCAAGGGTCATCTATCCTTCAACAGGGGTCTATGGGTCCACAGACTCAAGGACCCTCACTGTTTCAGCCAGGATCATCTATCCTTCAACAAGGGTCCACGGGTCAGCAAACTCAAGGATCCTTATACTTCCAGCAAGGATCATCTATCATTCAACCGGTGTCCATGGGTTAACTAGCTCAAGGATCCTCAACTTTCCCACAAGGATCATCCATCCTTCAACCGGGATCCTATGGGTTATATCACCAAGGATCCTATAATTCCCAACCTCAAGGATCCTTCTTTCAGAATCAAGGATACTCAGGAATACAACATCAACGATCATCCGAAGTCCATGAAGGAGATATAATCCCCATGCAGACCATAGCTTCTGGAGGACCAACTCCTATCGCAGATTCTTCTTATCCCAACTACTCATACGGGATGCCGACCTTCACCCAACAAAGAGGTAACTTGTATGATCCTATATCCTTAGATACTAACCGTGGTTCTATGCAGGATACAGGTATCAACCAGGTTATGGCCAAGGAGCTACAGAAGCTCAAGGATATGATATCCAATGTTCTCGGGGTGATACGTCCAATTCCTGAGATACCAAAGGAAGCCACAAGTTATCCAGATTTTCTCCACTTATCTGTGAAGCTGAAATCCCGAAGCGATTTCAAACCCCCAACATGAAGACTTACGACAGAACCACTGATCCTGAAGAGCATGTGGCATAATACAGAGAAAGAATGGAGATCAATCCCATTCCTGAGAGACTCAAGGAAGCTTGTTTGTGCAAAGGCTTCGGATCCACACTGACATGATCAACATTAAAATGGCTGCTAAGTCTTCCTCCCTTCTTAATCACTTCTTTTTCACATTTAGTTAACTTGTTCAACAGTCAATTTTCTTGAAGCAGGAAATTTGAGAAGTTAACTAGTGATTTATACCGAGTTATCCAACCAAGTGATGAATTCCTTAGGGATTTTGTCATGAGGTTCGGCAGGGAAGCTCTAGAAATCCCTAATTTTGACATGGCTACTGCTGTTGAAGCCTTCAAGATGGGACTTCATAGGGGCTCCTCCTTTTATGATGATATTGTGATGACTCCTTGCAGGTCTCTAGATGAAGTAAGGAACAGAGCACTAAGGTTTATACGGCTGGAAGATGACAAAAGGATCCAATAAAGATTGGGGGCTCAGACAAAACAAGAATCCCCTGACAAGAATAAAAGATCCTCATATAGGAATAACAACTCAAAGCCGTACAACAAGTTCAACAATCAAAACGTGCGAGCAGTTGAAGAAGGGGATGATGATAAAGACTATCCCTACATCTCTGAGTATTGTTTCTCCATAGAAACCCATGTATTGATATGTGCCATAAAGGATCTAGGGGAGAAAGCAAGGTGGCCCTGAAAGAACGAGAAAACAACCACCTTCAAAGACAAGTCTAAGTGGTGTGCCTTCCACGAAGATTTTGGCCACATGACAGACGAATGCATTGGCTTAAGGAGAGAAATTGGATATCTCCTGAGTAAGGGCCACTTCAAAGAGCTCTTGGGAAGGAAGAAATCCAAGATCCAGGATCCTGAATAGGGCTGTGCAAATGAAGATAACCGGATCGAACCGGGCTGAACCTGACCCGACTCGATAACCGACAACCTATACAAATAAGAACCGATTACTGGACCTTAACATGCAATTCGGGTACCCGGTCTTTCGGGTTCGGTTGTTCGGGTAACCCGTCAAAGACCAAGACCGATGATATCCCCTAGGACTACGGTGCTGGTGTTGACAACTGTTAGAAATAGAGAGGAATCTTTGAGATTCAAAACCAAACTTCAAATAAACATCCATAAGTCACCTCTAAACTATTTCTGGTGTGTGAGACACTTGAGAAGCATATGGTTGAAGCCTTGAAACTAAAAGCATCTTGAAAGCTAGTGGTGGTAATTTCATCTTTTGAGTTATTGAAGGTTTTAAGAAGGATATAAAAACAGAGTATTGTTAATCTTGATATGGTTGAGGAGAGATGAGAGAGGAGAACAAAATATTAATTCAATACTAAATGTCAGAAACTTTTCATACGTCTTGTTTTGTGTAAAGTTGGGTTTTCCATCTAGATAAATTAAGCCCATATTTTCAAATAAGAAGTTTTTGTTTTATCAAATTTATATAGAAAAATAAGAAAACATTGGGAAATGAAAGCCAGCTGGTTTCCACTATGTTATAAATCAGTGTCTAAAAATAAAAAAAGGGGGGAATTAACTTCTCACATTATAATATCATTGTTTGTAGTTCCATCTCCCCCATCTTCTTCTTCTTCTTCTTCTTCTTCTTCTTCTTCTTCTTCTTCTTCTTCGTAATTTCTCAAATCCTTTTGCTTCACATCTGCAAACCCATCGATACATCAATACTCGTAGGTCCTCTCACCTAAGTCTTCCAAAACCAACAAGCATACTCTGATACACGAACTCATTTCGAATATTGAGATTATTAGAAGTCGGGTCGGTTCGTATTCTCTTGGTTTTACTGAATCCAAACCCGAGGACCGACCCGAACCCACATTTTTGCATATATATGAGAACCGAAGACCAACCCAAATTAACATATCGGTCTCGGTTTCGGTTAATTTTCGGTCTGGTTTTCGGGTAATTTCGGGTCGGACCGATTCTTGCACACCCCTAATCCTGAAGATCTTCCAAAAAAAGCAACACCACCACCACTAGATGCTCACGTGATCAACTTCATCTCTAGAGACTACGACATATTTCAAACTTCTTATTCTGCAGAAGAACAACCCGCAGAAGAGTTCAAGTTGGACGATGAAAGAAGACCACTCATCCCCACTACTCGAATAACTGATGAGAGAATATTCTTCGATTCGAGTATCCAGTATCCTCACCAGGATGAACTGGATGTGTGAATGGTTAATTTCATCTCTGGAGGATCCGACATATGTGGAACTTCCTTCTCCGCAGCAAAAAGGTTCGCCAAAGAGATCAAGTTGGATAACGGAGACCGACCAATAGTATCCACCACTTTGACGACAGACAGAAGGATCTTCTTTGATGAGGAAGACAAACTAAACATCCAGGATCCTCACCACTTTGGTTATTACTTTATTTATCGCTAACCATTATGTACGCAGGATCCTAGTTGACGGTGGGAGCTCGGTCAACATCATCCAACATGATGTCCTCAAGAACTTACAATTGGTATCAGAGCGTTTGCTCGTGATTGTGTGGTTCGGGATTATCACACGGGTGTAGAAATCGTTCCGTTCGACTATTCGCGGGACGAGTTTACGTTAATATACCGAGTTTTTGTGTCCTACTCACCTCCCACCATCAAATACAACCCATTACACCTTCGCATACCTCGCAAAACGTCAAAATCAAACCTGCAAAAACAATTGTTCATCAGACGAAGTTGCCGCTACTGTTTGTAGGGTTTAGGCGAATATATAAGGTTAAGCAAAGTTATTAACAACTTCGCCTACCTCACAAGTTCGCTTAACTTAAGCTAAGTTATCTACAACTTCGCCTAATCAGGCGAATTTAAAAAGGAGCGAAGTTAAGAATTCAAGCGAAGTTAAGACTTAAGCGAAGTTAATTCGCTTAGTTTAACTTCGCCTACAGTACTGTTCAGAATAAATTTTTATTTTTGATTTCTTTGAGTGCTTGTTTGTATTTCTTCCAAAGATGACTTCTATAAATATTACGGAACTGGTGAAAATGGAAGTGGAAGCGGGTTCAGCTACTAAGGCACCGAAAATGCTTAAGGGTACCGATTTCGTGGCTTGGAAAGATCGGCTTGAGCAGTATGTTAAATATCAAGATGCTAATATGTGGGTGTGCATTCAAGATGGATACATTCCACCAACGGCTTTGTATGAGGGTCGTGACCAAATTAAGAAATACAATAAGATGGAAGAGGAAGAAAAGAAGATGTATGAGGCTGAAAGCAAAGCTCATGCTGCGATAACAATGGCTCTTCCACAAGAGATTCTTCACACCTTTAGGAAATATAAAACCGCTAGAGAGTTATGGGAAGCGCTTGAAAACCGATTTGAAGGTAATGTGGGGATACGTGCATCCAAGATTAAGCTACTCAAAACCCAATTCTCGGTGTTCAAGTACTTGAAGAATGAATCACTTGATGATATCATCACAAGATATTATCACCTGATGACCGAACTCAGCAATTATTCCATTGTTTACAAAGAAGAGGAGACCGTAGAAAAACTTCTTGATGCTCTCCCACCGAAATGGGAGATGTACACTGTCTTGATGAGAGAAGATAAAGAGTTTGCCAACATTGACTTGGAAACAGCAGTCAACAAACTACGAACTTTTGAACTTAACATGGTTCGAAAAGAGACACCAACTGATCAGGTTCAGGATCCGGGAATGTATGGTGCGAAAGTTAATTCAAGTTCAAGTTCGAAGTCAGAATCATCTGCTTACTACTCAAAGGGAGACTCGAGCGCTAACTCAACTCGTGAAGGTCATGTAACTCTCAACATGGATGGTGATGTGTGTTTCGTAGCTGGTGGAACAAATACTTCTAAACCTCAAACAACAAAGGGTAGTTTTTCTTCAAGTGTTCCGAACACAACTACTCTCAGAAGCCCATGAGTGTTAAATCTGCTGAACAGCAGTTTGCTCTCTATGCATCTTTCATTGCTTCTTACGAAAATTACATTAAAGGTAAAATCGTTGACCCTGCAACTTTAGACGAAGACTATGATCAGATCGATGCTGATGATCTGGAGGAGATGGATCTGCAGTGGCAGATGGCGATGATAGTAAGAAGAGTCAAAAGGTTTATGAAAAAGACTGGTAGAAAGTTTGTTGGCGAAAGACCAGGGTTTGATAAGTCAAAGGTTCGGTGTTATAACAGTCAACAGAATGGACACTTTGCTAAAGAATGCACAAATGAACGAGCAGAACGTAGTCAGAACAGGCCAACACAACCGAATGGGGGAAGTAACGAGAATAGGGCGATGATATCCAGACAGAACGGGGAATACAATTGGAATCTGCAAGTTGAGGAAGCGTTCGAACAGGCCAACTTGGTTAACATCGAAACTGAAGGAAAAAACAGAGAGACAAGAGAAGATCAAGCTTATATGGCAGAGGTGACAGATCAGCTTTCTGAGGTAAGTTCTAAACTCCCTTGTACAAAATGTGAAAATCTGTCTGAACAGTTGAAAACAATAACTGATCAGTTTGTTAGTTTGGATGCTCAATTTAGAACATTAAAAGAAGATCATTATTACACTAAAACTAGAGAAAAAAATTACACGGTAAAAATAAAAGCTAGTGAGAAAGATATCAGAAGTCTTAAAGCCAGTCTAGCTGAAAAAATACAAGTAATTGATCTTAGCTATGAAGTGTTAGAAGAGAAAACCAAACTAATTGCTGAAAGGGATAAACAGATAGCTGATTACCAGGTGAAAGTGGTGGAACTAAACAGAAAGCTTAAGCAATTTAGAAATTCCTCCGCAATACTTGATCACCTCGTAAGTGATCAACGTTCCCCAGTTAAAAGGGGAGGAATTGGATTTTCTGAAGTTCCACCACCTTATAATCATAACTATACTTATGATCCTAGTAATCAGAAATCTGTTGATGTTGAAATTGGTCAGACAGTTCCTGTTAAAGTTACGATTAAAGATCCAGAAGTTAGTAAAAGCGAAACGAGTAAGCCTGTTTCAAATGTTAAGATTTCTGTTCCTAGTTCTGTCTCATCAAATTCGGACAAGACATCTGAGTCTAGTGAGACAAAAGAAGAGGCAGTGTTACTAAAACGTGGAAAGGAACATAAACCAATTGAAAAGAATTCTCCACTAAACCCGTATGTCCCACCATATGTTAGACAAACGGGCAGTAATGCAACCTCAACATCTAAAACAACTGTTGAGACGAAAGTTGAACACATGATCTGTTCAGATGCAATCAAATAGGACACCTGATTGCTGATTGCTCTCTGAATCAGAGATTCAGAGGTATGAGGCATTCGAAAACTGAGAATAGAACTAACAGTAATTACTATAAAGGTAAGAATGAAAACTCATCAAAGTTCAGATATTGGACTAATCCAGGTTTTCAAAGAAGTCGATCTCAGTTTTTCCCTGTTAACAACCAAATCATTAGTCATAATTCATTTAATTCACGAAGGTTTGGATGGCCTCATAGTCAATCTACTAGAAGGTATCCTTTTAGGACTTACAGAAATCATTATAATACTAACTTTGGACAGCCAAAGTACGGGATGCATTTTAACAGATTTAATCGACCCAAGACCAATAGGTCTTGGGTCCCCAGATTTTAATCCTTTGCTTTAATCGTGCAGGAACAGTTGAACAGGGCTGCAAACAATCTATGGGTTGTGGATAGCGGCTGTTCCTGGCACATGACGGGTAACAAGAATTTGTTACACGAATGGAAACCTGTTCAGGGAGGTAGAGTAAGTTTTGCTGGAGAGAGTGGTGGTAGAATTACTGGAATTGTGACGGTGACTAATGGTAAAATGAAGTTAGAAAAGGTGATTTTCATTGAAGAGCTGAAGCATAATCTGCTAAGTGTGTCTCAGATCTGTGACAAAGAGTACACTGTGCACTTTACCAAAAATGAAGCGATCGTACTGTATCCTGGTTTCAGGATACCAGAGGCATGGATAGTAATGAAGGCTCCAAGGGAAAAGAATACATATGTTATGGACATGAGGTCGACTGAGATGGCAACAGAAGAATCATGTCTTCTGTCAAAAGCAACTGAATCGGAGTCCGAGTTATGGCATCGAAGAATGGGGCATATTCATCTTTGAAAAATGAACTACATTGTCAAGAATGGGCTGGTGCTGGGTGTTCCCTTGAAAAACTTCAACTTTGAAGACCAATGCTTATCGTGCAAAAAGGGAAAGCAACACAAGAAATCTCATCACACCAAGAAGGTTAATTCAATAGTCAGTACCCTAGACCTACTTCACATGGATCTCTTTGGTCCCGTGAATGTAAAAAGCCTAGGTGGAACATCATACTGCTTGGTGATAACTGATGATTTCTCTCGATATTCTTGGGTATATTTTATGAAGACAAAGGATGAAACGGTGCAGTTGGTAATGAATTTGATTACCAAGGTTGAGAATATTATGGGGAAAAAGGTTAAATACATCAGGACTGACAATGGGACAAGTTCAAAAACTATCAGATGGAGATATTCTGCTTACAGAAAGGGATAGACCACCAGTACAGCGCTCCGTATACTCCGCAACAAAATGGGGTGGCTGAGAGGAAGAACAGAACGCTAATTGAAGGAGCCAGAACCATGCTGGCTGATTCTAAACTTCCTGTGGTGTTCTGGGCTGATGCTGTTGCAACAGCCTGTTATATCCTTAATAGAGTTTTAACTGTTAAATGATTGAATAAAACATGTTATGAACTTATGCATGGTAGAAAGCCTAACTTGAGTGGTCTCGAACCATTCGGGTCCCCGTGTTCGATATTAAAGACAAACTCAAAATTTGGAGAGATAGCCGACGAAGGTATTTTAGTCGGATATGTTGTTGGAACACCCAATAGACGAGTCTTTAATCTATCGACCAGGAAGGTTGAGGTGGTGTGTAACACTGACATCACAAGTTACAAATCACCAAAACCAAGCACGGGACCCGCTGGGGCTTTCTACTATGATAGGCTTTTTAAATCTTTTAATTTGCCTTACTTGGATTGTGCAGAAGTTGATGAGAGAATAGCTAAGAAGATGCTTTATGATGAGGAAGAAAATTTTGTGCAACGACCGAAGTACGATGAATGTCAACCTTCCTCGTCAAATGCTGTCGATACCCCTGCTACCTCTACAGAAGAGGAATTCTTCAATCCTTTTCACTCTCAACAACAATCACCCATTGATGAGCTATCTTCGAACCTGGAAGACAATCTGCAAGTCAGTTCGGTTCCGACTACGAGTGTTCACAAAAATCACCCTTTGGAGAACGTGATAGGTGATCTGTCCGACGGTGTACAAACAAGACGAAGCTTGAATGAGCACACTTGTGTTTACACAAGCATTAAAGATACAGGCATCATTAACGAATGCTTGTACACCTGCTTCATCAGCCAGATTGAACCAAAGAACTATCAAATGGCTCTCAAGGACAGCTCGTGGGTCGAAGCCATGCAAGAAGAGTTAGCCCAGTTCAAGAAGATGGAGGTATGGAATTTGGTTGCAAAACCGAAAAATGTGCATGCTATTGGCACAAAATGGGTTTTCAAATGCAAGAGAGATGAAAAAGGGATAATTATCAGGAACAAGGCAAGGCTGGTTGTAAAAGGTTTTAATCAGCAAGAAGGGATCGACTACAATGAAGTGTTTGCTTCTTTAGCGAGATTGGAAGCGATTCGATTGTTTTTGGCATTTGTTGCACACAAGGAGATGAAGGTGTTCCAGTTAGACGTGAAAAGTGCGTTTCTTAACGTTAAAGTCGATGAGGTTGTGTACGTTGAGCAACCTCCGGGTTTTCCTGACCCAGACTTTATTGATCACGTGTACAAGCTAAGTAAAGCGCTATATGGGCTACATCAGGCCCCTCGTGCCTGGTACGCAACTCTATCCGATTACTTGCTTGAGAATGAATTTGAAAGGGGAAAGATCGATAGCACACTGTTCGTTAAGAGAAAAGGAAAGGACTTTCTTCTGGTTCAAGTCTACGTGGACGACATCATCTTTGCTGCATCAAAAGTCGCCATGTGTCAGGAGTTTGAAACCGTCATGAAAAAGAGGTTTGAAATGAGTGCTATGGGTGAACTAACTTTCTTTTTAGGATTGCAGGTTGATCAGAAGAGAGATGGGATGTTCATTCATCAGACTAAATATGTCCAAGACGTTCTCAAACGCTTCAAGATGGAGGACTGCACTCCATTTGATACTCCAGTTTGCGTCAACCATAAATTGGGTGCTGATTCAGACAGTGATGCAGACGTGGACCCCACCCAATATCGGGCAATAATAGGTTCTTTAATGTATTTAACTGCATCTAGACCTGATATTATGTTTGCAGTTTATCTTTGTGCTCGTTTTCAGGCAAACCCAAAGGAATCTCACATGAAGGGTGTGAAGAGGATATTGCGATATCTCAAAGGCAAGCCTAAGCTAGGGTTGTGGTACACGAAAGGAGGAGACTTGGAGTTAGTCGCCTACACGGATTCTGATTATGGAGGATGCAATCAGAATCGGAAGTCAACAACAGGTGGATGTCAGTTTCTTGGGGGCAGATTAGTGTCATGGCAGTGCAAGAAGCAGACCTCAGTCGCCATTTCTACCTGTGAAGCAGAATACATGGCAACATCGAACTGCTGCTCCCAGGTTCTTTGGATACAACAGCAATTGCGCGATTACGGTCTGAATTTCACTCATACTCCTATTTGCATAGATAACACTGCTGCTATCTCAGTAACTAACAATCCCATAAAGCATAGCAAAACTAAACACATTGACATCCGTCATCATTTTATACGGGATTGTGCTGAGAAGAAATTGATAGTGCTCGAAAAGGTTGATTCGTTAAATAATTTCGCTGATTTGTTTACAAAAGCGTTTGACAAAACTCGTTTTCAAAACCTTGTTGAGCTAAATGGGATGATCAATCCCGAGTAACCGTGTTTTTCGTTTTTATTTTGTTAAAAAAAAAAAAAAAAACGTCACTATCGCTTAGAATTATATCGGTTGCTTCAGTTTGAAGGACATATCTTCGGATATGTTTGGTCCTCATTTCTACCTGTAGAGTATGAGGATAGCCATTAACCAGATGACTGAAAGTGACCGGGGCGGTTTATTATGTGTTTTTATTCTTTCGCTGAAAATTAGTCGTTCATACTTAGTTAGAAGGACACATACTCGTATGTGGTCGGTCCAGCTGATCTATTGGATCTTCAGGATAGCCGTTTACCTGAAGACTTCGACTTGATCGGGGCGATAGAAGTTAAATTTTTTTAAGGGGGAGATGAAATAATTTTTCAAGTCTACTGCTTCGTAAGAAGTATCTATACAATGTGATAAAGAAAATTGATCCAACCTTGGAAAGTGATGAACAAACTGATTCTGTGTGCTTAACTAGTGAAGTTATTAGGCCTAAAAGACTTTAGAACAGTCATTGTATGTCATGGTAGCTTTTTATGGTGCGTAAAAGTAGAAGTGATACTAACTAAATCTCATCGATTTTACGTGGAAACTCCTTAAGAGTTGTGCATGTCTCCATATATATCTTTCCGAATGATAGGCAGAAAAGCGATTACGCAGTCATACACGAGCCCGTGAGTGTTCTGATTCCTGTGAAGATAGCGTGTCAAGAAACTGCAGTGATCCAGATTCGGGACTTGCAGTTGTTTACTCTTCTGAAACTGTGTAAATATTTATTAAAAAAAAAATCATTATGTGTTATTGAGACATTCTAGAGTTTATAATGTTAATACTTCTCAATCAAGATGCAAGAAAGAGAATAGGGAAGAAGACTCTACAGATCGACGTGTACTTACTATTTAATCAGACACTACGGGTCGAGGTTAACTCAGGGTGACTTGGGGAAAGCCAAATACGCTTTGAAAATAGATAGGAGGCATCACAATCTCTGATGTGTTGCCCATTTAAGTTTTGAGCTTAATTGAACCTAACCCGTATCACAGAAACGATGAAAACCATTTTAAGTTATTTACCTGCTTACAACCTGTTTCTTTATGTCATAATACAGCTAAACATGGATCTATGTGACAGTCACTTAATTAGTATGATTCCTGTTCGGATCTTTTCTAAAACATGTTGGTCCCCGACTAGACTGAAATTTGATCCCGTGTACTTTATTTCTAAAATTTATTCTACTTACGTCGTTTTATGATTTTATACCTGGTTACTTGGTTCTTGATCGGATCAGTTAACTCTTTAAAGGAAGTTTTAAAAGTTAATGGCATTAAGTTCAATTTATAAGGGTCTGTTTGGTAAAGTTTCATATTGAGCGAAGTTGAGGAAAGATGCGAACAGGCGAAGTTATGGGGTAAGCGAAGTTAACCCTAACTTCGCCTGTATAATGTCAGACATATATAAAGAGCTTTTTGGTCAAACACCTGTTCATATTCAAGCGAACTTATTCACCCATCATCTTCGGTGAACTTATCTACTCAATCTAACCTTAATTCTAATCCGTTTCAACCCGATTTAAAGGTGTGTAGTGTCATCATATCGTATAATCACTGACAATGGTGTTTATCAAGGTCGTTTTGGTCCGTTTTGTGACCCCGTTCATTCAAACCCTTAACACCCGCTTATCACACTTATTTTCACGTGGTCGTAATCATATTGATCGTCTAGATCTCCATAAAATCATGTGTTTAAGAGTCCACAATCAACAAATTATCCAATTTCACCTCGTTTGGCCGTCTATACTGTTGCCGCTTCAGATTCAGGCGAAGTTACAGTTTAGGCGAAGTTATCCTTAACTTCGCCTAAGGTTTAACTTCGTCTGATATTTAATTATTTAACAGTATATGAGGCGAAGTTGTGGTTAGGCGAAGTTATCATTAACTTCGCCTGGCCCTTTTAATTTTTTTATTATTAAATGTTGTTAGGCGAAGTTAAAGTTAAGGCGAAGTTGTTTCCAACTTCGCCCCACCCCTAACTTCGCCTATACAGAGTAAATCATAACTTCGCTCATGGTAAAAGGCGAACTTGTGATTCGACTTGACGATTCTCTAACTTAGACTGTTTTTGTTGCAGAAATGGCAGCTGTAGCTGGAGCAGGTGGTGCAGGTGGTGACGAAGGAGGAGATAACAATCGGCAGTTTTTCCCGGGGCATAACATGTACATAAATTTGGACCCGGATGCGAGCGGTGTTGATGATTTCCGCGAGATCATCACGTTTCTTATCCGCTCGCGTATCTTCCACGCTATTACTACAACGCTGCCCATCTCTTTGCCAAACATCGAAGATTTCTGGCAGACAGTGGAATATGACTGTCGAGTCGAGCCCCCAGTTATGCGTGCAACGGTTAACAATCAGATAGTACAGTTCTCGTCTGAGCAGATCAGGGTGGCTTTGCAGTTTGGGGATGAAACGAGAGACGATCCTACCGACTTCGTGGCTCCATTCAGAGATGGTGCTTTTCTGAGAATGGGCTATTCTGGTCCATTGGGGGATACTCAAAAACGAAAGGGGTTCTTGTTAGACCAATGGTGCTTTCTCATGCACGTGATGATCGTGTGTATGTCTGGGAGAAAGGCCGGTACGGATGGAATGGGTGCGACGATGCAGTCGGCGATGACATCACTGACTTACAATAAGCGTTATAGCTTTAGTCAGATGGTGTTCTACGAGATAGACAGTCAAAGACGAGCGGTGGTGCGTGAGAGATTCCTGATGTATCCAAGATTCCTTCAAATGCTTGAATCACGTTGCTCCCACGTTACCTCAGCGCCGCCCGATTAGATATGTGGAGAGTGTAAGCAAGAGGATCTTCGCTCAGTGTAGATCATCAAGTGCAAGAAGTAAGCCTGAGCTCCGTCCTCGACATACTCCATTATTTGGGTACTTGATCAACCCAGAGTATGTTCCAGCTCGTGGGGACGAGTTTCGGGATCCGGCACCACAACAGGCTGGAGCACCTCAACCACCACCTGAGGTACAACAAGCTTTACCTACTGCTCCTGTTGTGGCACCGGAGGAAAATGTAGACCTTGAAGCTGCGTTTGGCGGTCAAGGTTTCTTCGATATGGAACGTGTTGATCCAGAGGAAGAGGTGCAAGTCTCGGTTGCACGGGTTACTAGTGTGGATGTGGCTATGGCAGGTACGACGGAGGCTGATTCTGATTCTTCGAATGATGATGTGGCTGAGGCTAGACAGATTTTGATCTCTCAAGAAAGAATTCATGGGAAGAGGAAGAGAGACACTGATGACAGTGATTCGGACTTTGAGGAAGATTTACATCAGTTGGTCCGTAGATCGAGAAGGGAAAGGGCAGGTGCAGGTTCGGGAGCTGGTGAGAGCTCAAGGGTGGTTCGTTTCACTCTACCCGCACTGTCTGGTATGACTATTGTCCCTACACCATTGCCAGTTACAGGGCCAAGCGCCACGGATGTTCCCGTGGTGACTACCTCATCTTCGTTTGGCATACCACCTACTACATTCCAGCTCTCGGCTCTGGAGATTGTGTCCCTGCCACCTCCAACTCTTACTCCATCGGAGGTCGTAGCAAGGTTTGTTGAGTCGACAGTTGTTGCCACTGCAGGGTTGTCGGTTACGATACCACCTGCGGTTACGTTTCCACCTGTTTCTGAGGTGCCGGTTACATTGGGAATCCCTCCTCCGTACGCTCAAGACATATCACCTATGAGGTTTGATTTCGATGCAACCTTATCCGATTCGGAAAGAATAGCAGCGCTTGAAAGGGTCGTGGCAGAACAATCAAGAGTAAATCTTATCCAGACTCATGCTATTCAGCGCCTCGTTGCGGAGAATCAAATTCAGTCGTCCCTCCTGATCGAGCATGGTAAAATAATTGATGCCTTGAAACAGTTCTTGGCATCTCAGGGGGAGACGAGCTGTAAGGGTGACGAGCTGAGGACAAAAAAGAGCAACGATCGAGACGATGATCCCAATGCATCGAAAGGTGCAGGTGGAGAGTTGCCAAGAACTGAACAAGCTCTTGGGACTTCCACATCTCAGGGGGAGTCAACGAGTGCAGCTGGCGGTTCAGGGGGTGATGATGTGGTGGTTGTGGATGCTGAGGAGGTGTTAGATGGTGATGATGATGTGTTACCATTTGAAGAGATTGAGAAGATAGGGGCTGAGATCGTGATTGATAGTGAAGTCGAAGAGGGAGAGATTGTGGAAGAGAACGTTGAAAATGAAATTCCAGAAGTTGAAAAGTCAGATTTGGGTCAAGATACGGGATGTGATGAGACAGAATGGGAGGAGCAGCCAAGATGGAAAGAAGGCTACGCTCAGTGGTTCGTAAAGACTAAGAAACAGGCGGTCCCTACTATGTTCAAGAAAAGTTACAACATCAGGGGTTATGCTGAATCGAAAAAGGGGATTATATGTTGGTTATATGATGAGCAGTTGAGACTTTTTGTGATTAAACGGTATGATGGGGTTCAGTATTTCAAGAGGTTGTTGAGATCGTTGAATACGTTGCCTGAATGTGAAGTGAAGGACTTAGCCAGGTTGAGGTTGATCAACAGGAGTGATGATAACATGGCTAGGATCATTGGAAAGATAGTCTGGAAGGAAAGCATAAAGGAGAAAAAGTTCGAGCTGTTGAAACCACAGAAAGGAAAGCTCGTTGAAGACAAAGACAGAGGAATGAGAGCAGATGGCAAGCCTTGGATGATAATGAAGTATAAGCCGATCCGGTGTCTAAAAGAAGTGCCGATGAAACAAATGCCCAAGGATGTGCTCAAAGATCTGAAATGGTGGTACGTTGATAGTGAAACAGCTGAAGCAGTAATGGAGGATGAAGATGAACAAGAGCTGATGAGAGTATAAGATCCTATGCATTTAGTGAATTTGTCTCAAGCTGATCTGCAGGTGCTGAACGAGAAAAGGATATTTTACATTCCTGCTTGGAAAGAAGAAGCAAAGAAATATCAAAGAGTAGTTTCAGTTTGTGTACGAGAAGGCGTTCATGCTTGAAGATGGAAGATACAAGATTTTTGGGATTACGAGACACGTGTTTGAAGATAGAGATATGAAGCTACTGCCAAGGGGGAGTCTGTTGGTACATGATGTCAGTAGTTCAGTATCTGGTGTCTGTAATCGAGTTAGTATGTTTTGTATTTATGATTAAGCGAAGTTGTCTCACAAGTTTGCCTGATATGGGCGAACTTGTGGAACAAGCGAAGTTAGTGACAACTTCGCCTAAACATGTTAGGCGAAGTTGTCATATGTTATATATGTTTAGCTGCGGCTAGGTTTGGTGAGAGTTGTTCAATTCGTGTAATCGGTGATTGATATATCACGTGTTATCAGTTGCAATACAACGTGTTCTTTGTTTATTGTAACGTGTGTTTGCTTGTGTTTAACGTGTATCGTCTTCTACGCTCGTATCGTCTTACGTAGGGATTCCGCACCTACGTAGAACGAGATATTCCGTGTAGATCCGGCTGGGAACCTACATACTTCTCCATGTGTCTCATAGCAAAAACCCCACAGTCTACCACATTTTCGGTTGTTCTCCATGCCATCCTTAATCTTGTGATTGGAGCCTTTCGGATTTGATCAGTAATTGGGTGATTGATTTTCTTAAGATACATGTAAAAGACAAATTTCTAAAAACAAATTAAAAGCACTTAAGTATTTCACAAATTTATAATACATATTGTTGAGAGTTTACCAGGATTTGAGGATTCTTGTTGTATCTTTCTTCAAAAAGTCTTCTGATTGCTTTTTGTTTGTCCTCTGGCCTTTTAAACTTTTTATCAGCCGGTACTTCCTGATGTGCACTGTTGTCAAGAAAATCTATCACTCATGTTTGAAGGTTGAAAGCAACCACTTAGAAGTGATCCTTTTGTAGAATTGGCACAAGGAATATAGCAACTTCCTTCATTGTTTTGACCTCACTCCTCATCATCTGTGTGTCAATGTCGTCCATAAACACTTCGAGTCTTTGTTCGTATGTGTGACCAAATGCCTCATCATAATGGTTACTTGTCTTCATAAGAATTCAAATAAGTGTTTTGATAAGCGTAGATACATAATATATGTTCAAGCGTTTAATAAGCGTTTAAAGATAATAGGTAGATTAAAGCATACCAGCAGTGTGCTTGTACCGAGAGCCTGAATGGTGAGTTTGTAGATATTTTATTTTCTTCATAATTCATCAGTTCACAGAATGCATCCATTGCATTTGTTGTTAAATACAAACCGGAAAAAAACTCTCAAAAATCACCTTAAATTAATCTGTGTAAGTAGAGTTGAAAACCTCTTCCCATATGTCTTTAAGGCAAAAAAAATATATACTCTGAAATTATTTTTTCTTCAAAAATGACATTTTTGCCTATGTCAACCTCTCTTAAAAGATATGGTGATTTCAACGCAGGAGCTAACTTTCTCTTTCTTTCTTCTTTCACCAACTCTTTGTCTTCATTTTCTTGTAATAATGATCCGGAGATGTAATTCTGGGCATCATCTTTGAATTTGATGTCGGTGTTATGAAATTTTCACTTGGTGAAAAGCTAGTGTCAACTTTGATTCTTGGTTTTTCTCTTCTACTTTACTAATTGAAAAACAATAAGGACAACTCACTATAGCAGTTTTCTAAATTTATTTTTATAAACCAATGCATTTTTTTTCTGTGTCTTACCTATGATATCTTCTAGTGTTTCATCAGTGTTTATGAGATTAACATCATCTCTGGTTTCACATCCTTTTTGTTCACTAGACTCCTGAGCATTTGTATGAACATGCACCATACCGGCTCCAAGTGAGATAGCTGTGAAGCAATAAGTGTGGGTGTTTAATAAGCGTTTTATGTATGAATATGTTAACAAAAATTTGATACCTTCAGCTTCTTTTGGGATTTCAGTACACACTAGACTATTTGTAACAGTGTGTTCCATCTTGTCCTCTTTCGATCCAACTTGTGTATCTTTCATATAAAATATAAACATATTAACACGAGCGTTTGATGAGCGTTCAAGTTGTATGAAGATAAATTTAACCATATTAATACTTTCCTTATCCCATGCAAGTACTGTAGTAACAACTAAATCAAGTTTATTATTCCCTTCTAGTTCTGTTACTATAATAACTTCATCATTGTTTACTTCAGATTCATTACCAATGACAGCTGCGTCTGTCATATAAACTTTTAAATAATAATCTGAGCGTTTTTTGAGCTTTTAAGTTGTATAAAATAAGTTATATAATTTATATACCTTCTTGAGCCCCCTTAACCCCTGTATTTACCACTTCATCACCAACTCCTGCATCACCAACCCCTGCATTAGTAACCACTGCATCACTAACCCCTGCATCACCAACAGTTTCCCAGATTTTTTATTTTCTTCAGATAGATTATAAACTTCAGGAATATATGGGATTAAAAATTTAAATATCAGAGTTTGTTGAGCGTTTATTATATAAGAATATAGAATAGTACCACTACCTTCTTCACTAACTACAGTATCTGAACCAACTACTGCATAACCAACTACAACATCTGAATGAACTGAATCAATCGCGGCAGTTGTATAAGAAGTGGGAACTTTCAAATATATATATATATATATATATATATATATATATATATATATATATATTGAATGAAGTGCATATGGTTGAAAATTGAAAGAAAATTATATTGTTTTCTCACCTAAATTAAGGAGTGAGTTTTTTTTCACGGTTTCGCTTTCTTGTGTTTTGGGAACCACATTAGGATTGAATCTGTCTTCCCAATCACAACACCTGGCAAAGATCTTGCAATTTGATAGATGTTTGTCCTTTCCTTCATGGACCAATTCATTGATTACTGGGCAAAGTATTTCAAATTTCTTCAACTTTTTATCTATTGCATTATTCCAAGACTGTAAATGAAAATATAGTTATTAATTAATTTAAGATATTCTGATTTGATGGATGTCTCACCTTTTCTTCCTTTGTTTCTTTTGGTGGTATGTAAGTAGATATTCCAGACAGCTGAAGTGAGGTTATATAAAAGTCGACCAGCTCTTGCGTGTGTGTTCCCATTGGCATTTTCAAACTCAAATGTGAATACGTATCATCATCATCATCATCATCATCATCATCATCAAATTCGCCTTCGGCATTGTGACCGACATTATCTGTTTCTGTTTCACTTCCCCCATCTGTCCCCGACAGATGCTGTGTTATAAATGTATCATTAGAAGAAATACACATTAGAGAGTTTTTAGATGAAAATAACAAGTTTTGTTACCATGTTTTTGGTTGTCACCATCTACATCAGGCTAATGCATCACTTTGTCACCAGCAGCTGCCTCACCAACTATATCTGCAAGTTTATCAGCAGAAGCAATATCAACTGTATTATCAGCAGCAGTCTTGGAAATTATCTTGTCACCAGTAGATGCAATCTCACCAGCAGCTGCAACATCATATTTACCAGCAGTAGTTCCAACATCAGTAGTATCGGTTGTAGGCTCAATCAATCCTTTGTTTGCAGTTTCAACATCAGCTTCCACACCAACCGTTTCAACATTCTCATACGCAGGAGCGTAATCCTCGTTTTCAGAATCATCACTAAAGGAGGTCCATTATTATACAAGTATCTCTCCATCTTTGCAAGAGTTGTTGTTGTTATGTAGTTGACTGCAGGTGTTGTGACCGGAGCCCCAAATGGACCATATCTCTTATCTCTTCTGGTACTCATGTGTGTAAAGCATCGCAAGAAAGGTGATTGGACCGTGGTATTGTTCATTGACATCTTTCCATTCTTCCTTTGTCATCTTCAGGTTTTGAATTACATAGCTACACTAGTCCATATTTAGAATATCTATGACTTCATCGATTGCGGTGATGAATCGTTGGTTGATTGTTGTTGATTTTGTTATAAATCCTATACATGTGTTGAACAACACAAGAAAATTAATCTTAAACAAGTCACCAACTCATTGATCTCCCGTCAACTTCTCTCTCACATGCTTTATACTTATTCTTATAGTCGGGAATTGTTTCTTGAACAGATCTGTAGTTGCATCATCCCCCAATATTGGTCTACTTCTGTCTAAAACTAGTATTTTACCCATTGGTATCCCCAACACTTCATGAACTTTTGTTGCTATTATCTTAATAACATGGCTGCCGATGTTCAATATATTAAACCGCTGATCATAGTTAATCAGCAACCAATGCCCTAACATTGATGGAGTTTGATTTACTTGTAGTCTTAATATTGACCCAAATCCCATTTTTTCCAAACAAACTTTTTGGTTAGAGTTCATTGCACTCACTGCATCCACAATGTTAAATGGTGCACATCTAACTCGTAACTTTATGTCTATAAATTCAATAAAAGGTTTCCTTTGTATCCTCCCAGCTGACTTCTTTTCTTTAACAACCTTCTTCCTTGGTTTTTGAAAGTCCGAGTCAAAACTAAAGCCTTCTACCTCTTTCCTCTTCTTTGTTAAAAACTTATTTATTGAAACTTCAAAGTCCGAAACAGAGTTTGCTTCAACATGTTTTGTTTTAATCTTTTTCACTCCGGCATCAACTTGTTTTGTTTTAACCTTTCGCTTAACTTAATCACACATAAATCTCAGAATAATTGCATAGTTTCAGATGTTACAATCATCCCAAAACGCTTATCAAACGCCTAAGACTAGATACATGTTAACTGGACAGAACCAGTTGTTCAGTCATCACAAACACGCTTACTAAACGCTTAACGTTAATTTGTCAGATTCGGATGTTACAATCATCCCAAAACGCTTATCAAACGCATAAGACTAGATTCAGGTTAATTGGACAGATCGAGCTGCCCAGTCATCACAAACACACATACTAAACGCTTAACATTACATTCACATTAATTGGACAGATTCATATGTTTCAAGCATCCCAAAATGCTTACGAAACACATAAGACAGATTCAGGTTAATTGGACAGATTCAATTGTTATAGTTATCACAATCGCCAAATCATACTAACAATTTAAACCTAAATCACAGATTATTGACAAACACGCTTACTAAACGCTTAACATTAATTGGTCAGATTCAGATGTTACAATCATCCCAAAATGCTTATCAAACGCATATGACTAGATTCAGGTGAATTGGACAGATCCAGTTGCCCAGTCATCACAAACACGCTTACTAAACGTTTAACATTACATTCACATTGGTTGGCCAGATTCATATGTTGCAATCATCCCAAACGCTTATCAAACGCTTAAAATCACAGATTAATTGACAATGAAATAACCAATAATAAAAAAACAAATCATCCCAAAACTCTTATTAAACGCCAAATCATAATAACAATTAAAACCTAAAACGATTTCATCTACAGATTTTTGTCAAACGCTTACGAAAACAACGGTTAAAACCTCTCTAAAACCTAAAACGATTACAGGAATAATAAACAAACACCTAATTTATCAGTAATCCGAGGTTTATCTTGTTTTTGCTTTGATATTCGTTCCTTGCTCGAATCAGATGAGTTAGGGTTCTTTTTTTTTATCCATATTCGTTATGCTTGAATGTAGTATAGTTCAGTTGATTTACAGTAGTTTTCTGAGTATGTTAAATCGTCGCCGGGATCAGTTGATTAGAGGTTGATTATTGCCAGTGATTTTAGGTAGAGTAATGGAGACTATTTGACGATCTTACCCTTATAGAAGAATACAGGCGCGTGTTTTAAATTTTTGATCGGACGCTTGAATTTGTCGCGTACGGTTTGTACGAAATAAGGGATTAATGTACAGTAAACGCTCTCCTATTTTATAACCAATTAACTAATTAACTTGTGTAGTGTTAGACTATGTGTGGTGGAGGTCTACAAAATGAGAGGGACTTTTGATACATAGCGTCACGTTAGGAGGAGAACAATTTTTATTTTAAGGGTGTAGTGGTGTTGTAGCTCCATCACATCGCCACGTCATTCTTTTTATTTTCTTTTTATAATTAAATAATAAAAAAATCATTAAATTAATTAAATTAAAAAAGAAATACCGAAATAAAAAAAATATAAAAGAAAAAAACCATAAAACCAAAACTACTTTCATATGTTGTAAACTTCACGTATTTTTGTAATCGTCGTTCTTCCAATAATGCAGCCTCTTCGATAAGCCCCTTTGAGATGAGGTAATCGTGGTTTCGTTCCGTTGGCCGGAATTCATATACACTGGTAAACTTATCGTTGGCTTTGGTGCTAGCATAGAAGTTAGCAAAATGTTTCACGTTTTGGGTTTCGAAATGACCAAGCATATCATTTAGTCGGTCCAAATATTCGTGAGCTCCCACATCGGTTCGTATCGAAGACGATCCCTCCACATTTTTTCTATTCTTTTCTTCCTCTCCCAGAGGGTCGACGCAACTCTTGTATGTCGTCGTTCCCTAAATTAACCTCGTCTTCGTTAGCGAGGTGGAAGTTATGAGCATCGGAAGGTGTTGCAAGTTGTAAGACCCCGAACCCGGTAGCCCTACTTTAACGTTGGATTTACTCATAAACACAGTTCTAAATATCAGAGTTATTTAAAACTTTACGCGGAATATAAAACCTTCAACCATTATATTACATAACCATCATTTCTTGTCTTAACTAACATTTAAATCGTTTAAACATAAAACATGTCTTTTAAATAACATAACATTTCACGGAGATACCAGTGCCTTCAACCCCATGCCATGTGTATCCCCTCAAGCGAGCTGCCTCAATCTACTCACCAGCGTGCATATTAAAGTCAACTACGCTGATTGAGTTCTAGTAAATCCGATGACATACAATACAATCACATATTACATATGCACCCGAAGGTACATACCTCCATATTTACTTACATACTTACATACACATATACTTTCATTCTTTCTTTCATACTTACATAAATACTTTCATTCATACATATACGTTTAAAGAGCATTTTGCCCTATAAACTTCGCCGATATTATTAGGGTCGGATCCCTGCATTCGCCGACATTATTAGGGTCAGTTCTCTGCATTCGTCGACATTATTAGGGTCGGTTCCCTACATTCGCCGACATTATTAGGGTCGGTTCCTTATATTTAGTACATTGTATCATACCTGTCTTTACATACCTTTCTTAATATTACATACAATATCCAAAGATCGTTCATGGACCATCATCATAACATACATACCTCATTTACATATTATATATATATATATAATCATATCGTTGACTATCTCCCGGCAGCACATGCAATATCCGAAGATCGTTCATGTACTATCATCATAACATACATACATCTTTCACTTATCATATATATACATCAATCATGCCTTTAACTATCACTTGACGGTACAAGGTCGACTAATGATAATAAGACAAATATCATTACATCCTAATAAAACAACATTTTATTCTTTATTTAAATATCCTAAGGTCGACTAATGATCTTTGTCCGTAGCACATCATTGAATTCAACCTGCAATACATTTAAAATAATATATTTTTGTCAACAACACATGTTGGTGAACTTTTTATAAGTTTTACGTATATTGGGGGGTGTGTGCGTGTGACACGTTTGTCGATTTACCTTTCGAGAATATAGTGATACCACCATTCTCGTCAACCGAGTGGTAAATTTTATTTAAGAATTGGGTTGCGGTATTTGTTCAAGAAAGTCAAACGGGCCTAAAAAGTAAGAAAACGGTTTAAGAGAGTGGTTCGTTTTTAGTCGGACTTGAACCCGGTTTTTATGTAGGGTTCGTTTCCATCATAATTAGAATGTTATTCTTTGGTTAAAACTTTAGTGGTTTATGATTTTAAAGTTATATGTAGAAAAAAAAAACCAAACTTTATCCTAAATAAACATAAGCGAGTTGAGTTCGTTTTCGGTTTGTCGAAAGTCGTTGACGGATATTTTAAAAAGTCATAACGCCCTAAACAAATTAAACTTTCATAAAAAATTAACAGACTAACCCGAGTAAAGAACACAAGACATAGATAAAACTTAGAACTTGGGTCGGGTTGTCTTTTTGAAGTCAAACTTATGCTAAACACCAAAGAGAGCTCAAGAACCAGGAAATTTAGTAAATTTTGATGTAGAAAGGTAAGAGACACATAATGAGTTCAAACTATAGGAAAACTGAGCCAAAGATGTTACAACTTGATTGAGTTGGTCAAGGAATTAAATTGGATTAAAAGTTTTTAAAAGTTTTGAATGTAATCATCACTTTGTAATTGTAATAAAAAAGATATGATCAATGGATGTTATGGATTCATAACAAAGGCAATCAAAATAGAAAACTAATTAAATTGTCCATGACTTGGATTGAATGCTCGTTTTCAAACAAAAATTCCTAACGACGACTTTGGTCGCGTATCGTGATGAACCGGGGGGTGGCTCCGTCGTGTAGCGCGATACAATGTATCCGTTGAGATTTCTGACTCTGTCGCGCTACACGGCACGTCCCTAAACTTTGTTTTAAACTTATTAATGGTTCAAAATACATGAAATTCAACTTGTAAATAATTACATAACATTCCCAAAACATAACATGCATAAGTACTCAATAAATATTCAACTTTGTTAATAAACAACAATCTGAATTTTAAAATGGGTCGGGTTTTTGGGTTTGAAAATTAATGAATGTTACACCGGCTCCGGCTGGCTAGACCGTAACACCGGCGTGGGGTTTTGGGGGTTGAGCAAGTTGGCATACATGCTTAAGTTCGGGCCGGGGAAAGGAAATGAGTAGCTTAGGTTCGGTTGGTTTCCGGTGTTCTGGAAGTTGGTTCGTTGGTTTTGCAGAGTTGGGTGTTGCCCGAAACCGAGCCATGGATAATTTAGATTCAGTTAGTTCCGGCTGTTCGGGGAATTAGTTTGTAGGTTTTGCGGAGTATGGTATTGCCCGAAACAAAAGAATGGTTGGTTCAGGTTGTCTCTATGATTCATTTTCAAATGTATCTTTGGAGAAGATATGTGGTATTTTTGTTTGAAATATTAAATTAATTTTATAGCTTTGATGGTCATATGGTAACTCAAAAGCCAACCGAAGGCCAGAACTTTCCGAAAATGAAAACTTTATCGAAACCCAACAACTGAATTGAGCTAACTAAAACTCTCAAAAGTTGAACTATAATACCTAAACACACAACACCAATATTATAAAATTATTTAAGTGTAAACTTTCAATAAAGGAAACTTTATTCACCAGGCACCCAACAAACTGGCTAGCACTTAGAATTAACTAGTACACAATACGCATACATTTTATGTTGTTGTCCATAGCTTACTATTTATTAATATATATACAAGGCGTACTTGGTGGTTCTTAGCGTAGTTACAAGCTCATAAATTGTCTTTCATTTACAAATATTGCATACGGACTCACGTGAGTTTCGTGCTGCCCTTTTTAGTTAAACGTTTTGGGTTGGATACATATTTTTAACTATTTTACTTATGGTGTGATGATTATCAAGAACTGTTTTCTACCATGATTTTATGCCACTTTAAATTACATAATAATTAACTCAGGGTGTGAACCTAAGGCTCGTATGGGTAGTACTATTTGGGAGATCCCCATACACATTGATCTAAAGTTGGGTTAAACGGATCGTTGTAGCATATGACCTAAACATTTGATTATTGATTGGCAGGTTAATAATCGGGGGCGGGTGACGCTCGTTTGTATGTATAGGGGGACTTATGATCAGATGTAGGATTGAATGGGACTTGATTAATGTGCACCATGATTTATACTTACATACACGCAAACTTTTACGCTTTTATAACTAAACTGTATTATGTGTATGTGAGCTAAACTCACGAACTCACCAACCTTTTAGTTGATACATTTTAGCATGTATTCAGGTACCTTGTGGATAGAAATTTGGATTAGCACTGTAATGCGTATGCATAAGGATAGAGGCGTATGTCGAATATGAACAATGGAGATTAGATGCCAAGAAGATTAGCATAACCTAACACGAGATCGAAGCAGTGTCAGAGATTAGATAGTTGTATAGTTACACCTTGTATTATGTACATAATGCAAACGTTGATTATTTTCATCAATAATATTCCGCTGCTTACATTTGGTAGCAATTTGTCCATGATACTACCAGGCCCCCATGACAGGGTGTGACACCTGCATATGACCATTCATTCATCCTAAAACCAGCAAAGTTCAATTGGTTCATATCATTCAAGAGTTATTTTCTTACGGTGATAGGTTGAGCCAGTCTGCTTTTATCCTAGCTAAGACATGCGTGAGATGGGGTTGGGGGAGCTGTGATTCTTTAAGTGAGAGACACATATATTTAATGATCTAGTCAAAGCTTAAATTCTACTGCAATTTGAGCTTGATAAATCAGTGACTGGGTTTAATTGGACAAAAATACCGGCATTCGCAACTTTTGTGTTAATCTGTTATTAATCAAGTAACCTAAATGTTTTGAAAGCCAATATCTGATTATTCTTACATTGCAATTCTTTTTTGGGATGAAAAAGGCTAAGTGTGGTGATGTGATAAGTGGTTAAAAGAATATGTTTCCAGTGTTTGATATCGTGTATTTTAGTTGTTTATTTATATCGAACATGATTACTTTGATTGATTTTATGTGTATAGGTGTTTGGAGCTTAAATGAGCTAATTTGGAGTGTTCAAGATGTTGAATAATCAAATAGAAAAAGGAAAGCAACCGGAGGATTTGAACAAATCAAGAGCATCAATAAAATGAAAAATGGGACGTATGACTAATGGCTGGTAGCTTAAGGCCCTGATTGGGCATAAGGGAAGGCCATAAGGCAGTCTGTGATGGTCGTAAGGTAGGGCTAACCAACGTAAGCTACGATCGTGCCATAGCTTACGACCTTCTGGACGCGCAAAATTGGATATTCATGATTTTCAAGAGTAAGGTCTATTTTCACATTAAGTTGTATGCTCTTGATACGTCAGTCATCTGGGACAATTTTGGATCAATTCTTCATCATTTTTACACTTCCCAATAATCAATTCTTCCATGCTTTCAAGATTCCAACTAACAATAGAGGTAATGTTGATGCAAAAGAAAGGCCAAACCATCCGTGACCCACTCGGGTGTGGGGTTTGTGCTAAGAACTGATTATTTTGTGATTTATACATGCATTTGTATTATGTTTTGATTAGTCTTCTAGTTAATTGAATTTATGCTATTTTTAATTGATTAATCAACTTTTTGTCTGGGGTTTATAATTATATCAGTTATTTTGTTTGAGGTCATCAACATATAGGATTAAGTTCTTTTTATCATTGAACCATTTATCAACAATGAATTGATAGTTGTTAGGTTTTATACAAACGTGCTAGTAATTAGGTAAACCTTGTTGAGTTGTGTCAATTCATTGGGTTAACTTATGCAAATCATCATATCCAAATTACAACGTTTGGTAATTATATATTAGTTCTAATGAACAAAATCACATCCATGTGATTTTCCAATTGGTAAAAGTTATAATTAGTCAGTTCATGCGTAACTTGAACCTAAAGTTTGGTCACTAGTTCACTCATTGATTTCAAAAGTTATATTGAAGATTTTGATCAAAGTATTCTCATAATCAAATCTTTAAAATGGTTGAAATCGTTTGTATACCCTTAGTTGAATAATTAGTAAACAATTTCTCTTGTTATCACTTTCAACTAATTCTCTATAGATTCGACACCTTACTTGCCCTTACTGGTAAATGTATTTTATAAATATTTTTGATTAACCTTTCGACATCGATCAATCATGCTACTCCAAGATACTGGAACGAAACACGAGTTGTGCGTCATCAAAACATTGACCAAACAGATTAGCACGACTGTGATGACATAGGAACATGGTTTGAACAACATGATTTTTAAAAAAGCACAATTGCGCCGACCAAGAGCTTGACTTTGTCGACACAATTATAAAATATGGATGACTGTGCCTTTGCATTTGCATGGTTGAGTTTTTATGATTTTGCCTCGTTATGACATGGTTGGGTCGACACGATTATTGGAAGTCACGCTAGTGCTCGAATAAAGGTACACTTGTGCTAAAAGAAACTGTCATGTGGTACAATAATCTATGTGAACATAGATAATGGCCTGAGTGGCACATGTTGGTAGGCCATGCTTGACTAAAATTTTCTTAATAATAGAGGATATCATTTCCTAATTTCTCATTGATTCCACTCCTCACCTCACATTATATTGATCGAGTTTCAATAGTTCCAAAACGTTTCATCATATGTCGAGTGTCAAAAAGTATGATTAAACCAAGTGATGGTGCCTTTCTTTTGGACCGTCGAGGCTAAGCTTCTTATGTTCTGATTAATACTATTATGGTTGTGTTTTATTGTTTTTTAAAATAAGATCGCTAAAGCTAATTGATCACGAAATCTACTCCTTGAGCCTTTTATTTCCATTCTCAAAGCTACCATCATTTACTATGTACGATAACATGTATGAAGTGTACCTTCAAAGAAAACATTTGAAGATTGGTGGATCTAGCATGCCGAGATGCACATCCATTGTGTTCGTGAAGATATGCAAGTATCTTCACTAACATGCTCCCTTAACATTTGTTCCAGGGCTTCATATCTAGTTTGAATGTTTGTACTATTACCACTCAAACAGGGAAGATTATAAGAATATATTTGTGTAGATTTTATTTATTTGTATTCATCTCAGTCCTTTATTCTTGGCCCATTAGTTGTAATATTTACCCTATATATTGGGTTTTTGTAACATCCCGTTTTCTAGTTTCGGTTAATAAATGATAATACGAGTTATTATGAGTCGGGCTAGTGTTGGGTAAATGGATATAGGTTATGGACTTGGGTTATGAAGAAAAGAAGGAAAGACCATGGGGTTAAGCCCATGATCCATAAATATATAAACCTTTAATCACCCATTTAATTTCATTTCACACCTATTCCATACACCACCAAAACACACACTTAAGCTCTCTCTCTAATTTCTCTCCTTTCTCTAGCCGATCCAAGATAGAAACCGATCCTGATCCAAGGTAATGATAGTATGATATTGTATGAGCTTAAACCCGTTAGATATGGTCACGAAACGACGAGCCGATACCGTTAAACCGTTTAAGTCTTGAGATCCGGTGGAATCGGGTATAAACCGAACCTAAGATGAGCTTAGGGATCACCCTAGCTCATATCTGGATCGAACGGGATGAAAAACTGCGAAAAACGAGTCAAAACTCGTTTTTCCGGCGAATCCGCGGTTTTCCGGCGACAACGCCGGAAAGGCGGCGCCGGAAAAGGCAATACGAGGTTAAGAGATGTCAGAGAATGTTCTGACATTCTTTGACCTAACCCTATTCGTTAACGGGAAGTTGACGAATTAGAGGTAATTCGTTAGCGGTGAAGTTAACGAATTAAACGCAATTCGTCAAGCGATTCGTTAAGGATAAGAGGAAGAACTAGATGTGATCATTCATTAAAGGAGATAACAAATTGGAAGGTCCAATTCGTTACTTGGACTTATTCGTCATATGAACTGATTCGTTTATAAACCAGTTCGTTAAAGGGTTCAATTCGTTACAAGAACCAGTTCGCTAAGATAAGCCAATTCGTTATGAACCAGTAACGAATTAGAAGTTTGATAAATGATAAGAACAGTCCCTAGACTTAGTAAAGAATGAAATAATTACACAATAACCGTTGGACTTTGATAATATACAAAAGATACCTTTAAAGGTTATCGAGTAACGATTAACTAATCGGTAATGATCCAATGAAGTAAAACCGGCTTAGATATATGAGATCAATTAAGTAAATGATAAGAAGAGCTAGAGCCGTATTTAAAACATGTATGATTATACAGTTAGTCGTGCTCAGCTCAGGAAAGGATTAACTATAACCGGTGAACGTAATCGCGTTTAGGTGAGTTTCTAGTCCCACTTCTTTGTTATGTTTTCGGGGCTGTGTGCATACTCGATGTGATAGTTAATACATTTACCTTAAGTGGTAAGTGTATGCCTTATATGAATTATGTATGATGATTGCTTGACGGTGCATGAACGATCTTCGGATATTGCATGGGCCGTCAGGTGGTAGCTAAAGATATGAATGATATATACGATGTATGAATGATGTATGTATGAATCATGTATGATGTATGAATGATATATGTATGGTATGTTGGATATTGCACGTGTTATATGTATGATATGATGTATGAATGATATATGTATGGATATTGCACGTGTTATTAAGGCAAGTATGTAAAGGACAAGTATGTTACAGTAGCACAATATAAAGGGACCAGACCCTAATAATATCAGTGAGGATAGGGACCAGACCCTAATAATATATGTGAGGATAGGGACCGGACCCTAATAATATCTGTGAGGATAGGGACCAGACCCTTATAATATTTGTGATGGTAGGGACCAGACCCTAATAATATCTGTGATGTTGGGGACCAGACCCTTATAATATCTGTGAGGTTATAAGGCAGAAGGCTCTTTATATAGTATGGATATTTATGCAAGTAAAATAAAGTATGAATAATGTACACACCTTCGGGCATGTGCGCAAGTATGTGAACAGATTGTATGTCGTGTGATTAACTAAAACTCATTCAGCGTAGCTGACTTTTAGTATGCACGCAGGTGAGTAGATTGAGACAGCTTGCTTAAGGGGGAGCACATGACATGATCTTTAAGAAGCTGGCATCTCAAGAAAAGTTATGTAATTTTAAAGACAATATTTTATGATTAAATGTTTTGAATGCCCGTTAAGACAAGAATGGATGGGTATGTAATATAATGGTTTGAATGTTTTAATATTCCGCGAATGTTTTTATTAACTCTGATATTGTGAACTGTGTTTATGAGTAAATCCAACGTTAAAGTAAGGCACCGGTAATGGAGCCCTACAGTTTTTTTTGGGTTAATGATATTATTCAAAAATTCAAACCATAATACTTTTAAAGTGTTGCTCTTAATCTCATTATTTTACATGTATGCTAGTGCTATTCATAAAGTCCCGTCAAATACAAGATCAATGTCCATAAAAAGAGAACATAAGTAATATAAAGAGTTTCATGCATTGTTGACGATGCGGCGGTATTCCCCAAGAGCCCATATTGGGAATATGTTTCGATATGATGAGTAATTGAGGGTGCAATTCTTCATAAAAACTCCTGTGATTTCCTGTAATTCAAAGATAAGATGTTTTCGGATCATAAAATGATATTTAGGCATATGATCAATTGCAAAATGTTTACAAAATTGAGGAATAACTAAAAAACATCATTGATAAACCTGCTGAGGGAAGTCCCCGTCTTCCATTTGTGAATTTATGAGGAGCCGGATTCCACGTTTTATAGGTGTATGATCAACTTTAGACTGGCCAAAATAAATAAAACCGATTGTATTTGGTTTCGACTATACACGAAAGAGAGAATAAAACAATAAACCCCAAAATTCAATTCTTATATATGAACTATATATCTCTTTAACATTCAGTTGTTATCAAGGTGCACAATAACCTTACAAATGAAAATCACAACATGATCGTACTAAATGTTACAATAACTGAAGGGATCTAGCCTAATGATACAAGTACCCCCTTTGTATTTAGGTATGAGGATTCTATTAATATAATAGGGGTTTTCAGTATATTTAACAGGTGTAGTTTAGGAACTGTTCAAAAGTAAATAAAAAAATAACAACCTTGTCTCCTGCTACACGTCTATGCCACTCCACCAAGTATCAACGTCACTTCTTCAGCCAAGTGATCTTTTCCAACATATTTTTGACGGATAAAAAATTTATTAACCAAATTTTAGAAAAGATATCGCTATGACTTTGAGTCTAATGACATGGTTAGGTAGTAACAGACAAGTAATTGATTAAAAATTGTTAATGTATATTAATTGTATTAAAACTTATATGTCACTATGTGGTTAAAGTATTCTTTCAACATTATTAAAGGGTCTTCAGGCGGGTAATATGGCATGGAAAAGTCCTCGTAAGATAGAAAGGCCTTCACGCAGCGGCGTAACTTTAAAGAAGGGTAGGGTGTTCCCGGTTACGGTCGTTTTTTCGCTTCGTCGGGCAAATTTTTGGTATTTTGTCCGAAACCTTTTTTAGATATTGAGCCCGGTCACCTCTCAATAACTTCAGTAACTGATAGGAATTGATATGGCTTGATTGTGATATAATGGATTTAGGGAAGATAATAGGAACAAAATATACATAACGATTGTAATACTGAAATGTAAAAGGAAAGTTACAAGATAATCTTGGGCTATGCCCTTTCTCCATGCGTCACACATGAGCCTTAACGATATACACAAACTCAATCCTAACCTCACAATCCTTACCATCCATATAATACTTGTACTACCCCATATTACACTTTAGCCACTTGTATTATTTTTCCTTTGCCTCCTTGAGAATACGTATACGTTAGTTTTCCATCATAGCTCATTCCCATCACTACTCCTCCATTCAAAACAGTCTTATCCTCAAGACTCGGATATCTTAACTAACTCCAAATCCAATTCAAAACAGTCTTATCCTCAAGACTCGGATTAGTTAACTAACTCCAAATCCAAGTGGAGGTCCACGTTGTTCTCAAGGTAACTTCAAGAAAGGAAACTAGCCGAAGAGTTTGGACAAGATATGAAGTTTGAGGGATATAAGGATCTGATGGTTTTGGCTAACAATGCAAAACTTAAACTTAGGAGGGAAGTGACCATGATGTTGAGTGACAAGGGATGTGGTGTACAAGAACATGCAATTGAACCATGGGAAAAAGAAGAAATTCATATAATCGGGGCCGTAATAACACGGTAATTGACCAAAATCAAGGTATAACAGTGAAGGTTGGCGATGAGGATTGAAATAACAACCAAACAGTGTGCTATTCCCTTAAAACCTACTCTAAAAGGTGGAATGTAACCGACCATAATCTTTGGGGGTCTAGAATATTTCATGATGGAGACTGTAATAGTTAGATGTAGACCCAAAATCAAATTACAGAGTGCCATGATTGCAACAGAACCCTGGGTTATTAGTTGGGACACAATCACAAAGGGAATGGAGGGTATAGGAGGTGATACCTAAACTACAATAAAAAGTCCAACATATGTTTATAGGAGGTTTGTGATATGTGGCATCCAGATTCAAGATGTAGGGTGCAATCCCTCCTTTGGGACACAGACGTCGATCGTTGATTTTGAACATCGAACACCACTGTTTCCATCAGAAGTTATTTTGTCAGCGATGGAGGTTACTAAAACAAAATTACAGTGATTAAGAAGTTCTTGGAACCTAGGGATGGCAATGGGTCGGGTTTGGGCCGGGTATTGGTAATCCCATGCCCATACCCGATTGTAAAATCGTGTCCCATAACCGGCTCATTACCCGTCGGGTATTTGTTGGGTAATTACCCGTCGGGTATCGGGCATACCCGTTGGGAATTTCAAGTACATTGTTTTTAGTATTAAAATTAATTTATACCTTTTATTCATACAACAATTATTACAACTTTAAATATAATACACTGCATATATATATGTGTGACAATACATATATAATATCATTATACTGTTTATATGTATTTTTATATGTATGCTTCACAACCTATGAAATACGAAGAATTTTTCGGGTATATAGTTCGGGTAAACGGGTATGTGTTTTCGGGTAATCAGGCCAGGTATCATCTAATCTCATACCCGGCCCGTACCCACGAAAATTTTTAAATCCTAATCTCCTACCCGGCCCATACCCATCGGGTTTCGGGTATACCCGTCCCATTTGTTTCGGGTTTCGGCTAAACCCGTCGGGCTCGGGCTTTTTTGCCATCCCTATTGGAACCCCGAATCGACCAGCAAATTGTAGGGGTGTTCACGGTTCTGTTCGAAATCGTAAAACCACCCAAACCGGTCACCAGTTTGGTTTCACGGTTGGTTTTTTTTATAGCTATTGGTCGGTCGGTTTTTAAATTTTCAAACCGTAACGAACAGTTTTGTTTACGTTTAAACCAAAAACCAACCGCATAAAACTGGATCGGGCCGTGTGATTTAGTTATTTAAATTTTTTAAAATTCAAATTATATATTTATATATGTATGTATTCAAATATATTACTACACATATTTATATTAAAATTTTTAAATGTATATTAGATATATTACTAAATACTTAACAGTAACAGTTAAGTAAAAGATGAGTGAAGCCCAAATGTATACAAATAATTTACTGGACACCTTGTGGGCATGTTGCTAGATTTGTGTTTTTCTTATATATGGACAACTTATGTTTAAACGTGTTAAATTCTTCGAAATTTTGACAACTCTACCGGAGATATATCATATGTTGATTTGGGTTTCTTGTATATAAACCCAACTCTAAACCGTGAAACCAAACCGTTACTAACGGTTTAGTTCGGTTCGGTTTAAGAGTGCTATGGTTTGGTTTTGGTTTACAAAAATAAAATCCGTTAGAAACAGTTTGGTTCACGGTTTGACCTAAAAACCACGAAAACCAGACCGTGAACACCCCTAACAAATTGGGTGGGCATGCCCTTAAATAAATTTGACTTCGATAGCAACCCTAAATCAACAGATGGAAATACAGTTAGAAGCACTAGGATCAGAATGGAATGTCCTCCACCCTGCGTAATGATTTAATAGTCATACCGGAGCTAGATCTTGAGATTATAGCCATAGTCTTCAATTGGTTTAACGGATATTTGACAAAAGAAACTAGAGTACATGGATTCAGCAGTTTAGAATCATAACCTAAAGAACGTGAATCTGTATGATTAGTCGACATCAAATGTCCATAGCTATGCAAGAGCTCTTTAGACCTGGAAGCGTGCGCCTCCAGTTGAGCTACTAGAGACGGAAGAGCACCAACCAAATCCCCGTCAAAAGCAGATATTGGATCATATCCATATTGGAAACATATTTGGGATGAGAATAGGGAAGTACCTCACTGAAATTACCTCCCCAAACCAGTCTTTTTCTCTTGTTGTATCATCCAATTCATCACCACGTTTCGAAATTCGCTAGATTCACCACGATCAACCTCCAATGCTTTTAGTGTAGCTTTTAGTCTCATAAACATGAGATTGTAATTGTTGAATATATTGTTCATGAGCATCCAATCGAGAATTCTGATTCACCATGATCTCGGCAGATCAAGAGCAGGTCGGACCAATGATAGGAATTGATATGTATTGATTGTGATAGATTGGAACTAGGGAAGATAATAAGAACAAAATAGACCGAATGATTGTATTAATGACATGTAAAGGGAAAGTTACAAGATATTCCAGGGCTATGCCGTCTCTACATGCATCACACGGGAGCCTTAATGATATAAACAAACCCAATCCTAACCCCCACAAGCCATTCATCATACTACCCCTTCCCCGTATTACACTTCAGTCACTTGTAATATTTTCCCTTTGCCCCCTTAAGAATGCATATATATTAATTACTTTTCTATCATAGCTCATTCCCATCAGTCACCCCTATGATTTAGTCTAAGCTTCGTCACTGCCTCCATGCATAATAGTATGGACTTCTCATAAGTCATAAGTTAGGCAAGCATTTTGGTTAATAGTATATATGTGTAGGACAAACTTGAGTAACCTAAATGATAGAAATTTAAACTAACTTTTTTTTGGCATGTATAATTCGAGCTGAAAAGAGCTTTGTAAAATGAAAGAAGTTTTATGAATGATATAGGTTCACAATTCTTTAAAGGCAAGCTGGATTATAATCCTAACTTAATGAAGTTGGTCGATAATAATCCCAACTTTGAAAATAGTTGTTACCAGTCCCAACTTTCACACTATTTGTTTTCATTGAACATCCGGTAAAAAAAACTTAACGACGCTAAGTTTTTTCCAAATTTCAAACTGATATTTTAGGGTTTTTGATCAGAATGAGGATACGAGTCGATTGTTGTAAAAGTTACCTCCAAGCAGTGGTCCAAATGACTATAGGATGGTTAAATTCTGGTGTTTAAACTTTTAAAATTAACAAAAATCAAGTTGTTTGAAGCATCGTTTCAAGTTAAGATTTGCAACAATCAATTAGTATTCTCATTTCGATCAAAAGCCCTAAAACATCAATTTGAAATTTGAGAAAAGCTTAACGTCGTTAATTTTTTTAACAGGGGTCCAATGAAAACGAACGGTGTGAAAGTTGGGACCAGTAACAGTTCTTTTCAAAGTTGGGATTATTATCGGCCAACTGCTTTAGGTTGAGATTATTAAAATCCAAATTTCCTTCTTTAAATGGATTCGTTTTGATAAGAGGATAGGAAAAGGTATGTAATAGGATTACTGGCAATAACTTGGGTGGTTTTTATCTCGTGTTGATAAAAAATGCCAGGTGTATAGTTTGATGTAGACCTATAATTGAACCGAGCGTTTAGTGAACTGTTCAGAAGAGATTTCGTTTATATAATAAACGAACCAATATGAACAAAGGTTCCGTTTGTTCATTTATATTCGTGAACGTTCGTATATGTTTGTTCATTCATGTTTCACTTGTGTTTGTTCACATATGTTCATTTATGTTCTTATATGATTGTTTGTGTTCATTTATGTTTGTATGTGTTCATTTAAGCATGTTCATATATGTTCAATTATGCTAATTTATGTTCGTGAACTATTGGTTTGATTTTAAAGGGGTAATTGTTTTTAATACTTCAGACTTTCATCCGTTGGTTAATACCACTCCCAACTTTTAATTTGTTACTCGTCACTCCCAACTTTCACTCTATTTGTTTCTGACACTCCCAAACTTAACGGACCCTAACTCCGTTAGTTTTCTTGCTGACGTGGCTTTGTTCTTGCTGACATTGCATTGATCTTGGTGACGTGGATTTGTCTTTGCCAAAGGTGTTTTGTTGCACCACCACAACCCACCATTACTACCCACCACTACCCATCTTACTTCTCCATTTCCATAGCTTCAAACAAACATCCCATTCTCTATATAAACCAAGAACACACCTCTATCATCATTATTGCTCTTCAGAGAACACACTACTTAGCTGCAATCATAATCAACTAGCTAATAGCCAGAACCACTGTCGTCAACAACTCAACACCGGAGTACCACCATCAAAACCAAATACACCCGAATTCATTACAATCGCTACCATAACCCTGTAGAATCCGACAATTCCTCTTGTTTTCAAATCAACCTTCATCGCTGTCCTTTTCCCTTACTCAAAATCGGTCACCTATGCTATCATTTTGCCATCGCTGCCGTCGATTCTTCCGGCCAAGCTCCATTATCATCGATTCGTAACCAAGTCGAGGTAATAATACCATCACTCTAGTCGTTTTCATTTACCGAATAAAAGCCCTAAAGTCTTGACTGTTAATTTGAATATCTGAAATTAATTTAAAGGAAAATGGGATGGTTCCTAGGGTTAATACATGAAGAAGATGAAGTTTTGTTTTAATTTGTTTTCAGTTTGTGACCAACAAAAATGGGAAAGAAAGGGAGACAGTGGTGGAGGGTGGTGATTATGGTGGGATGTGATGTTAGATGATGATGATGATGGTAAGATTATTGTAAGTTCTTTATTAAAAAAAGGTTCATGGTGGAGGTTATAAGGGCCAGTGGGGTTGGGTAGTGGTGTGGGTCCCACTTTTTTATTATAATTTCATTAGAAAATGCCACGTCATCAGCTGAAACAATGCCACATCAGCAAGAAAACAAACGGAGTTAGAGTTCGTTAAGTTCGAGAGTGATAGAAACAAACAGGGTAAAAGTTGGGAGTGTTGGATAACAAATCGAAAGTTGGGAGTGATATCTACCAACAAGTTAAAGTTGGGAGTATTAAAAACCAATACTCCATTTTAAAATAAACAGGCATAAACGAACACGGGCATGTTCATTTTCAAAACAAATGAGCATGAACACCGAATATTTGTTTGATTAAGTGTTTGTGTTTGTGTGTGTGTCCATGTTCATTTGAAGTTAGATGAACAAACATGTAAAAACTCTTGTTTGTGTTCGTTCGGTTCATTTACAAACTTAGTTTGGTGATGCAAAAGTGCGATATTTATAATGAAGCGTTTTGAAGAATTACAAATATTGAAATTTAAAGCTTTTATATTTTATATTAAACTTATCCGTAAGCTAGTCCGTGTGGATACATCTCTGGCTATTTGACAAGACCAGAGAGGACATTGTCGAATAGTGAATTGCTTTAAATGTATTTTTATTAAATTCACAGTTTTTTTCTTTTGTAAAGTTTTGAATTTGTAATGGTCACGAATTATGAGATGGTATTAAACGCCTTCCGTAATGTTTGTTGTGTGTAAACCAGTTTATAACATGTCCAGGTTTCGAGGTGTTAAAACGGCTTGTGCTGACTTGAACCCATTTTGATAGAAAACCCAAGTTAATACATTACTCAATTAACAATAAAATTTCATTAAAGTCCGTCATTATATATGTTGTGGTTTTGGTTGTTTTAACTGATTTTCCCAATATTCTAATTTTAAGTTTATAAGGGATTTTTAATGTACAATAACGATTTTCCAATAATTTTTCTTCCATTTAAGGTTTCTGGTAGGCAAGTTAACCACTTGAAAATGTCTAGAATATTGTAAATTAAATAGAGTTTCTACACATTCCCTCCAAAAAAATCTAGATTTGTAGCCAAGTTGTGATGAGTTGACCTTATAATTAAATAAGCATAACGAACCTGTCCGGCTTTTATAAGTGATATTAAAGCCCATGATGTCTGAACTAAATTCGATCGATTTCCATCCAAATTTGTATATTCCTATATCAAACAAGAGATACAAGACATTAGACCAACTATTTGTTAAATAAACCCGGCCTACAAGTTTCTATCATCCCATTCTTACCTTATTTGCACTCGAAAGATAACTCTCTCCCCATCCACCATCAGGAAGTTGTTTGGATAGCAGAAATTCACACGCTTTTCGAAGGGTGAGACTGTTATTAAGGGTCTCACCGCAAGCTACTAGTGCATCGACAGCGAACCATGTACCATAGGTGTAACATATTCCCCAGCAACCATACCTACACAGATTTCAAGCTTACATGTCAATATTTTAAACTTCATGTGCAAATTAGCTAGTTTCCAATCTTAACTGAGCTAAAAATTAAGGGTTGATAAACTAATATAACAATAAGAACGACCTCACCATGCATACGCAATATATAGTACGAGTATACGGCTATATGGCCTAATTACTTCTTGTACTTCCAATGAGTGAGGGATAGTCAAATAATTTGATACGGAGTTGAACAAAGGGTTAGACGACCCCTACTTGGACAATCTAGACAATGATAAACTAGACAGAAAGCGCCCCAACATATAGAAAAACATAACTTGGGCTACCAGTGGGCAGTGGAGTTACAAATCAATCATTAAGTAGTGGACGGAAAGGTCTTGTGGAGCCGGATAACAAACGACAATAGGCAGTTCGGCAACAATCAGACTTAAATTCCATCATCTACAGCTCCGATTTGTCATTAAAGATTTGCCTCCGGTTTTAAGTCATG